>NC_142867.1:107315227-107627500 GCF_051225735.1 Oryctolagus cuniculus
AAATTCAATGTCAAAATAATATTAAAAATACACAAAACTGCAGGAAATTGTTTTAACCATGATGTGATAAATAATAAATCAGAATACAAGTTGCTCTACAATTATGGGTTTTCTCTATTCTTTAAGCTTCTTGTCTGTTCCACATCAGTGGCTCGACAGCCCTTTAGTTTAACAATTATGCACAGAGGCAATCTTGTTAGGACTTGATAAAACACTGTCACTGTCTTTGTCCCTGCCATGCAAAGATGCTACAGTAGAAACTATCACGCACCAAGCTGCCATGCACAGAGACAATGTGCCCAAACATGGAAGTTCAAAGCAGAGTTCCAATGGATTGAATGTACGTGTGCGTGCTTGGGGGCAAACAGAGAAGACAGAACCCAAACACGACTTTATCTGTAGGCGACTCTCTGTCATTACAGCTCAGACTAACTTTCAGCCTGCTTGGCTGGCTGGTGCACCATGCCCTCTTTTGGATACTAATGCATTTCAGGTGCTGAGGCTTTTCCAAAAAAAAAAAAAAAAAAAAAAACCAAGAGCTTCATTTTTAGTAGCATAGTCTCAGATGAGGCCAGCCAGTATGCTATCTCCTTGAGGGATATTTACTTACATATTCAGTTCAAATTTACAGTGCCTGGCTTGCGAATGAAACGCCACTTAGGAAGAGAATGCCATACCATTGTGGGAGATAAATCAAACAAGCACTTCTTATTTTAGCACACGCTGGAAATCACACATTTCTAAAGCAGTATGTAGGTTATCTGCACAACAGAAACACATTCCACCCCTTTCTGTGCATTTCCCTGGCTACTACACAAAGTAACCTAAAATTGCTTTCTTTGACAAAAGTCTCCTTAGTGAAGAAGCCAATTAACCCTTTGGGCTCCTTGCCAGGATGTGATGGTTACAAGGCAACGTGAGTGGGTGGTCCATTTAATTCTCCCAGGACACTTTCTAGAGAAGCAAGCTGTAGGAACAGCCCCTTGGCAGTCAGAATCATACCTGTGACACAGTCTCTGGGCTGAATTCAAGTCTCACTGGGACACAGATGAGCCAATGAGGGTGACTGTGTGAGGGAGAAGGGCTCTCTGCTCCCCAGGATGGACCATCCACACACGGCAAGCTCAGAGAAGCGGTGGCTTCACACAGCTGCCACCTTCTGCAGATGGGGACACGGAATCATCCTCGGCGAAGTCTCTGCTAAGAATCGTGTCTCCAGGAGTAAACAGGGTGGCACTGCACCAATCTCCCCGCTGGCCTTGCAGCCACCCCCACACATTGGGGAGGCAGCTGGCTTGGGGTAAAGAGCTGGCATGCAGGTTTGTTAGCTGTAGATAACTGCTAACAATTCGGAGACATTCTATATCCTTTGAATTCACTCTTGACTTTTACATTTAAGCCCCCCTGGTCCCGCCACTTCACTAAAATTATTTACCACTAAGGGGCAGGTATTTCAGTTGGAGGGGTGGAAACACTGCTGGAAAACCCTGGAGGCTTGTTCTTAGATCATCCTCTTCATAGGAGAAAAAAAAAAAAAAAAAAAAAAAGATGCTCGGCACCATCACCAAGTCTGTCTCCATAAACTCTCAAGCCCCATCCTTAGGAAGACTTAAAGTTACCTCCACGTGCTAGAACACGGCCACCCAAGACCTCCAACTCTGCGTTCAGTGAAATAAAAACCCCAGGTCTCAGCAGAGGGAAGGACGCCCAGCCCCCAGCCCAGTGCTCTGGAAGCACTATTGAGGGTAACCGGAGCAGGGCCCAGCACTGCCTCCATTTATTGTCTGCAGATTTTCTTCTTTGCTTTCTTGATGAAACTGTCAATCTTCATAATGGTGTTAGCAATCACAGGGATGTGCTGTGAAGCGGCTTTAAAGGCATCTGATAAAGAGAAAACCTGTGCTCTCCCGTTCCTGAGCCCCTCTTTAGAGTCAGTTGCCAGTGATAAGGCTGGGCATTCTGACTTGTACAGAGTACAAGAAATTTGACTTGGCAAGTCAAACTGCCACCACCTCGGCAGAACAAGCAGGGCTGCGGAGGCGCGATCTTTCAGTCCTCCGCCAGGTACAGCCTGACATCACCACACTGCCTCGTTCTGGTTGGCTGCACCAACCAGCAGGAGGTAGAGATGCCTGGGTGTCAGAGAGGGCCTGGTGTGTTTTTATGAACTCTGTAGTTCAAAGTATTTCTCTGGCTTCTAGAGTGGACGCCCAAGAATGACTATCCCCATGCCTGAGTGCAGCCGGGTGCGACTTCAGCCTCAGGGTTTAGGTACTACCCACATGCTGGCATTCAAGCAATCTCAACCAACCCAGGAGCCCACGCGTGCTCCTGTGAAACCTGGTAAGGCAGGATGGGGATCCCAAGTGGTGGTGAGTGCTCCCCAACTCTCTAAATTCCCCCACACTGCCCTCCGAAATACGCCACAGACCTGAGAGAACCTGCCGTTTCTTCCCAGAGCCATTCTACATCAGCCGCTTACCCAAGCCAAGTGGGCAAATTCTCAAACGGCAGCACGCTTCAATGCCTTCTTTGTAGGCCCTCCATTTCCGTTATTCAGGTCTCCTAAATTGCAAACCATTCAAGGGCAAAGTGAGGTTTATGCTCCCAATTAGTTATTCTTGAAAACTAGGAGCTGTACTACACATTAAAAAAGGAAAACTGCTTAGTACATACTCTGTGGGGGCCTCCAAACGGCAGGTGATTCCACACACCATATGTGATTCAACATTTAAAGGTGCCCAGGGGGAGTGGAGGGCAGGACTGGAGCCTCAACTCTGATTCCAGATCTCAGAAGCTAGGAAATTCAGATTCAGAATTGCAAAGTAGTGTGAGATTTCCAATGCAATAATTAATACCTATCGAGTCTTCTGTTGCTAGCCTAGTATGGGTCCCCTCTGTGACCTGGAAGAATCTTAAGCCATGCCCATTTGTACACATTTGGACTGGTGTACCAACAAGAAAAGTTAGGTCCCCCTGGACTTGATGAGGCTTTTAAGGAACAACTTCTCTTCTCCAGTGTCTTAGAAAGAAACTTGACTGCACCAAAATAGGTCATTTGTCAAGCAGTTATTTGCTGTATTTTTCCTCCTGGAAATTATGCCTTCTGCGAGGAAGGTTTAGGCGATGAAGAGGATTTGTGTAAAAGTGTGCAGTCGTCAACTCCCACTATTTCCTTCTCTTCAAATACATCCCAAAAGGGACATGCATTTAAGCAGCACAGCAGGCCAGTATGACCAAAATGACAGCACTCTTTCCAATTTATACTTCTAAAAGAGAATAAGCAGACACACAATAACAAAAGCCTTTAGTCTAGATTTCATACACTTTGATGAATAGTAGCCTAAAGGGCAACATATTTATAAGTTTTAAGTCTCTCTTGCAACACAAACTGTCCTGATTTATCCCTATGATAAAGGCAGTTCTGAGAGCTACTTTACCATATTTATTATTTTACAGAGGGGAAAAAATGTTGATTCAGCCCTCAATCTGCCACTGTTGGAGTTATAAATGTTGGTAAGAGACCAGTGCTGATGTCTATAAATATTAATCTGTTTGCCATAAGTTCTGGGCACCCCCCCCCCTTTCTTTCAATACATTTTGGCCTTCTGTGTGCTACATCTACAGGCTTTGCTTTATTGGTTAAAACCTGAAAAGGAACGGAAAGGGTAGCCTCTGTGAAGCCCATTACTGACTGGGTAGCTGATGGCCCAGCAAAGCTCAAGTCCTTGTTTATTAAAAAGAAGGCTTTACAGGCAATGTCGATACCTCTTCTTCCAGCTGATAAACAGGCATGCTTATCTGACTGTATATTCTCAATAAAAATTTTTGGTGTGGAATACTCTAAGATTACTAGACTCCTTTATTTAAAATATCCTTCTGAATTTGATCCCAGAATTCAAGAAGACACTCTGGTTTCTCTAAAGCTAGGCTACTTGGTTGACGACATAGTTAATAAATCATATTTGGGCTACACCTCAAGTCAGTGCTTACTTCAGCTAACTGTGAACCACTGGGAGTTTATTCATTAGCAGGTATGAAAAACATCTGAACACAACCACCAGATTGTGTTTGTCTACAGTGTCAAAGTGAACTGTTCATTAGCATTTGTGAGAAATGATCAAGTCACCAAAGAGTATTAAGCCAGCCTGGATGAGAGACAGAGGCTAAGGGACTGCTGTGTTAATTCGCTCTCCTGGGTTAAGCACCAGAGATAGGCTCTTTGGACAACTTCATTTAAATGGGCTAGAAAGGCAGGCCCTCCCAGGAAGTAAAGGGTCAAGATATACTTGTATCTCTATGGTCACTGCCAAATAATTTTTTTAAAAGGCTTATTTATTTACTTGAAAGTCAGAGTACAAACAGAGAAGGAGAGGCAGAGAGAGACAGACAGAGAGAGAGGTCTTCCATCCGCTGGTTCACTCCCCAGTTGGCTACAACAGCAAGAGCTATGCCGATCTGAAGTCAGGAGCCAGGGTCTTCTTTCAGGTCTCCCACGCAGGCACAGGGGCCCAAGGACTTGGGCCATCTTCTACTGCTTTCCTAGGTCACAGCAGAAAGCTGGATCGGAAGTGGAGCAACTGGGACTTGAACCAGCACCCATATGGGATGCTGGCACTGCAGACGGTGGCCTTACTGGCTATGCCACAGGGCAGGCCCTTGCCAAATAATTAAATTGAAGTTGTGCATCTAAGATTTTAGGCAAAACAGTCAACCACTACTCCCTATCAATATATAAAATTTGCACCCTATAATAGGTGATCACAAGTTATAATCTTCTCTATTCCAAGAAGAACTGAAGAAAAAGCTTCTTCCTGGAGGTACAAACTCTCAAGAGAGACTCCGTAAGAATTCTCAGAAGTTTCACTGGTGCTATTCTTGGCTAAATTTGAAAAATGCTTGGTATAAACACTGTATGTGCTGGTTGGATTGGCTGCCAAAGATCCACTGAGATGTGGTATTCCATGTGGATATGCATCTTTAATTAGTCTCAATAGATTTTGTATGTATTCAACATTAATCTATACCACCTGTCCTAGACTAAAAGCATGAAAATGATTCTTCCTAACTACTCTTCTACAGAAAATTACTCTGTTGCTTCTTCCAATAAATTCTGAAGGCTCTCTGAAAGGTCTTAAATGTTAGTTTAACATCCCTTTTTCTGGTTCATTATAGATTTTTTTAGGAACTTGCAAAAACACTATTGCCCTATGATTCTGTTAAAGGCAAAAGAAAACAGTGCACAGATACATTATTAAAATCCTGACCTGAGACACAAGCAAGAGGCCCAAACCTGCATTTTAATTGTAGTCGATGCATTTCTCATTTCTGTTAAGCCTTCTAGCCAAAGGATTACATTCAGCTATGATATTTCTCCAAAGTTTGCATTCAAGCTCAAAAATCAGTTAAGAGGGGGCCGGCGCCGTGGCTCACTTGGTTAATCCTCTGCCTGCGGCACCAGCATCCCATGTGGGCGCCGGGTTCTAGTCCCGGTTGCTCCTCTCCCAGTCCAGCTCTCTGCTGTGGCCCAGGAGTGCAGTGGAGGATGGCCCAGGTGCTTGGGCCCCTGCACCTGTGTGGGAGGACAGGGAGAGGCACCTGGCTTTTGGCTTCGGATCAGCGCAGCTCCAGATTTGGGTGGTGAAGCAACGGAAGGAAGACCTTTCTGTTTCTCTCTCTCACTAACTCTGTCAAATAAAAAAAAATCAGTTAAGAGTCTACTCTGGGGGCCGGCGCTTGTGGCGTAGTGGGTAAGGTTGCCGCCTGCAGTGCTGCCATGCCATATGGGTGCCGGTTCGAGTCCTGGCTGCTCCACTTCTGACCCAGGTTACTGCTGTGGCCTTGGAAAGCAGTGGAAGATGACCCAAGTCCTTAGGCCCCTGCCAACAGTGTGGGAAGACCTGGAGGAAGCTCTGGCTCCTGGCTTTCGATCGATGCAGCCCTGGCTGTTGCGGCCAATTGGGGAGTGAACCAGTGGATGAAGACCTCTCTCTCTCTGCCTCTCCTTCTCTCTGTGTGTAACTCTGACTTTCAGATAAATAAATAATATTTTTATAAAGAGTCTGTGTTTTGAGCTTATTCACCATGATGAACAGATTTTCTTTATTTTTTCTTTCTTTTTTTCCTGGTAATTAAATAGTTTACTTGGGCTTCATTATGTTCCGGTGCATATCAACAACTGTGATTCATATTTTAAAATGAAAGAAAAAAAATTTAAAAATCACTTAAAACTACACAGAGTGTATACAACCAGATCATTATGAGTTTAACCTCAAGAAACAAACAAACAAACAAAAAACTCTCAACTCTCCAGCATCCCATGAAGTGTAAGTTCAATTTGAAGGCAACAGACTTCATCATGATATTCTGTTTTTCAGAAATATTGAAACTTTAAATAAGAATATTTCTATGAGACCTATTTCAATTGAGTTTCATCTCCTGGAGAAAAAAAGCAACATCAGAAAGTTTGGCAATGGAAAGGCAGGCAGAGAGCAACTTGAACTTGTGCTCATGGGTGAGCAGATGAGAGGCCTTCAACATTGGGTGGGTAGGTGATACCGGGCCAGAAAAATAAACCCACAACTACACTAGGCTCGTTTGCGCGAAAGCCAGCCGCCATGTTCCTCAGGAACACATAGCAGAAATTCTAGCAGAATACGAAAAGCTCATCTCTGCCGTGAAGATTAAAAAATAAAAGTGTTTTGCTCTATTGTAAGTTGCCTACTTGACAATGAAAAACACTGCCCCCACGGCCCCCGACCCCAGTCTCAATGGCCATCTCTACACTAGCTATCAGAACACAAAAAATACACAAGCAAAAAGCAAAGTGAAACTTTGCTGGATCTCAGCTCCCAGGCCTGAAGCAACACTGCATTTCTACCACAGTGGTGGCTTATCATTTTGCTATCATATTAAATTCAGAAACATTTCTTAAATGCTCCTCATTAACTGAACACATTATTCAATTCTGTGCTAAATTTCAAAATAGCTCTTTTAACTAGAAATGAGAAACAAGAAGTCATACCGGATATCAGTTTGATAATTAAAATGAGTGCACCAATGTTTCAAAGACAGAGGGAAAAATGAAACTCACTGATCTTTGTTATTACCAGAAGCATCATGATTTTTATCACATATTTAACCAAAGAACTAGGTACCTTAAATGCCAGTTACAAAAATAAATTGTGTTTGGTTTTTAATTAAGTCTTTATCTTTGTGTTAAAAAAAAATAGGCCTGGGGGTTTAGATTGTCATTTTACACAAAAGTAAATGGTAAATGCCTTTCTACATGCAAAGCCATTAGATATAATTATGCAATGGGTAAAGCGTGTATCACACTATAAATGTCATTTGGTTTTACAGTTATAAACTCATCAACATTTATCAAAACATTGCCTGGAGAAAGAATGAGATGGCTATAGCTTGTGACAAATTCAACGCCATCTCTGAAAACACATGACAAAGGAGTGTCACAGTAAATACACATTGATAGACTAAAGCGGTGGTTACTATACCCATTTAATAGAAGTTATGTTCTCTACAGAAAAGTCCCCAGCCACAATAAATCATAGAGGCCTTCAAAATCTAGGAGGGGTCTTCAAAGTTTCATGGAAAATGCATTTAATGAGAACAACTAGTCATGGATTGCAACTTTTCTGCACTAAAACAAACTTCCCTTGTAATTCAATTTCCATGAACTTTTTGAAGTACCCTTGTATTCTCCTCCCTGAAAACCATATCCCCTTCCCCATGCTTTTAAACATTGACATAAGGTGTGTGTAATCCCAGCCAACTTCTGCAGGGAGAGGAGCATGTGAATTCATCTAGATGAGCTTTAGGGTTTGATTTCAATTGCTTATTCAACCACAAACCTTAGTGCTTCTTAGTTAGTAATCTCTTAATGGAGTTCTGTTCAAATGGAAACCCAGGGACTATTCCTGCTAGGTTCCCTTTAGACAACAGGGGTTTGTTTCATATTTCTTGCTCTGAATCACGGAATGGCACAGGTGCTTAAGCACGAGCATCAGGCTCTGCTAGCACACTGTGCTAACAGTTCTCCTTTCTGAGTGCCATTTCACTATCCCCATCAATCTGGTAGTTATCGCCCAGGGAGATTTGTCCCTTGAAAAACAAAATGGCTGGGCTTTAAAAAGTCTACTTCTTCCCTTGTCCCCATTTCCGTCTCACACAACTTGTTAATACAAAATCTTGACAATGGTCCAGGGTCATAATGCCATTGGCAATGCTTCTGTCAGAGCCACTCCTGTTCTTTGTAGTGCCTCAAAATTGGGGGAGTAAAAGACAATAGCAGCAACAAAAGCCTGGGAGAAACAATAACCAGTTCCTCCATGTGAAATAAAGAAGGCAGATCCACGGGAAGAGATTTTGATGGTATGTAGTCCTCATGTTATTAATAACTTCATTATGCCTCTCTTTATGGGCTAGATGCTCCAGACATCTGTAAATACCAGCAGTTCTTAGGTGAGGCAGCTGCCCAGAGACCCAGCCATTGCAACAGCAGTGCAGATCTTCAGCCTCGCCCAGATCTGTCACACTTTCACTGCCAATGCTCCCCTTTGGTCACTGTCTTGATTCTTCCCACATGCCCTGGCTCCTCCACATACCCCCTTCCCAGGAATTTGCCCCAGAACCTCCTGCGCTGTCAACGTTTTCAGCTGAACCAACAGGTATTCTTCCTCTTCAATCAAGAACACATTTCAACCACTTGAAACGGGCATCTACTATTTTCTTAACCAGCTCAAGATTTGGCAGATTATCAATTAAACACTAGGGGAAAACCCATTTCTTTTCAATTCCACAAAATTCCCACACTGTCCAGAACCAGGACTGCTAACAGCATCATGCTGCCCCTTTAGCTCCCTTGTGGTTGCTGGGATGCAGTTATTTCTGAATGCAGTGAAAATAACCTGTTCCCTCTTCAGCTTCCTCATCCTCCCCATCATCCAGCATCCTCTGCCACCTGGTTACTTTCAAATCATTTTTCAGTTCTTAGCTCTGGTGCCGTCTCCTCACCCTTTCTTCCCCATCTAAGGACATTTACCAGTTCCATTCTATGGAATAGAGACAAGAATCTATGTCAATTACATCTGTACACCATATTAGACAGGAGATAAAAGGTATATACAGCTCTTTGATAACAAAGGGACTTATACATTCAAGATATTGTAATTGTTTGCTTTTTGATCCTACTCTTGCATTTTGCAAGTAACTCATTAAAAAGACAAGTGAAGCATAACTAAAATAAAGGTGTTTTTAAAGGGATTTTAGAGGGGCTTGAGGGGAGGAGGGAGGAGTGTTTAGCTAAAGCTTCATTTTAACTATTCTGAGAGGACCCAGTGAGCCTTAATAAGGAGACAAATAAGAATGCATTAGAGGATAATGGTGCACTTGCTACTTAAGGTTCTACATTTCCTGTTTTCCACTAACAGAGATGTATTTTTTTGCTTTAAATCCAAGCTGATCCCATTAGTAGCAATTTTCAATTTAATATTCTTTGCAAATGGCCAGAGAACATCCAGAAAAGAGAGAGAAGTGTCTATTCCATGACTAAAGTTAGCAGAAGCTTAGTTATTACCATTACTTGTATTTAATTTCAAGCTTGCCAACTCATAGCTTCAGAAAGAGGCAAACAGAAAACAGGTTATTTAAAATTGATGTGTTTTATCATTACCCATCATTAAAAAATGATGCTGTTGTACCATTTCAGAAGTAACAGGCAGTGAATATTTAATGTTAATGCTAGTATTTATTAATTTCGCATTTCTACAGTTCTTTATGGAATGACTATTTTAAATGATTATGATTTATATTTTTTACAGGCGCTCTGGGATTTAATTTCTACTCATGAGGCATTTGTATTTGTGCTTAAAAATCTACTCAGTAGCACCTATAAATCGAGGAACTGCTTAAAACAATAGGCACCATCAGGATTAGGAGAAAAAAATCTCATGTGTGGGCATTTGTTAGAGAGACAGCATATGGGAGAAGGAAAAGAAGTAGCTGCAGCATGCCACTCACAGATCTCTTTGTAGAATACATTAGACCAATAAAACAGAGCCAAGCTAACAGACAAAGCTACGTGGAGGCAGATAGAGAGATACACACAAGAATACACGCATGCATCCTCACAATGAAAAATAAAATATTATATGTGAAGTCACACATATCCACGGTGATTTGAGGGGTATTGACATCAGTTTTGTGTTCTCATTACATCATAAACATCTGGAGAGTAAGAACTGTCTTTTACATTTCAGTTTCTTTATTTTTGCCCATAGCTAGAATGAACTTAATGCATTTTTATTGACAAGTATATTTCTTTGACAATTAGTTGTTGATTGGAATGCAGCAAAAAGCTCTGTGAGTGCAAACGAGCTATTTCCACCCTTGATGCTCCAATCATCTCTGTACCAAGCCAGCGTTCTGGTTCCCAGCACCTGAAAACTCTCACTCTCCTGTCCTCATACTGTCATCTGTCCCCCGTTTCTTCCCTGCACCAAGCATCCTACCGTCTCTGCAGAAGCGGACAAAGAGAAGTCGATCTGTGCCGAGCACTAATAAAGACCACATTTTCTCAACAAGATTGCATCCAGTAAATTGCAAGCCTGAGGGCAAAGTACAGAATGGGGGAGGCTTGTCAGCAAGGAAACATCTCACAGTTGGTAGCCAATAGCCAGCTTGAGTAGACAGGAACATATTGCTGACCAGCAACACAATGCCCCACCACAATGTCTGCCACGGAAACATCTTCGGCTGCGACAAGTGTTGTGCTGCGTTTTGTTTTACCTATTAGTATTGTTATGCAGCACTGAAACCCTGAAAGCTCATGATCAGTCACCAAGCTCTAATGTTGTTCCAGCGACTTGATGAAAGCTATGGCCCAACAAAATACACAGGGCTCACAGCTCCCTGAAACGCATGCTAAAGAGCCAGGTATGCTTTCTGCTTTCATTTACTAACAACCGATTGTGCACGATGCCATCATTAATAAGAACAACAACCACCACTGAAATTACGGGGACTACTCCAGTCAATGTCAAAATGGAGGCAGGTCTTCACAAGTAGAGATGACAGTTATCATCACCCATTGCACCCCTTTTGGAGCCCTAGGTGGAAGCAATCCATCGCCGGGATCAAATCAGAAAAGGAAGGGAGTCTAAGAAGCCCTCGAATCCATCACAAAGTTCCTGCTCCAGAGAGGCTTTGCATACCCTCCTTATGCCCAGTTCACAGGAGAAGCTTTCTGCTAATGGAGGGGAGACTGCCTGTTGGAATACTTTTCTTTCTTTCTTTCTCCACAGTCATCGACTGACACTGATCATGCACTTACTATAAATGCTGAAACTACAAAAAAACAGGAAGTGCCATTCCCTTTCCTCAAGGACCTTCGGGTTTAGCTGCAGAGAAAGGATGGACAAACAACAGGGAATGGAAGAGTACAAAGCCATTAGTGCTACACTGAGTGGTCCGGGCGGTAAGCTCTGCAGAACTCCTTCCCCTACAGCTTGTGAGGACACAGCATTCATTCCCATTATCAGTTTCTTTCCTCCTGGGTATCATACTTAGAGCCATCATGCATCTTTCTACCATTCCTGTAGTTCCTGCCCCTCCCTCACCTCATTCTCATCCCCGTTTCATGACTGCCCTTCTCTATTAAAAATCCCCTCCCCACCATGCCCTATGGATTGCCATAAATCCTTGTCTGATTATGTGGCATATGAGTGATCTTCTCCGTCTCTTTGAATTCCATGTGCAATGTTACAGATGGAAATAATAATACCTGCCTCCTGTGATAAAATGAGAAAAAAAATTTGTAAAGAACTTAGAACAGTAACTAGCACATAGTAAATGTTCAATAAATGTTAACTATAATTATTATTGGCCATAGATCATTATATGTGGTAGGTCTAAGCAAGCTAAAGAAATAGAATATGTCCTCTAGCTGATCAGGATTTAGTAGGATAGATAAGAAAGGTCTTCATATAACTAGGATAAAGGACGGGGTATGATAAAGATCACACGAATATACGAGAAAGGAATAGGAGAGTTAAGATGCAAGAGGGAGGGCCTTTACCCTTGTCATTACTGTGGAGGGCGCTAAATGCTACAGAAATAAATACAGGCTTTATCCTGTAAATGCTGAAGAGAAACAAAGTAGCTGAACTAGGTAAAAGAGGTACCATGTACAACACTTTACAACAGGCAGAGTTCTACAGAGGTTTCTAAGATGAATTGAATGCTGTGTGTGTGATGAGGGTGGGAATCCGGGAAACTACAAAAGTCAAAAGACAAGCTGAGAGGTTAATGGAGCATTGGCAGACAAGAGGATGCTGGCCTGAACCACGGTGGGAGGAGCAGTGGTCATAAATAGGAAAGATAGGATCTTAGAATTTCAAAGGAAGAGTTTACGCGACTTGTTTGATCACAGAATCACTGTTGGGACAAGGGTAAAGGGAATGAAGGTAAATGCTGAGGCCAAGTCTGGGAAGGTCAGAGGCAGGGGGACGTGGACAGGGAAGAGCAGCAGATGATGCCTTCATTTGACTAGCTGAATGACGGGCAGCATGACATTTTCAAAGTGAGCTCAAGGGTAAAGATACAGATTTGGGACTCACCGAAATCAAGATGACGTTGGACCAGACCCTCAGAGACCTCTAGAATACAGGCAAAGCCCAACATCAAACAAGACACTCTGTCTCTAAGAATATCATCCCCACGCCGCCCAACCCGCCTCTCACTAGGCCCTTAGCAAAAAGAACCTTTAACAATCTACAAATTAGAAAACTAGACCAATTAGCTCTTATTTCTAATTACAATATCATTAAATAGAGGCTTTCAGGTAGCAAAAATACTTTTTAGGCATAGTTAATGGATGTTAATGGGTTATCAAGTGAAATCAGACAAATTTAACATTTTGGACCCCATATCAAATATTTTACGAAGACCAATGAAGAAAAAAGTTTCTGGCTGAGAGAGGAGGAGAGTCCTCCTTCAGTCCTGATCTCCTGAATAGTCAGGATCTATGAAGAGGTCTTCAAAAAGTTCGTGGAAAACACATATTACAAAAACCTTTGCATAGAATTCAAAGTGCTTTTTTTAAACCAAACAGGCTTGCCTTTGAGTCCATTTTCCATGAACTCTTTAAAGTACTCTTGTGCTTTATGTTACAATTGCTTTTCTTTTCCAAATGACTAATGGTTAAGAACTCACGGATTCTGTACAAGATAATTCAGGAAGTCTACTCTTTTGTTTCACATGTTATGGAAGCTTGAACTATCCCCATTCTTGCAAGGAAGAGAAACATTCAAGGCTAAAGAAATGTTATGACCCTCAGAGACTTTACTGTGCTGTCCAGGAAGTAATTCCCCATGGTAAGCAATATCCAAGACAAAAGCCTTTTAGGAAGGATAAGAGGGGAGAGGAACCAATTTCTGAGAATACATGTAATTTTTCCACACATAGCCCAATATATTAAGCACATATTTTGCCATGGGCACCAAATTCAGTTTAATTAGAATAATATTCCTTCTTACATCTGAAATATTTAGCTCCTACCCAGCTCATCATGCTGCAAAGTTCCCCTGTCCCCAAATGAAATGATGGCAAGCCAGCACCCTAGGACAAGTGCGTGACTTGCATACTGCACAGCTGTACAAAGCTAAGCCCCTTCTCATAAAAGGACAACAGCCTTGGCCGCACTGCATGCTAACATCAAGCTGTTGGATTTAATCCAGTTAAATACAAGCCTCAATTAGTAAAACATTTGCTATCCAGTTAAGGATGTGAATCTTGAGTTAATAACCTGTACAGGCTACCTTAGTTCTGGGTTGTGGGAGTTATAAAGCAAGAGGTGCAGCACACACACCTCAGGATGCACAGGGAACACACTGGTTAGGGATAACTTCTTCAACACACACACACACACACACACACACACACCACTTTCCCTGAGACAGCAGAAGCCCAGAGACAACACTGTCTTCCCACTCTTCCAGCCCCACACTGGGGAGCAGATGTGAGCGTGGCCACACAACGGAAGGCCTTTTTTCACTAAAATGGAATCTGGGCAGTTTTCTTTCTAGAGGGGTTATAAAAATAAGCTTTTTATTGCTTGCAACTCCAAATTGCTTTATTTGGCATAGTGATGAAAAATGCTGGAATTTGTGTATAACACAGCCACCAGATAAGAAAGCAGGAAAAGAAAAGAAACAGGGGATTAATTATCAGTCCTACAGAATGAACTTTACCCTGATAAGGTAATATAGTCCCTGTAGGCACAGAAGATGAAAAAAAGTACAGCACGTCTAATACACCGACGGTTATTCATATTGTATACAAATCAAAGCAAGGCTCCTGCAGCACCCAGGGCTCAGATCTTCACAGAGCCATGGTGCATCACCATCATCAGAATTAAATGAGGCAGCTTGCTCCAAGTGGGCAGCAGCACCGCTGACCAGGCTGGCAGGCGAGACGATGTCAAAAAGGTCCATTTTCTATCAAGATGTGGCTTTATCAACGAGTTTACTTATTTACCTAGGAATGTGGTCTCTCAGTGATTAATGATGAAGAATTCCACCATGACAAGTAACTTATCCTTAATGCATCCTGCTCAAAAACAGGCAGCAAAGAGCTGCACATCCCCCTAGACAGTTTGTCAATTTCACAATCTCAATGGAATAGAAATAAGAGCTCACTAATGACAACTGTGAGGGCCAGGGCCCCTCTGGCCTTGACCTAATGTTAGCTATAAATGGATTGGATTCCCAGTACATTGGGAAAGCCCACCCAAGTATAAGGCAGAATCTATCTCCAGCATTATGGAAAAGGGCTACACAACAAACCAGGCTCTGAGCCTTCCTAATACACGGGCCATGGAATACCTTTGGCCATAGCCACGTCAAGCTGTTCCGAATAGTCCTAACAAACTTCTGCATAGCATGGGAGGGCTGCTCTTTTGCAGAACAAGAAAGGCCCAGGATTCCCAATAAAAAATAAATCATACAAAATATGAGTATTCATTTAGCCAGCATCAAGATTAATTCTAGGGCGGCTGGCATTGTGGCATAGTGGGTAAACCTGCCACATGTGACACTGGCATCCATATGGATGCCAGTTCCTGTTCTGGCCACTCCATGTCCAATACAGCTCCCTGATAATGGCCTGGGAAAAGTAGCAGAAGATGGCCCAAGTGCTTGGGCCCCTGCCACCCACATAGGAGACCCAGATGAAGCTCCTGGCTCTTTGGCTTGGTCCTGGCTCAGCCCTGGCTGTGGTGGCCATTTGAGGAGTGAACCAGCAGATGAAAGATATTTCTCTCTCTCTCTCTCTCTTTGTAACTCTCTCAAATAAATAAATAAATCTTTTAAAAAAGATTAAATCTAGGGTCTTTTTATATTTTTTTTACCCATGAGACTTGAACTTAAAGGGAGCAGCAAGATAAATGCTATTTTTTATATCCTGAATGGAAATGGATTGTTAAAAAGGGAGCAGGAGCAAAGATATTTTCAAAACAACTGTTCCTTTGGAAAACCTTTTTAGCAATCTTTTATTATAAATAATGCATAAATTTATTTCAAAGGTGGTGAGATTTTAAAAATCATTGTTACCCAGCTCAAGATTCTGAATGGCCACTGCCAGTTTCATCTGCCAAATAATGAAACTTGTTCTTCGAGGAAATCATTTAGTTCTGGGAGTTTAAAATGAGTCTGCTAAAAAAGATGGATCTTCAGATCCAGGGCAAATATGCAGTACAAGGCACACTTAGAGTGGAAATACAAGAGCTGTCTATAACTACAGCAGTTTTCAATGAAAAAGCAGCTTAGTTCTTAACACAAAGAAGAATTTACTTTTCAGCTAAACAACTGATGTGCAAAAGGTAAGTTCAAAGTCATAATACTATCTTGAACAGCTAAGTGAAGAAAAAAGACAAAACATCAGGTCACTGACATTTAATCACAGAGTTAAATAACTGGCTCATCCTATAGGTGTGCTTTTATTTACAATGTAATTTGAACTTTACAAAGTAAAACATGCATCGGGGTGGGTATTGTGGCACAGTGGGAAAGCCACCGCCTGTGATGCTGGTATCCCATATGGGTGCTGGTTCAAGGCCTGATGGCTCCACTTGCAATCCAGCTCCCTGATAATGCACCTGGTAAAGCATCAGAGGATGGTCCCAAGTGCTTGGGCCCCTGCTACCCATGTAGGGGACCCAGAAGTAGCTCTTGGCTCCTAGATTTGGACCAGCCCAGCTCCGGCTGTTCAGTAACCTTCCTAAGGATGCAAAATCAAGTAGGTGTCCAAGTCAGGATGCCAAGTAGGTTCATCTACATGTGAGCCCTTAATTCCAAAAATATTATTTTGTGTGTGTGTGTGTGTGTGTGTGTGTTTCAAAATGAGATGACTTAAATACAAGAGTATAAAGAAATGCAAAAGGTCAGACTTCAGTATTCAATACAAATCACAACATGAGGTATGTTAGCTTAGGAAGGCAGAAACTATAGTTAGCAATCTGGGTTAACAAAGCTACTATGTTCCCATTATAACAATGCATAAAACCGTAGCTTAGCAAGCCCACCATTTTGTTGCCTCATTCACTTCGAGGAAGCTGTTGGTAACTTACCCTCTAGGGAGCTGTGAGGGGAGAGACAGTGATTCTCCTAGGACATTGTTATAGGTAATAATAGATGACCAAGGCCTCTCTCCATGGAGGTAACTCAGCATTTTGGGTTTCTAGGCAACACATCATCACACACCAGTCTCCTTAAAAGGTGAAGGTAGCCAAGACCAAGACTATGAATGAGGGGAGAGTCAGCATTTTGCAATTATTTACAGGGGGCAGGAAGAGTCTATAAATGAAGATATATTGGTATTAAGGAAAGGAAAACTAAGTGGGGTTAAGAAAGAATCCAGGGTTTACAGTGAAATAGGGTCTTCTACACAGCTTAAAATTACTGGCCTTTAACGTACACCAAGGCAAATGGCCCCATGAATCCATCTTTAGCCTCTCCGTGGGCTGAATTATGCTCCACACGATATACTAAAGACAGCCATGAGCAGCTTTTATAGCTCTGATGAATGGCTTTTTAGTTTAGGTTGCATTATGAGAACAAAACAAGTGGTCGTGAATCATAACATTTTATGGGTCTGCTGCTTCATATAGTTTTCTAAAATTAAGCCTCTAAATTATGCTGCACCCTCATTAGGAAAACAGTCCCAGAAAGAGGTAAGCATTTTAGAGGCTATACAAAAAAAAAGGGGGTGATGGTGGGAGATGTGTGCCTGGAGAGCGTAGGTATAATTAAACTGCTGCAAGTGGAGAAGGAAAGGACATGGTGGTGGAAGGAAGCCAGGTGGCTGCCCAGGAACCAAGCGCCAGGAGGCATCACCTAGCATCAGGTAGGGTTCTCTACCCACAAGCGAGCACAGCTCAGGTGCCAGCCATGTTCCAATTAGAGAAGCCTCCTGAAGGAATGCAGCAAGGGGGCATCATCCCTATGCAAAGCCAAAAGTGGAGCAAAGGGAAGAGGTTCTAAGCAAATCACTAAGTGTTTACTGAGGATTTATCATCAACAGAGTGCTGTGCAAGACCCTGTAAAATTTTAACCGGCTGCCCAAAACAAAACAAAATAAATAAAATATAATAAAGGCCATTACCCTCAAGGTAGTTACCAGCCAGCCAGGGAGATAATAACAGATAAGAAAGAGAACAATGGGAGGCAGCATAAAATTAAACGCCAGTTTGCCTGGAAGCTACTACAGCCACGCTAGACATTCAGCACCAGGTGATATTAGTGCAAAAACTGGGCAAGGTGCCTACCTGAGTTCCCATTGCACCCTGAACACCCTATTGTAGCACCTGCCAAGTGGCTCTCAAGGCCTGACCTTGCCTTCACCCCGGCTTCACCCTAGAGTCTTGGAGAGGAGAGGCCACGCCCACCTTCTTCAAGGTGGTATCTCCAGCACCTAACACTCAATGAAGTTCTCCTGAATTGGACGGAACGCAGTGGAAGAGTAAAGGAAATCTTTTCAGAGGGCTGGTTTTGGACTAGTTCCTGAAGACAGACAGACGACCAAGGCTGAAGAAGGCTGTTCAGGCATGGCGAAAGTCCGTGGGCTCAGGGTGTGGATGGCTGCAGTGAGCAGGAACAGAGGGAGGGAGAGGAAGAGCAGACATGGCTGGGCAGAGAAGCACTTGCAGTGGGAAGACTTTCTGTTCCCAGGAATGGGCCAATGACTTCATAGCCTAGAGATGATTCATTACTACATTAGCACTAACAGGAGTAGAGGTGAATTATTTTTAATATCACTACTGACGGTGTTGCCAGTTGCTCGAAGACACAGATACCACACACAACACAAGACAGGGGACATCAGGCTGGCCAGTGCTTTCTAGAAAAATGCTCCCTGCCTCCATGTCTTTTCAGTAGATTTTAATGTCAGTTTCGGTACTCCAGTTTACCAATTATTTAAAGGTTATAGTCAGTCAGACAAAGTTAGTATAAAAAAAAAAAAGAAGAAGAGGAAAAACACAGAGGAAGATAGTCTTCAAAAAAGAATAAAGCACAGTCGATAAAGTTTAGAATTTTGTCACTGAGCTCAATTCCAAACGTTGAGTTTCTCTTTTCTCCTCACCATCATTACCAGCCCAGCATCCAGAAAACAGGATCACTCCAAGGAATTAAAGCAAAAAGAAGGAAAGAAAATCTTTCTAATGCCTTGCAGATATGGTTTAGGTTGAATATTAAATTCCAAGGTTATGTATTACTTTATGTCCTAGTATTTTTCCCATTTATTTTTAAAGGAACTTAGCTAAATAACTAATGGTCTCCTATTTTCAATATGTCTAAGTGGTTAACACAGGCTTTACTAAGTCTGTTCCTATTAAATGAGCTGACCAGAGTCTTTACTTCCTAGTTAAATGGACTCTATCCAAGAATGCCATCAAAGACAAAGAATCCAACTGGTTCAGTGGCTCAATCCAATGACGCATTCACCCGCAGCCTCTGACAGCTCCATCTCAATGCTTCCTGACAGTATGAAGGATTGCTAATTTCTTACGCTCTCACTGGTGGTTCTTAAATGCTCACCAATGAACCAAATGTTGATCAGTCAATGCCAAGAAATCAGAAACCAAATTGCCAACCCCCTGATTTATGCAGTCCAGAGACTCAGGAGAGCATCACTTCACCTTTCAGGTTTAAAATCTGGTCACTTCAGATTTTACTCAAATGTTTTTAACAGATACACAGTGAAAACAATCGTAGCTGCCACCTATAATTAAAAGGAGAAGAGCTAACATTATAGTTCATAATATCTAGCATTTGTTGAATGCTTATTCTGCATTAGGAACTGTTTAAGGTACTTCAAATGCATTAACTCATCCTTGTAAATCCTCAATAAAAGCCCAGTAAGTAGTACTCTTATGCCCACTTTACAAATGAGGAAACCAAGGCACACAGTTTCCTGTCTTGTTTGCGGTCTCCCAGCTAGTCGGGGTGAGGTCTGGACTGGCTGACAGAGGGTTCCACGGGTGGTGTCTACGATGCAAGGTGATGTGAGATGGGGAAAGAAGAAAAGGCTGGGGCTACAAATAAGAACATTCACTAACGGACTGTTATGTGTTTTCACATATTTCCTTTCACCTGAAAATATAAAGTGGATATCAGTAGCTTCCTGTTGATGGATGGGGAAGCAGAGAAATTTAATTTGTCCAAAAAGCACAGAGGTAGCTGTGGGTGAGCCCAGAGATCCTGAGTTGTTGGGGCCACTGCAGCTCCCTAGTTGCCTCTTCCTAGGGGGCACAGCCTGGGTCTCATTTGTCATGAATCCCCAGAGCCTAGCCTAGAGCTAGAAACCTTGCCACTCAATATTTGCCTGGAAGCAGTGATGATACTTAAATTCTCCATTTTTTAAGTAAGTCTCAATATTTTTTGTCTATAAAATTGTCTTAGGCACGGTTATTATGAAGAAAAGGAAATCACTAATAAGAAAGCACCATGAAAATGAGAAGGCACAGACATATGACCACTATAAGGGCATCAATAACAGCAAGAAGAATCAGCTCTTCGTTTTTCAGTTAATCTTCTAATGGAGGTGGTATCTTAACCTATGTACGGATTGATGGGTTTTAAAGTTAGCAAACTTAAAGTTGTTATAAGCCCTGTATTAGTCCATTTTTTGTTGCTATAACGAAATACCTGAGGCTTCTGGGGAGGTCTGGTGGTGGACGGCAGGAGCCTGTGTGGGACAGAATGATCACATTGCCAGTCGGGGGCAGAGGGACAGGATCCCACAGGCTCTCCTGAGGACACACGCCCAACTGATCTCAGGGCCTCCCACCAGGCCCTACTGCTCAACTACATCACCTTGAGGACCAAGCTCCCAGCACATGAACTTCTGGGGAACAAACTCGAACCACAGCAAGTTCTAAATCACGCTTAGCCCTGTGGGCAATACAGTCTATTTTATAATTAGGGTAAATTTGTATGACCCACTGCAATAAATATTCAACAACAGGTGATACAATGCTACATCTTTAACACACATCCTGGGGGACTTCAGAAAGTTCATGGGAAAACTGGGTTAAAAGATAACGTGTATTTTCTATCAGTTTTTGAAACTCCCTTCGTAAAGACACCCACATGTATGCACACCCTAAAATAAACACACGAGAAGAAAGCAAATGGGAATTTCATTTTCCTGCAGCCACGAAACATTTATTAGGTATTTTGTTGAAACCCTAGGCTGTTCAGTTTATGTGGAGAACTCATTACTACATGTATTTTAAAAGGGATTTGCATGCCATGACCTGACAATGGACACACAATGAAACCAAATTCATCAAATTTCAATGTTATAATAAATGCCTGCTTCTGACCCATCCACAGCTGCTTGGGATTTCTGGCTGGAAGGAGCCCTCACTGGGGCAAAGCATGCACTCTGGAACTTCAATTGGTTCTGTTCTGGACAGTGCCTGTCTTTATAGAACTGCCTTCCCCCCAATTAAGGAACAATTTTGCCCATCAGTTTTCCAGGAGACTCAGCCTCACAGAAGAGACTGGGAAGGGGAGAAGCAGGCGACAGGGAGGTGGCTGTACCTCCTGTCACATCGCCACTGATTAAAGAGGCTCCGAAAGAACAGAAGGAAACTGAATTTCAACAACGAACCTTTCAGTGAAAGCACATTCGCCTAATTGAAAAGCGACTCGGGGCTGTTATGTTTATACCCCAAAATGCTGAATCATTCTTCAAACAATTTCACAAAATCAATAAAAGAGAAGTAGTTCTCTCCCGACCCCCTCTCCTAACTGTTGCCTCTTGGAAACACTGCCTTTCCTTTTCTCTCCTGTTTAGATTCAGGGCCAAGTTGCCAGAGACAGGCAAGACACCGTGTTCTCTCAACCAAGAATGGCATGTTGTGCAAGAAAAGCAGCCTGTATATTCTGCACCAAAGTTGTTCCCCCGCCCTCCTGAAGTTTATACATTGATATTCCACAACATAGAAAAACACTTTGCTGGGAATGGGCCCCTCCCACCTGTCTCCATAGGGATTCTTTCATTGTCAGCTGCTGTTTTTCTACTGGGAGTTGGAAAGGGAGGAAGGAAAGAGGGAGTGAGACAAGGAGGGAGAGAGAGGTCCAGATGATGCTTAGTTTAAAATCAGAAAAACACAACCAAAAAAGGCAGTCAGAAAAACAGGCTGGTGGTAGCCCTGCAGCCACGCGGTGCTGCAGCTACAGAGTGCCCCAGGCCGGTGCTGGGGAGACAGCGATCAAACACAGTGATGGTACTGCAGCACTGCCACTCAGAACCAAGCAGGGCACTGGATGGGCAGCACAGAGCATCGGCTTGGCCACACGGTTATCTGGTGTGGTGAACATGAAAGCAGGCTCTCAGGTTAGTCCGCTGAGAATTACTGAATGATGAAGAGCCACAGAATGTGTCTGCTACCTTTATAGAAACAATAGTGAGACAGACCATCAGAATGGCTAAATTACTGCTTTTCAGCCTTTTGGCTAAGATCAAGTGTAGAATGGCCAATGTAACCATTTCCTTGGAGAGCAAAAATATATATCAAAAAAGAAGTGATTTGGTAATTAGCTGTTTATTGAGACCTCCTATGTGCCAGATACACTTCTAGGTGTTGAGCAGTTGATGGTGAACAAGTCCATGTCCCTGTCTTCATGGAGCTTACATTACGAAGTGGAGACTAAGACTATAAATAGAAAATAAAATATGACAGTACTTCAAAATGTTCATAAAAATGATATTCTAAGTTTATTTTGGGGCAAAAAAATCCAAAACCATGTATATGACAGTACATCAGGCAATGCTCAGTGCTTGGAAAAACACCAGGTTGCAGGGAGTTGGGGCCATGTATGGGCAGCTGATATTTTACCTCAGTGGTCAGTAAGTCTGTGTGATGAAATGACATTTGAGCAGAATCTAAAGGACATGAGGGAGAGAGTCAAGTGGATATCTGGAAGGAAGTGTGTTTAATTCTAGGCAATTGAAGCAATAAAACAAGGGTCCTACAGAGAGAATGGGCTGGTGTGTTCCAGAAACAGCAAGGAAGCCAGCAGGGCCAGGAGCAAGAGATGACGCCAGAGACAGAGAATGGCTCATCTTCCAAGAATTCACACTTAGCACAAAAGAAGATACTCCCCTTCTAGAATACCAGGAGAAAAATATTTGACAGCAAATATGTCTAATGAACCACAGCTTCTTTCTGCTTAAAGAACTTTATGATCCCATAGTTGATAGAATCAACAATCACCAACCCCTGTTTCTAAATAACTTAGATTTTAAACCTACATGAGAGAAAAAGAAAGAAAAAATACACTTGTGGTACAGCCTGTGGTCCTTCCTCCATTTCTCTCCCTCCTCCCTATCTCCCAGAAAATTCTCCTCTCCGGCATCTCTCACGTTCCAATAGAATCTCATGCATTCCTACATCATAACACTTAGCATACTGCCCTAATCTATTTGACTCTTTGTCCTTTTCTACTAGAGAGGCAATGGAGTAGGAATGAGTGAAACATTGGATAGGTGCTCATCTTCCCACCCTTGAGCTTCTTCTCTAACTCTACACTGGAGGTGGACGACTCAGATAACCTCCAGACAGCCTAAATCCAGCTGCCCTTCTCCTCCCCCATTCTGTACCTGTACATCTCACACTTCCCCCACATTAGATGAGCAGCAGTTGACTGTGCTTCAAAATGGCTTTCCAGGCTGACTGTTCTCAGGAAGAAATGAGAAAGCCAAAGGAGCATAAATGCTTGTGGAGATGGAGGATGAGAACGGTATTTATTTACAGACTTGCCTTCTTAATAACTGTGTTCCTTTAAGAACATGGGTTGTTCTAGAGTAGCATGGAATAATAGCACTTTCTGGGACAAGGGAAATGTTCTGTATCTGCACTGTTCAGAATGGTATCCACCAAAAACATGTGGCTATTGAGCACTTGAATTGTGGCTAGAATGACTGAGGACCTGAACTGTTAACGATATTTAATTTTGCTTAATTTAAATTCAAATAGCCATATGAGCCTAATTGGCTTCAATAATGCACAGCATGGGTCTAGAGTCTTCTAAAGGGGTCTTCATAAATTCATGAAGAATGCATATTATGAAAAATGTATTCATGGGCTTCAAAAATTTTTTGCACATGGCCGGCACTGCGGCTCACTTGACTAATCCTCTGCCTGCGGCGCCAAAACCCTGGGGTTCTAGTCCCAGTTGGGGCACCGGAGTCTGTCCTGGTTGCTCCTCTTCCAGTTCAGCTCTCTACTGTGGCCCAGGAAGGCAGTGGAGGATGGCCCAAGTGCTTCGGCCTTGTACCCGCATGGGAGACCAGGAGGAAGCACCTGGCTTCTGGCTTCGGATTGGCGCAGCAAATTTTTTTTGCACCAAAATAAACTTATCTTCTAATTCCATTTTTCCATGAATGTCTTGATGTACCCTTGGATAATGGTATCGTCTCCTTTCAGGCAGGTCAAATTTGATTTGAATGATGGCCAGGATCTTGTTTGTCATGCTCAAAGCCTGCAATATGTGACAGGGAGGTTCTCAGTGAGCATGCGCACATGGGAATGGATGAGCGGTTGAAGGCAGGATCTGCAGAGGTCTGGCTCTTCTGTCCACAGAGAAGCTGGTATTTTGTATGCTTTGCAGCTCCCAAAGCCGTGAGACGCATCTGATGCTAGTGTTCATCCCCATGGTCTACACAACACTACTGTGTTAGAGTCCTTCAGCAGAGTATTTGTGAATTGGAGAAGACTTTCTGGGTGTGAAAGCCTAGCTCTACAAAGATCCAGTGCTGCAAGGAAGTCTGACAGGATGGAAGTCACTCCGCTAATTCCTCTGCCTTCCCTAAACATTCCAAAAGTCCAGCATCCTGAGCAGGAAGAATGAATTTTTTAACCTCATTTGAGATTTTGAGTAGGAAATTAAAACCTGTACACAGGAAAAAGAACGAAGGCCTGATGTATTTGATCAGGGGTACTTTATGAAGAATTTATTATCAGGTAGGAATATCAAATGAGAAACAGAAACAGCACAGAAGCCCCAATAAAACACCAGCATTTGACAAAATAAAACAGACACTGATGGGCTCGAGCTGTTGATGGCTGAGGGGATAAGGAAAATAAAAGGAGGAAATTAGAACAAATAAGATGGATGATCTAATTACCAAACAAATGGAGAGGAAGCGAAATTTGAGCTTGCTGGCCATGGAAAGTAAACTGTTTTCAATCTTTTGCAATCCAAAGTGCAGCATGTCTAGAGTTTACATATATCATAAAACATCTATATCTGAATATCCAAACATCAAATTGGGCCCACAGTGGGCTAAGGATTTGCAATGACTGGCACCCTGTCTTCAGCATACCCAAACACCTCCAAATATAATAGCGCAGATCACCTTCAGCTGCCTGACATTAACTCTATACTGCTCCCCACTCCTTGTTCTCATCTGATTGCCTTCAAGATAGTGCAGTGCCCAACATGAAAGGATTACTATAGCAACACGGGAAGCTCTTTTATCGGTGTGGAGGAGGCTCCTCGGAGTGGTGCAGGAAATCCAGAGGGGGAGAGCAACCAGGAGCGCCCACTGTCAAGCCTTCCTGGAGATTCTTAACTGGAGGATGCGTGTTTCCAGAAAATGATTAATGCTTTGAAAAAAAAAATGTTCTAATTGAACATACAGTAATTCCGAATTTTCTTTTTGTGTGACAGATAAGATATAATCATTGAATTTCTTTCTCCAGAGGCTTTGTGGAAAAAAAAAAAACCCTTTGTGGAAGCAATATCTTCAGTGTCTGAAAGATAGTCTTTTTATATGAAACAAATTCTGCATTGGGTTACTAAAAGCATCCACCTGCTTATCAATCTAAAAGCTGCATCTTTAAAGGTCACAAGTGAAGGAAAATCAGATAGACTCATTCTAATTCCTAGCAAACGGGAGCTCATTTCTCACCAATCCACCCCGCAGCGCTCAGTAGCACGACCTTTCCCTTACAAAGAGAAGAGCAGATTTCTGTCTCTCGTGTGCTCGCCTGCCTTCCTCTCCAGGAATTAAATGCCGTTTTGATATTATCATTACACACTCCCATAATATCCCACTAAAAGGGCCTAGAAATTAGCATTACTTTGCCAGAATGTCCAGCCAAATCTCTCCTGCCATCACCGGGCCCTGAAGAGGAATATTAATTAATAATCCTAAAACACAGATTAGTACACAGTACTACTGAGTTGGAGGAATCTTACAGAACCTGTGGCCTGTAGCAGTGACTGAAAAAAAATTAAAAATGAATATTTAATTGCCAATTGCTCTTTTAAATTTGGCCTGACAAATTCAGCTGGGAAAAGAATTCTGAGGGACTGCAGTGCAGCCTTTCTTTGGCATTTCTGAGAATATAGGTGTCTGAGGAACGCCAGGAAGCAATTACTATACTGGGAACTTCTGATAAACACAACTGGAAGAAGAATTTCATGTCTAACAGTAATAAGGAGTAGGGGCCTGTTTCTCACCACCCACTGAAGCAACAGCTGGAGGGGGCAGTGACCTGGTGTGATAGCAGAAACACTGAGTTCTGAACAGTCACGGACAACCTTGTTCAAGTCTAAAGTCAAGGGATTCCATATACATCCAGGCACACCGACAACACGGGAGCAGTAAGTGGATGGGAGGCAGTCATGTTAACAATAAAATGGTGAGCGCTTGTCAGACCATGTCATTTCCTTTGCAGGAGAAAATTCTTTTTTGTAGCTTCATGCAATAATTCCCAGCGATCTGAATTTTATCTGTACTAAGTGTATTAAACTCATTAATAATATGCAAGAGGAAGTTATTTAAATGGGAAACAAAGAGCAGGCAATTTGATTTCTACATGCCTCAATTTCCCTAATATGAAAAAGAGAAACTGCATCACGTCCTTATTTGAGACCAATTTAAATTCTATGTGGAAGCCAGAACAAATCGGATGCTTAGTGTATTTTAAATTAGCAATAATTAATAATTCAGAGATGACCAAAGTTCTTCTGAAATAATAATAACCTACACTTGCATAGCATGTTAGGCTATGCTGAGTACATGATCACATTTGATCTTCCCAACCCAGGACCGACATTACAATGCCCATTTTACAGATGACAAAATCAACCCAGAGCAGCTGCTCTGCGAAAGACACACCAAAGATCACTCGGCAGGCAAGCCAGAACTCTAATTCTATCAAACTTTCACATCCAGTGTTTTTTCCATTATCCTGAAACTGGATTAACATTTGTCAGAAGTACTTTTTTTTTTTGCACATGTTGAATCAATATTGATATTCTAATTTAAGAGACAAGGACGGCCCTTGCTATTTGCATATTGTAATAGCCTACCGGATAATTATTGGATAGATCTTTTGAAAAAAGAAGCCACATGTTTACCCTACTTCCCTGCTTTTAGGAAAGAAGGATGTATGATATTTGCCAAATGCTCCAGCACAATTAGGCATCATTTAAGCTACTGTGAACAAATAACATTAAAAGAGGGAAATAAGCAGCAAATCAAAATATCCAATGACTTCTTTATAGCTAACGATTAAATATAAACATTCTGTCCTACAGAGACCCCACATAATCTCCAAAAGATTTCAGGGGCTCTTATCCCTTATTCCACACCACATGAACAACAAAAACTAACTTTTTAACTACAGTCTCATCAAATCCAAACACATAATTAGAAGCAAACATAGGAAATGTTACATTGTGCTGCTCAGGAGCCATATTGCTGACTAAGACAACCAGAGCGGCTTTTGTCTCACCATTGTTTAATGATGTTTACCATTATTGGCTGTGACTAGTTCTGTTACTACGCTTCTTAAGCTAAGAGACACCCCAGGATTTCTCAGACTTCGATTAGAAATCAACATACTCCAATTTATTGAAGTCCTAATTGCAAGCATAGGAATATTACAAAAAGCAAATCTTTTTACTTCTAAACCATGAGAAATTGTTCTCCACAAATAATATTTGGGTTCAGACTCTATAATTTAAATTGGTAAAGATGGAAATTAAGACAACACAGCATCAGTAACTTCTAGGTACAAACAAGGGATCCTGGTATTCATGTCGATGATGGTGCCCCAATACCTAGCATCACTCGGTTGCCAGTACCAGGTGGAGGCAAGTATCTCAGTGGCATGGTGCTCACAGAACTGTTGGCAAGGAAATGCATGTGGCATAAGCCCACCTCTCCAGATGAAACCTCCAGGGGGTGGCTCCCACAACCAAAGGCTCTTAACAAGGAACCTGGGCTCCTTCTCAAGTCATGCATTGGCAAGAGGTAGACTCAGTTTGTCCCAGATAGAAACATGGATTTTTCTCCATTAATTGTTTATGCTTCTGGAAAGCCAAGACACTCTGGCAAAAAAACAAAAACAAAAACAAAAACAAACAAACAAAAAAAAACACCCTAAATGAAAGATCTCTGTGAGTGAGATCCCAGTGGAAAGAACAGGTCATAAAAGAAGGAGGTACCCTTCTCTGAAGGGAGGAGAGACCTTCCAATTTGACTATGACCTTGTCTAAATATGATCAGAGTCGGCGAACTCAAAAGGCTTCCATAGCCTTGGCAACTCATGACAAGAGCCTAGGGTGATTACTGATGCCATAAACAAAAGTGTCAATTTGTTAAGTCAACAACAGGAGTCACTGTGCACTTACTCCTCATGTAGGATCTATGTCCTTAATGTGCTGTACATTGTGATTTAATGCTGTAACTAGTACTCAAACAGTATTTTTCACTTTGTGTTTCTGTGTGGGTACAAACTGTTGAAATCTCTACTTAATATATACTAAATTGATCTTCTGTATATAAAGATAATTGAAAATGAATCTTTTTTTTTTTTTTTTTGACAGGCAGAGTGGACAGTGAGAGAGAGAGACAGAGAGAAAGGTCTTCCTTTTGCCGTTGGTTCACCCTCCAATGGCCGCCGCGGCCAGCGCGCTGCGGCCGGCGCACCGCGCTGATCCGATGGCAGGAGCCAGGTGCTTCTCCTGGTCTCCCATGCGGGTGCAGGGCCCAAGCACTTGGGCCATCCTCCACTGCACTCTCGGGCCACAGCAGAGAGCTGGCCTGGAAGAGGGGCAACCGGGACAGAATCCGGCGCCCCGACCGGGACTAGAACCCCGTGTGCCGGCGCCGCAGGCGGAGGATTAGCCCAGTGAGCCGCGGCGCCAGCCGAAAATGAATCTTGATGTGAATGGAAGGGGAGAGGGAGCAGGAGAGGTGAGGGCTGCGGGTGGGAGGGAAGTTATTGGGGGGGGGGAGCCATTGTAATCCATAAGCTGTACTTTGGAAATTTATATTCATTAAATAAAAGTTAAAAAAATTGTTTATGCCTCAACTTGCTCATTAAAGTTCTTTCCGTCAGCGCCTACAATTTTATTGCAACCCAACTACTAAAACCGCTCTCTTGAATTTCCTCTTAGTTGACACCACATCCAATAGCCTGTTCTCCTCCACTGTAATCTTTCCTAGTATTTAACACTGTGCTGACTCACTCCTATCCAAAACCTCTCCGTTCAGCTTCAGGAGCCCCAGTTTCCTGGCCTCCCTACTATCTCTGGCTCACTATTTTGAGTTTTGTTCTCCTTTCCTCCCAATTCTTCCTCCCTTTCCTGCCCACTAAATGTGGTTTTTCCTCCATAAGGTGATCAGGCGGGAGAGTAGTCTCAAGTGATTGTAGGCATTTGAAAAAGCCAGAACAGAAAATGCACTGTTGATAAGGTTCTTTGCTCCTACCATAGAATTATGTCAGCTCAATACGACAGTAATGGTTATTTAATAAATGTAGTTTGCTTACCGATGTTTTATCAGATGCTACCAATTCAGCTATTAACTGTATATACACTCTGACACATTTCATCCACCTCCTCATCCAGAGTGGATGTGTCCAGGTGGACACTTCTACCTCGATCAATGTGCATTCAAGTCCTCGACAGAATCTATCATATCAATCCATTCACCTGCCCTTCCCCCTGGCCCCTCTATCATGGGTAAGGGCATCCATCCTCACTAGTCATTTTGAATCCTCTCACTTGTCATCAATTGCCCTTTGTACGTTTTCCCTCCTTGAAGTCTTCCTACCTATGTGCCACTGCTCCTGTGCTGGTTAAAGTTCTCCATGCTACTTGTTGGACCAATACAGTCTCCTCATCCTCCCCCTTCAGAATGCGAACCACATCCTTTCATCAGCTTCTAAGAAAGCATATATCCTGCTTTTCCCCCTTCTTAAAAGTCTTGAATGATGTCCTTCTATCAGAGAAAATCTGAAGTTCCAACCATGACAGTCAGATCTCTAAAGGACCTACTGCAATCCGCTCTCCCTGCGTGATTTCTCTCCCCAGGGTTTCTATCCAACTGGCCTCCCACACACTGTTTTCTCAACATGACATGGCGCTTCCTGCTTTCAGGCTTTATCTCATGCTGGTCCCTCTATTTACATTCTTCCACAGTGCAAATGCAAATCTTCCCCATTTGTCAATACCCAACTTGAGGGCACCTCCATTTATAAAGCCATTTTCTGTCCACCCAACTAGAAGTGAGTTCTCCCTCCACTGGAGAACATACCACTTCCTGAGTATTTTCTGATCCAAATTGATATATAATGTTTCCATCATAACTAATCCATATGTAGCTGATCTCTTCTTGTGTAGGAATAGTATCTCACTTTTAAATCATACATGGCCCTACACATACTGTGCTTGTTGCAATAAGCATTTAACAAATAAATTTGTGAATTAAATTCCTGACTTCCCACTGCCATCTTTTTTAGCAACTCACTGTTTAGCAGACCGTGGAATCTAGGTAGAACAAGCTCCTTTTGTATCCAGTAAACACAATGCCTCAAGTATTCCTCAAGCACACTCCCTCCTTGCTATACAGCATTTAGCTTTGAAGAATAAATTAGCACAAGGGCTTTACTGGATATGCAATAGAAAATTAACTTCTCATAAAATGGTTCAGCTCCAGTTTATTAGAAAGCTCTCAGTTTTACTCTTTTGCTTTGCAGAAAATTTTGTGTTAACTATGATCAGAAATGGGGAAAAGCAGAGCTGCACTGACAGAACCGTCTAGGATCAGAGAGACCCGGATGATGCAATTAAAAGGTGGACAGACAGGTAGACAGATGTTCAGCTGCATGATCAGGAACAAGATTGTATAAAAAGGCTTCTTTGATCATTAGAGATACTGCTATAATGAAGCCCTGGATACCTACTCGGTGTTTCTGCCGGCTCTCATCTCCAGCAGGTGTCTTATAGAGAAAATAAGGCAAACACAAACAGATCCACTGCCAGCTAGTCAAAGCTGCTTGGCATTTTTTCCTGTTGATTAAGCCACAAATAAAATCATACATGTTGTGCTTCTGACACAGGCAGCGTATACAGTTCCTGAATCGTTACAGAATACATCTTTCTGAAATATTTCAGCCTTCGTTACTCTGCTGAGATCAAGAACCTAATATATGTTCAATAGAGTTTCCCATGTGATCCAAAACTTCCCCAAGGGCCAAGTGCATTACACAAAGTATAAGCACCAAAATAAATGTAAAAGCCAAACAAACTATGGGACAGCATGTTGGGAAAATGCAGGTAAATTGCAAACCAGTAGGCTTCAGGATAACCAACTCTTGGTTATTTAGAAGAATGGAGAGCTGCACTAATGCGGATCAGTCAAAATGGCAGAGCTAAATGTCATTCATATTTGCCTCTGGAATGCACTGCATAGTCCCAGAGAAGTAAACGTTGGCTTGTCATTTCATTTCTGTGTAGTTTAAAATGAGAGTGGATCCCCTGATCACACACAGGCGGAGTACGCAGCTTGTGAATTGTTGCAGATTCACCACCAACTGACAGGCATATGGGTGCCATACAACAAATGACAGGATGTAGGTGGTAATTAGGGATTCTCTTGGTAATAAGAGTTGCTGTGAATAACGCACAGGGGAAAGATAAGCATACGTGTCAGCACTGTCGTTGGCACCCTTCTGTGTTGGGCATGCCAATTCATCTCTTAGTCTTGGGGTCCTCATCAGAGACAGAAACAATTCTAACACTTGGTATGTGTCGGGTAGGGATTTTAGGAGCGTAAATAAGATGCTAGAAGAAGCTATGTGCGTCACAGTAGTATAATTTCTTACAGAATCAGTTCACTGATTCCACCACAAAGGTTATCGTAGGGAGGAGGAGGAGAAGAAAAGAGAAGAAGGCAGAGAGAAAAGAGGAAGAGATCCAGTTAGTAGATCCCACTTTTACGGCTTGGGGGAGAGGTAAATGCCTCAGTAAATCACACTTTCAAACACAGATGGTCCTCTTTACCCACAATTTCTCCTTGCAGAGCCATCATTTCATCTGTGAAAGACTTTAGTTCCTTACGTTCATGAGTCACTGATCCTGTTACAACTATAATGGCTCAACTATGAAAGATCTAAGCATACTTTGCCAACATGGTGGACCCTTGGTGAGGAGGTGGAAAGACATGCCACTTTAAATACAGATTGGAAAGTCAGCCAAGACACCACGTTCTCCTAGTTGCTTCTCTACCTTTTGCAGTTCCAAAGCTCATCCTCAACGATCCGTAATTAGCTACCCCCTATCACATGGCTTTTGCCACAGAGAACATCACACAGAGCACCAGCATGGGAATGGCTGGCCTCCTCAGCCACGGGGGTTCTCTCTGCACTAGATTTCTATGCACAGCCCTTTGTATCACCACTTGAAATCTCAATATTGCAGCCCAATCTGTGGTGCTACCTGAACACTGTCAGGTCAGACTCTCTCAGAATACTAATATCAAGAAGATCACCATGACATCTGCCTACTGCAGGTAACAATGACCAATCATAAAGGTAATCGTAAATTGGGTTCTCTTTCAAGACATCACTAACTCAAATTGCTTTTGTCATAGTTCTTTTCAAAAAAATATTTTCAATTTAGAACTGGAAGGAAACATGAAAGAGTGAGCCTGACTGCCAGTGAAGTTCACTGCTATTGCAGTGCTAAATGGGCACAGACTGGGAAGACAAATGAAATAAGACAAATGCACTCTCCCTTATGCTCAAATATGGTACTTAATACAGCTGAACTCTGTATTTATTTTCATTTTTGACAGAACCAGAAATGGCTGCTGACTTTATCTGCAGATGGGATATTCTCAAAAATATTTTTTCCTGCCCAATAGGAGAACAATTCTGTTCAGCATTCACCAGCAGCAGAAATTGGTGAGCGCTCTGTATGTACGCCCCCACCTTCAACCACTGTTACAGACTAAACATCTCAACACTTAATAAATTCTAGAAACATCAGCTACAGATACATGAGAATGGCCAAGATTAGACACAAATACGCATTATCATGGAAAATCATTTAAAAGGTATTTCCTCTAAGTTAGAAGACATTTATATAGTATATAGGATCTCAAAGTTGGACTGCTTTATTATTTTGAAATTCATTCTTATATTCTTGCAGAGTTTTTCAGTTTGACCTATTTGTCTTAAGGTTGGACTGCATTATACATTCGTAAGAAGCAAAGGCAAGACAGAGACGGCCTTGAAAATCACCATCAACATTGTAATCAGTCTCTCTGATAGAGGTGATGCAGAGCGCTGACACTTTAGCCACCATTTCCCCTTAAAATGGTATTCTCATTCATTTGAAGACAGAAGGAGAGGCCCCTGTCTTGAATTTGCAATGCTTAAAAATGGGAGAAACACCTTATTTGATTCAATGTTCAGAAATTAACAAAGTGCATTCAAGGAATCTAAATCAGAAAAAAAAAGTGAAAGAAAACTTAGTTTGTAGTAATCTTTCCATAAAAGTATCTGACATTCCTTTCTGATTGAAAACTGTGATTTCTATTAGCTACTCTAATTGTATCCTAGAAAGCGAATGCAACAGATTTTTTAGTTGATCCAGCCTAAGTCAGGCTACTAACAGAGAGGTGAAACATATTTTTTAAAAAGACTACCTAAAGGGGCCAGTGCTGTGGCGTAGTGGGTAAAGCTACTGCCTACAGTGGCGGCATCCCATATGGGCGCCAATTCGAGTCCTGGCTGCTGCACTTCTGATCCAGCTCTCTGCTATGGCCTGGGAAAGCAGTGGAAGATGGCCCAAGTCCTTGGGCCCCTGCACCCACATGGGAGACCTGGATGAAGCTACAGGCTCCTGGCTTCGGATCAGCTTAGCTCCAGACTTTGTGGCCATTTGGGGAGTAAACCAGTGGTTGGAAGACTTCTCTCTCTCTCTCTCTCTCTCTGCCTCTGCCTCTCTGTAACTCTGCCTTTCAAATACATAAATAAATCCTTTAAAAAAAAAAAACTACCTACCTACATAAAACTATCACTACCACTGTCTTACTTGGTGATAATCATGAATAACATTCCTAGAGACTGACTGCAAGGTGAGAGTTTTCAGGGGGTCCCTATTTAAATTATGGCAATAATTCCTATCTACCTCATCATGAATGGTACTACAAATAGAGGAAACAACTCTTTTCCTAGCTTTTAGCCTTCTAACACTCATAGCCTCACTTTCAAAATAGGCCCCATCAAATGTCATTAGAGAAGAATGACTTTTCTGACAAATGCTGCTCTGAGATGGATCAAATTAATGGAACAAAGAATCCAAAATACAATTTCACATTAATATCTGGTCCCCTTCTTTTCTCTCATGCAATACAAGGTGGACCTTACATTTTAAGCACCTCCTGTAGTGTATGACACACGAAATAGAGCCTAACCAAAATTTGTTTTGAAGAACTCTGGAAACATACCTTTTAGAATAATGGTCCCCAGCTTATCCAAAGGGAAATCTGAGATCTCTTATTTGTGATGCATCTTTTTTTTTTTTTAATTATTTATTGGGGCTGGTGCTGTGGCGTGGGAAGTAAAGCCACTGCCTGCAGTGCCGTCAGCCCATGTGGGTGCTGGTTTGAATCTATTCCACTTTCAGCTCTCTGCTGTGGCCTGGGAAAGCAGTAAAAGATTGCCCAAGTCCTTGGGCCCCTGCACCCGTGTGGGAGACTTGGAACAAGCTCCTGATCGGCTCAGCTCCAGCTGTTGTGACCATTTGGGGAGTGAACCAGTGGATGGAAGATCTCTCTCTCTCTCTCTCTCTCTCTCTCTCTCTCTCTCTACCTCTCCTCTCTGTGTGTAACCCTGGCTTTCAGATAAATAAATAATTTTTATTTTATTTTTATTTATTTATTTATTTGAAAGCCAGAGTTACAGAGAAAGAGAGAGGGAGGGAGGGAGAGACAAAGAGTGAGAGAGGTCTTCCATCTGCTCACTGGTTCACTCCCCCAAATGCCCGCAATGGTCAGAGCTGGGCAGTCCAAAGCCAGTAGCCAGGAGCTTCATCCAGATCTCCCTGGTTGGTGCAGGGGCCTATGCACATGGGCCATCTTCTGCTACTGTCCCAGGTCATTAACAGAGCTGGATCGGAAGTTGAGCAGCCAGGACTTGAACTGGCACCCAGATGGGATGCTGGCGTTGCAGGTGGTGGCTTTACCTATGCTATGCCACAGTGCCAGCTCTTGGGATGCATCCTAACAGCTTAAATCTGGTGTCACTAAAAAGCAGCAAGACCATGGGAAGGAAAGACAACAAGAAAACAAGAACGCAGAGCTGTTTCCTTGTAGCTTCAGTATGATCGTCATTGATTATGGTTGTCCTAAAGAAGTGATTCCAGTATACAAAACTGCTAAACACCCATGTGAGCCTCTGACCGTAAACTCACCTGAATCCCACTCAAGCCCAATTTCCAGTGGGGTCCCATACTGAGAGGGTCTGGAGGAGAAGGGAGCATGGATGAAGCAGTAGCTTTCCCTGAACAAAGTGTTTTGTCTTTAAAAAGCAAACAGCCGGCACTGCGGCTCACTAGGCTAATCCTCTGCCTGCGGCGCCAGTACTCCGGGTTCTAGTCCCGGTTGGGGCATCAGTTCTGTCCCGGCTGCTCCTCTTCCAGTCCAAATCTCTGCTGAGGCCCAGTAAGGCAGTGGAGGATGGCCCAAGTGCTTGGGCCCTGCACCCGCATAGGAGACCAGGAGGAAGCACCTGCCTCCTGGCTTCGGATCAGCACAGTGCGCCGGCCATAGCAGCCATTTGGGGAGTGAACCAACAGAAGGAAGACCTTTCTCTCTGTCTAACTCTGCCTGTCAAAACAAAACAAAACAAAACAAAACAGAAAAAAAAAAAAAACCAACCAAACAAAAAACAACTAAACAGAACTTCAGCACTTCCTTTACTCCTAGTTTCTTTTGCACATTGGAGGATTTATTCTGAGTGATGGCAGAAGAATCCCTGGTCTAAAGCAAAATTCTGTATTGATATTTAGGATGATCTGAGCATCAGCACATTAGAAGGAAAGCGTGGATGAAAGATTCCGGTTATTATTCCTAAATCTGACTCACCCTCACAGAAGAGCCACAGCCACTGAAAAGGGCTGAAAAGGGTTTTATTTTTCAAAAGAGAGACAGGACAGTGTGAGCTGACCATGGCAAATGGGAAAGCCCAGCTCCAGTTTCAATGCATCTGACGCAGCCTTGCGGGAAAGTAAGCATGACAGTAATGAGACTCGGGCGTGGGGCAGTTCAGTCAGAACAGTAATGGTTTCCAGCTGACTCAAGAATGCTCAGTTCAGTCCCCCTCTCAGTCCAAGCTGAAGTCAAAACAAAACAAGGCGAACAAAAACCCTAGTCTTCTTGCGTCTCTTGAAGGTGCACCACATCAAAACATCCCGTGATCTCTGCAACATCACGTCTGTATCATCCATCCCTGGCATACAGACCTTCACTGATAGGACAGCCCCAAGCCACTTTCTGTGAGTGGGAACATGGAACAGTACAGATAAGCTTTAGTTCCGGACTTAGAACAGCGTTGTGTTCCAGTCCTGCCTTCTCTGTTTATTAGGATGTGACCTTGATTCATTTACTCATTTTCTCTAAGTCCTAGTTTCTTCAGCAAAAATAGTAAGTCCATAAAAGAGTGAAAAAGAGAGATGATAGTAGTAGATAGCCATCATGGTGTAACTGTTCCAATCTTGAAAACACACAAGCATTTGCTAAGACTTACAGAACTGGGGTACGCCCCGGGGAGCAGAGGTGCTTCTTGGGATGCCCACATGCCATATCTGAGTGCCTGGTCCAAGGCCCGGCTATTTGGCTTTCAATCTAGCTTCCTGCTAATGTGCATCCTGGGAGTCAAGTATTTGGATCCCTGCCACCCATGTGATAGACATTGATGGAGTTCAGGGCTCTTGGCTTTGACATGGCCCAGTCCTGGCTGTCACAGACATCCAGGAAATGAACCAGAGGATGGAAAATCTCTTTCTCTCTATTGCTCTGATTTTCAAATAAAGAAAAAGAAGTAGACACAATTTTTCAAAAACTGAAACTATACACAAAAGGAAAAAATACTATACTGTAGTTCAAAAATAACATTCAAAGTAGGTCTGTATATATAAAAATTATATTAGGTAAAACATTCAGTAAACGCATGTACACACACAGCTTCCCACAGTGCCTAGCACATAATAAGTATTTGAAAATGCTCATTACTGTTGTAGTTTTTGCTGCTGGGGCTGCTCTTGTTATTAGCAAGGCAGGTAGAATACATGTAACCAAGGTGACAACAAAACAAGAGGGCAACGGGTTGGCCTAGGTAAGGTTCTTGAAGAAGAGCGATGAAGCGATGGGACTGGAGGCAGTACTGCACCACGCTGCCTCTTCTCTGGGCTCCAGCAGGGAGCCAGGCTGTGTGCGAGGGGGAGAATGCTGCCATCTCTGTGCAGCTCCCAGGGTAGGAAGGAGACGCATCACCCACTGCAATTACAAGATGCCAGAAGAAAAAAGGAAAGAAAAAGAGCAGCTATTTCTGCTGCGAGACATGAAAACAAACCAACTGAGCAAAGCGCTTTGATGAGCAGAGTGTGTGCTGCTGGGTGTGTGGGCTGGATTCTACCTCGTCCTCCAAAAGGGAGGGGACGAATAATCCCCCAGGTTCAGGTGCAAATGGGTGCAGCACAAAACAGCCAGCCAAGCAGACATTCTATCCTTAATAACGTTAAATTCAGTTCTCCTTGATGGTGTAAAGATTCAGCACACCAAGTTACAAAGGGAAATGTTTCCTAAGGAGGCAGAGGATTGGGCAAACGATTGGAAACCAGATTCCAGTATGCATGGAATCACCGAGGTTTTCTATGCCTGCATTAAAAAAAAAAAAAAAAAAAAGATGTTTTTGCTCAAGAGCCAGCAGGCCATTGGCTGCCACAGACCATATAATGTGTTGACACTCCCCGGTGGGCAGGCAGACAGGAAAGCACTTATCTGCTTGTGAAAATGCATTCCCTCTCAATATGCAAGTCCATTTTTCTTCCTGCAATAAACTACATTTGTTTGATGTGGTATCTGATAGTTTTATTGTGTTTGTTCACATACTCACTAATTTGCAAGATTGGGTAATTTGCAATGGGTCTCATAGGTCATTAGTGCAAACTAACAGCATTCTGTAAAAGATAAAGCAAGAAAAACTGGTACTTCGTCATGGTGCACAGTTAGGCACCTTATTTCAATTTAAGAACTCAACACCTCTGAATCCATTCTTCCATGGCAGGAAGAGTGAATCTTACCACCCACATCCCCATCTACATGTCCGGGGTGGGGGCAGAGGGGAGGGAGGATGTTGGGAGAGTTGGGAGGGGTTAGAGGGAGGGAATCATTAGTGAGAGAGATTCTAAGTCCACCTGTTTAATCTCCATGTTGTGATGTATTTTGAGAATATACAACTATATTAACACCCTGGCACTTGTCCACCCTAAACAGTTTACTGTTTATATCTGAACCTGAAAAGAAGGCACAAAGGCATCCTTCCTACACAATCCCCTAGGCCTTCTTTTTGGCATGGAAAGCACACACATTTCTGCAAAATTACTCGATGTATACAGCCGCATTCTACAGTTTTCATTAAGAATTCAGGAGACGAAAACTGTTGGCTTCCATAGGAAGGTGACTAAATCTACAGGGATATTATGTACAAATAGTCTGGTTAGAATAATAAATGCTGCATGTGCTTTATAATGTTAGACATGTGCAACATGGATTCATTTGTGATCTGAGTCTCAGATTTTAAAAAACGGATCCTCGCCTGCCTTGAGATAAACTTAAGTAAATAATGTTTGCCATCAACTCTAAATGAAGAATGACAGTTAAATTTTATAATCATCTTCACAGCTTCAGGACTTACTTTATATTTTCTCAGGCTCATGACCCAAAGGTTGCCATAGCAACTAGGAAATCCTACCTTATCAAGCGCTTACATTTACATTCCTTGCAGCAGCTTCCCTTTATGAATTAAATCCATCATGGTCTTCTATTCTCAAAATAAAAAGTTCTTAGGATTATCTTGCAGAAACAAGGATCAAATACTTTGATAGAAATACACTATGCAAAAGTTAATTCAATGGCGAATTTCTTTAGGAAGAGATATAACTATGGCATAATAAACAGCTTATGCCCAAACTTGCTGGCTTCAAAGAAAACTTAAATAGAGACATTGTGCTGAAAATGACACATCCACTACCTATGCATTTCATCTTAGCCTTATCAAAGGAGTAATCTGATTTGATATCATACTTCAAACGAGAACACAGACATACAAGGAATTAAAACGGCCTAAGACAAAACCCCATCACATATATCTATAAATATTACTGAAACAGACAACAAATATGTTCAAATTCACAACTCAAGCAAGAAGAAGGAAAAAAATGGCAAACTTCACTTTTATTAAGCTCTTATTTTCATACAGTCAGTTTCTGTCCTTCTTTTTGGAGTAGTCAGATTACCCAGTAACATGACGTCACCTCCTTTGTGTTTATAGCCGTAATTATGCAAAAAGGAAAAATAAAAAACTATTCGCTGCCCATCTCTGGTAGCAATGAAGAGTAAAGAGATGACTACTCTTTTGAGTTGGTGTTGTTTTCCATGACTGCAGGGAAACCTTGAAAAGAGACATAGAAGTCCAGCTGGTAAAACAGGAATTCATTCCACTAAGTGAGGAGACTGACTATGAGAGGAACATTGGAATCCAAATCACTTGTAGCAGCCCTCAAGTCGCTGCTGGACAAGCGTTTAATGGAGATAATGTCGCGACAGAAAAAAAAAATGGATTCTATCCTCACCTACCACACAACCTGCAGAAGGCCAAAGGATTATCAAGACTCCTCTCATGGGTGCCTTCCAGTTCAGTCAGTCTCTGATTCTCCACACAGACCTCAACCAAGTTTGCATTAGCAGACACAACTTTCCTCGCACTCACTGCAACCTGTGTCTAGCCAATTCTTTCTTTGAAATTCTCTCATTCTCTGTGTTTTCAGTCCTATGCTTCCTCTAGTTGGTTTTTGCTTTTTTGTCCTTTTGGTTTCCACTTCTTATTTGCACTTTGATTCCCACTCTTTTTTCTCCTTGCAAGCTTGGAGAGTCACAGCACAATGAGATAAAGGATAAATAGAGCATTGGCTGGCCACAATGCAAGAGGGATTTTTTAAAGTTCTATTAAAACCCAGTTCCTTCTACCACAACTAGCTCCCACCTTTTTGTGTTTTCTGTAGCTAACAGGCAACTGACATCTTGACTTCAGATTTTTTTTTTAGATGGCAACAGCCCAATTCCAAAGTATTCAAAGAGCTGGAGCAGCAAGGGTGCTCTCATTGCTTTATTAGTGACTCATGCTAGAATTGCGGAGATTGGCCAGGACATTTACTTCTGTTCTAATTCTGCTGGAAATGTAATAAAAGAATATGCCACGAAAACTTGCAGGCTATAAAAGATCTATTTTGGAATATATGTAAGTCCTACTCATTTGCCTATGCATTGAACCACCTTCAGCCAAAAGCATTATTCAACCTCAAAATTTTAATTGAGGTATATCTGTGGAGGAAATGCAAAATGCATATACACACATACACATCACCTCCTAAGATTAATTTTCATCTACTCACTTTTAGCAGTGTACTATTTTAAGATTCCCATAATTGCTGATAAATAACAGAATCTAAGAAAAACATTTATTTGTGTCCTAAACATTGTATAAGAGAAAAAATGCTGGTATATATATTTTAGTTGTCTGAGTCATTGAGAATTAGGGTTATCTAGGACTATTATTAAATTAGTGAACAAGATGAACTATCATAGGATTAGCTCTCCTAACCAATGTAGAAGTTAGCCAAAGCTTTAATACAAGGGAAATCTTAGGGATCTTTGGGAAGCTCTTGATGAAAATGACTGCAATATACTTTAATGAAATCCACAAAGACATGTCAATAGCCAAATATATAGACAGGCAGAGTTTTAATTTGGTTAATGCACTTTTCACTCATTATTGGACCCCAGTTATAAACTATGGTGTCCGACTTATGGATGCATTGCTTAATTATCCATGCTTCACTTTTCAAAATGAGAAGTACTGAAGTTGTCCATCAATACTTCATGTAGGGTGGCATCCAGGATGGATGAGTGAATGAGTGAGGGAATGAGTGAGTGATGTATGGACAGACTGTCAAAGATAGAGCTGGCATCATGCTGCTGCACTAAAACAGGTTTAAAAAAAAGTGTTTCAGGCCAATCAAATGTATATTACAAGATATTTACAATGTATGTTAAGTGCTTTCATTTCCACTGATCTAGATATCCATGCGTGAGGGTAAATTTAATTTCTCAAATTATAGAGACATTTGTTATAGAATGCCTCCAACCCATTAAAATATTTGTTGTCCATATTTGGGGGAAAAAATTCAAGCAGAAGTAAGCATTTATGATAACTAGAGCCTAACTAATTTTTTGACAGCATAATTTAGTTTTGCAAAAAAGTAAGTTGGAAAAGTAAAATGCCCCAGGTAGCCAGATCTAGCATATCAGAAAATACGTTCTTCAAGGGGTCCTACCTTCCATCAGTAAGAACACCAAAAAAGCAGTTACTTTTTTCTCAATGAGACAAGGAGACAAAAAACACCAACACAAAAAGAAAAGGTCAGAAAACCATTTTAGATGGATTTTTCAACTACTTAAACTAGAAAACACTATATGGAGGCCCAATGACTACCATCACCCAATGCCAAGGCTGATGCTGATCCTCACACTCTGCTTCGGCTCCTGAGGATTAACGAGGTCCTGAATAGCCAGGTTCTTCTGGCCTTCCCTCTGCACATCAGTCTTTAAGTCTGTCAAGGTGAGGCTTCAAATTAAAGAGGCTAAAAACTTAAAAAAAAGATCACTGGAATTTATTGATTTAAATTTTTCCATGAGTGGAAGTCTTCACATTGCTTGCCTTGACCGGCCACGTGCTTATTTGAACGATGCTGCTCCTTCCCCCTGTATTTTGAACCCTTCTGAATGCCCTTCAGTTCAAGGACGGTCAATGTATCACAACTATATCCCAGTGTTTTACACCGAAACCTAGATGTTTCTTTCTTTCTAGCTCCAGCCCCACCTAGGTGTTCCTTTTAATCAACACTGGGAGGGTATACCTTAAAATGCAATGTCAAATGACTTTGGACAGGTTCCAAACAAATCAAACTGCCCTGAAAGACAAAGATCTGCTATGGTCAAAACTATTTTTAAAATATCCAAATAAAATAAATAAAGAGAAGCAGAAAAAATATTTTGCTTACTGGCAACCTCAATGAAATACATCCATGCCACCTTCTAAAATAGTAACTGTAAAAGCTGCAAAATACACATGTATGAAGGTCCTTCAAAATGTGCCCATTGGAGAGCCGGTGCTCCTGTTTTGTAAATTTACTTATTTATTTTTCTTTCATGAACAACAACACATTTGCCATAGTATACATTAATATACAGAAAAGCATGCCACATATGATATTTTACCCTCAAAAAGGACAGAAAAGGGGCCAGCACTGTGGCATAGCAGGTAAGGCCACTGCCTGCAGTACTGACATCCCATATGGGCACCAATTCGAGTCCTGGCTGCTCCACTTCTGATCCGGCTCTCTGCTGTGGCCTGGAAAAGCAGTAGAAGACGGACTTGGGCCCCTGCACCCACATGAGAGACCCAGAAGAAGCTCCTGGCTCTTGGCTTCAGATAGGCTCACCTCCTGCCAATGTGACCATCTGGGGAGTGAACGAGTGGATGGAAGACCTTTCTGTTTCTCTGCCTCTGCCTCTCTGTAACTCTGCCTTTCAAATAAATAAATCTTTAAAAAAAAAATGTGCATGGTGGCTGGCATTATGCCTTAGCAGGTAAAGCTGCCACCTGCGACGCCAGCATCCCATTTGGACGCAGGTTCATTCAGCTCCCTGCTGAGGGCCTGGGAAAGCAGTGGAAGACGGCTCCTGTACCCACGTGGGAGACCCTGAGGAAACTCATGGCTCCTGCCTTTCAACTGGCCCAGCTCCAACTGTTGGGGACATTTGGGGAGCAAACCAGAGAATAGAAAACCCCACCGCTCTCTGTATCTAACTCTACCTTTCAAATAAAGAAAATAAATCTTAAAAAAAAAAAAAGTTCACGGGAAAAGAAATTAAAAAATAAATTTACTTTGGTGCAAAAAAAGTTCTGAAGTCCACACATATTTTGTCTTTTCATAATATTCCCTACGTAAAATATTCTATTGTCAGCTGAAAAAAATCTAGCTTTGTATTCTAGAAATAATGTTTTTGAGAAACCCCTGGTAGAGGTTAAGTCACAGACAATAGCATATACTTCTTACACAGAAACTGCAGCCATTGTTAATTCTAAATCTGTCTTTCCCCTCACTAAATATACTAGAGAACATCCAAGTGAAGACCATGCGAGATCATCTCCATTTAGTGCAAAGCTGACCGATGCTGCACTCCGTGAAAAACACAGTCCTAGCGTGAGTTCTTTCACAAAATAACCGATTTCTTTTCTCAGTTCCAGTTTTCTCAGGGCAAGATGTGGGTGACAATGGTACCCAAAACATTTTTGTAGCGTGTGTGCACTGTTCCTATCTGTTACATATAACGTTAATGATAATATATCACCCTCTTTGTGAGTGAAATTAATTTATTCATTCTTCTATTTATTCAATCAACAAATCTTTATTGAAGCCCTATGCTAGATATAAATATGGATGATGATTTACCTCTTAATTTTTAATTATCTATACAGGCAAGGAACATTCCATTAAACTACTTGTTACACAAAAGGTGAAAAATTTGCTTCCACAACCCAGCAAGAAACATTTACAAAAGGTATAAACTATATTCACAATTTGGAATTAAATCAGAAGTGCTGTGTGCTGAAACCAACAATTTCAGGTTTCAACTTTCTTTTATCTTCTTTATTCTTATACCAGCTATAAATCCTATCACTACCCATTCATTCTTCTAAGACATGGGAACATTTAAATGAAGGTTCTGTTTATTCTTTCTTCAAACCAGTGACTAAATTTAAATAACATGTTCTTGAGGTTAAAGGAACATGCCATTTCTTTTAAAGTTGTCAACTCTCTAAAAAAGTTTAAATAGGAAAACCAAAAGGAGAATTGTCAATGCATAATTTTAAACACAGAGATTAGTTTTAACCCATGGGCTTTTCAATATACAACCCAAGAATTCTGCCGAAGTAGGAAAAAAAAAAAAGAAAGAGAAGAAAAGAAAAAAGAATAGGTGAATAGGAAAAAAAGTATCATGAAATATTACTGCTAAAAAATAGCTCCTTTGCTGTGGCTGACACTTTGGCATAGCGGATAAAGCTGCCACCTGCAGTGCTAGCACCCCATATGGGTTCTGGTTTGTGTCCCAGCTGTTCCACTTCCAATCCAGCTCTCTGCTATGGCCTGGGAAAGCAGTAGAAGATGGCCCAAGTCTTTGGGTCCCTGCACCCACGTGGGAGACCCAGAAGAAGCTCCTGGCTCCTGGCTTCAGATCAGGACAGCTCTTGCTGTTACAGCCATCTGGGGAGTGAACCAGCAGATGGAATCTCTCTCTCTCTCTCTCTCTCTCTCTCTCTCTCTCCAACTCTGCCTTTCAAATAAATACATACATCTTTTAAAAGAAAAAAAGCTTATTTTCTTTGGGCTTTGTAGTTATGACAATTCATTCACCAAAAGATGTTTAATAAAGGATTTTAATTGTTCCTTTTTTCTTTTACTTTTTCTAAATAGAAAACATGTATCTCAGTTCTTACATTACATAGAATGGAAATGGGAAGTCCAGGAATACCAATCTTCTCTTAAAATTAAGCCTTGAGCCTTGTAGCTAGTACAGAGAGAGCAACACACTGGTCTACAGGTCTGGATGGGTGATGGTAGTCTGGCTTTAGGCTGGGCTCCAGTGACTTGAACCAAGCTACTCATTCTCTGAGCCTCCATATCCTCATTTAAATGAGGATAAAAGGTAGTACCTATTTTAAAATTTTATTGCAATGGGGCCAGCGCTGTGGCACAGTGGGTTAACGCCCTGGCCTGAAGTGCTGCATCCCACGTGGGCACCGGTTCAAGACCCGGCTGTTCCACTTCCCATCCAGCTCTCTGCTGTGGCCTGGGAAAGCAGTAGAAGATGGCCCAAGTCTGTGGGCCCCTGAACCCACGTGGGAGACCTGGAAGAAGCTCCTGGCTCCTCGCTTCTGATCGGCATAGCTCCAGCCAATGGGGCCAATTGGGGAGTGAACCATTGGATGGAAGACCCCTCCCTCTCTCTCTGTGTAACTCTTTCAAATAAGTAAATGAGTAATCTTTAAAAAAAATTTTATTGCTATGAGATTACTGAACACTTCTTTGTGTACAGCATGGTGCTAAGTTCTAGTGATACCCTAAGGAATAATCCTTAGCCTCCCATTTAAAAACCCAGCCATGGAGGGGAAGTACATGCTGACACAGTTGTTTCTTGTAGTTGTTGTTTGATATTTGGGATGGGGAGGGTAATGCAAGGTGGGATGCTAAAGTCAATATTAAAGATATCTAAAGTATCTCACTTTTATATCTAAAGTCCCACGTAAAATGTAAACTTCCTTCAGTGGGAAAAGTACGGTAGACAAGAACCACATAAGCACAACGGGGTACGACGGGAAAAAAGAAACATTAAAAATGCAAGCCAAGAGATGATGAAGAAACTTCGCAGTTAGTTGAAAATGCCAAAGAACATGGGAATTGCTTGTTTATCTGCACTCATCCTGACACTTACCAAAGAATCACTGTATTTTATTTGAATTATACAGATGAAAATGTTCCAAAAGTTTATATAGTGCCTGTTCCTTTTAAGAGAATAAAACAACAAAAGGGAATTCACTTTTCTTCTGGATTCAGGCCAACACTGGCACCCTGCTACATATCCTCAATGAATTGTTCATGCTACTTGAGCCTATCTATCTTACAGCAGCCCCGCTCACTTTGCACCTCTCAATCCTTACATTTTGCAGCCGCCACGTGTAGATTAGAGAAGGCAGCTAAGACAGCTAGATTCTGTCCAAGTCCTACAAAGTTGCAAAATTAAGAATTATTATTTAGTGTAATTTAATGCAGACTTTGTATCTTTTTTTAAAAAAAGATTTATTTATTTGAGAGGCAGAGTTACAAATAGAGGGAGGGAGAGACAGAGAGAGCGCTCTTCCATCCACTGGTTCATGCCCCAAATGGCTGCAATGGCCAGAATGACTGGAGCTGGCTTTGTCCAAAGCCAGGAGCCAGGAGCTTCTTCCAGGTCTCCCACGTGGGTGCAGCAGCCCAAGTACTTGGGCGATCATCTACTGCCTTCCCAGGCCTAGCAGGGAGCTGGAGAGGAAATGGAGCAGCCAGGACTCAAACCAGCACCCATATGGGATGCTCGTGCCAGAGGCAGAGGCTTAACCTAAACCACAGCGCCAGCCACAACTTTATATCTTTTATAGTAGTCCAAGAGGCCTTTTGGCCTCTTGGTCCAGATAGCCGAGGTTATCTGATATATGACCTCCGAGTAAGTGAGGTTGCATTGTATTCTATATCATGAGAAAAAAAAAGAAATATTCTCTGCAATAAAAGGAGCAGGAGTGGGGAGTGGGGTGGGGGGTGGTGGTGGTGGTGGTAATACTTCTTAAATACATTTCAGCCTCTAACCTCACAAAATAAGAAATATTTAAAAGTTCGTAAAAATGCACAGTATGAAAAAAAATCACACATGTCAAAAATATTTTTGCATCAAAGTAAATTTATCTTGATTGCATTTTCCATGAACTTTCTGAGGTGCTGCTGTACATGCTCTAAAATGAAGGAAAAGGAAGAGCCATATTTGTATGGAACACAAGTCGACAGCCTCTTATCATTTCGCTGTGCTCTGAGCAGGCTTTTCAGAGGCATCTGATAACAAAGGATTCTATTAGTTATATGCATTATATCCTAGAAAAACAAACAAGTGCCACTTTACATGGTTCAACCAGTACATGCTGTGACACAAGGCAAGGAGCATGATGGTCTTCTTATCTCCTGTTTCCATGACGGTGAAGAACTACACCAAAAACGTCTCTGAGCGGCACTCACGATGACGGAGAGGATGCTATTTGATTTCTGTGCAGACACTTCTACTTCGGAGCGTAATGAAGTAGAAAACAACAGCATGGAATAGAAATTTTACAGACTTAACTCCTCATGGAAGGCCTCTGGGGTGGGGTGGGGGGACTCTGATAATCATCAGTATCTCCATGGGCCACATTTGTTGGAGGCTTGCTGTGGTTCAGGCCCTCGGTCAGACACTCTACATCTGGTCAGTCACCACACAGCCCTGACATGGTAAGTCCCATTATCACCCTGGTTTCATAGATAGGCAAACAGGCTGAGTGTGGCCAAGGAGTGTGCCGTGAGGTCAGGCACACTCTTGTAAGAAAATCTCTCTTCTCACTACAAGCTTTTGTTGTCAGAACTATGTGAATGAAGCAAGTTTTATGACTTTAGTGTTTGTGTTAAAGAATCATTTTTTTCTATTTATTTGAAGGAAGAGAGAGAAAGGAGAGAGAAAATTAGAGAGACAGAAGGGGACCTCCCATCTGCTGGTTCACTCCCCAAATGTCCACAACAGCCAGGGCTGGGCCAGGGGGAAGTAAGGAGCGAGGGATCCAATCGAAGTCTCTCCTAGGGGCTGACAAGGACCCAACCACTCCAGCCATAACCTGTTACCTTCAGGTGTACCTTCAGCAGAAAGCTGGAACTGGGAGTGGAGCCAGGACTTGGACACACGTACCCCACTAGAGGATGCACGTACCCCACTAGAGGACGCACGTACCCCACTAGAGGACACAGGAGTCCAAGTGGAATCTCATCACTACTGCCAAATGTTCAACCCACTTTTACCACTTTAAAACTAATATACGTAATCTGTATTTTTCCCTTGATTTTTAGGAAAGTAAGGTTAAGTGATCAGATTGCCAGAGGAGGGCAACAAAAAGATTATTTATATATTGAAAACACAAGTACCAGCTTGTCCAACCCCTCAGGGGGCCTCTGTAGGGTACTTTTCTTCTACCGGTAGAGGGATACAAGTTTACTACTTTAAGGTATTTTTTCATTTTTGAATTTGCTCATCAACTATTTATTGACTAAATGCGGCACGCAAGCATAAATAGAACATGTTCACTTCCCCCAAGAAGCTCACAGTCTGGTATGGAAGGCTGAAACGTAAACAGAGGATTATAGAACACTGTGACAGTGAAGTGACAGCCATATGAGGTGCTATAATAAGTGAGCAAGGTAAGGGGGCGATTAGTTAACTATCAGAAAAAGAATGATTTGTTTCTTGCTCCAGTGCCACTTTATTTAAATTTCAGGGAGTCTGTTTTTGGATAACTCAATTTAACATGCCCTAGACATTAAGCACATTTGCAAGGCATTGAACACAGATTAATATCACCACTAGACAGGTGTGTTTTCTCCCCATCACCTTTAGCAAGCAGTTGTACACTGAAGCAACTAATGCTTTGATTACTGGAGGGTAGGATGATATATAAATGTGCTGCGGGAACATATGAATTCATTAATAGTAGCCTCAATACAGGTAAAATCACAGGACTACGGGCTTAGAGTGAATCACGCTCAGAAAACACTTCAAAAACATCTACTCCAACTTTATGCATTATCAACACCACCGCAACAAGATATATCAAGGACAAGTATATTTAAAATAAGAACAAATATTGACCCTGGCTTAGAATACAAGTAATTTATGTCCCTCACTCCCTCACCAAAAATATAACAAGACCCAAGGTGATTCCTGCTCTCAGAAAATTAAAATTAAGTGTCTGGTTGTGTTCCTACTTAAAAAGTCACATGACTATCATCTAAATCCTACCTTGAAAATAACATTTATCACACAGCAAGAACTCTGAAATTCATCGCTTGCAGGAAAGTAGCAGAGGAGACTAAAGCCAATCTAAACATAGGTTAAAATGTCTCAAAGACTGGTACATTTTTCATCGTGGAGCATCCAGGAGAAGATTGGAAGCATAATTTCTCTAAACAATGTGAGCAGAAAATCAGCCATTGTTTCTAAAATCTAATCAATGTGGGACAAAGTATGCTGTGGATGATTTTTGAGCTACTTGAAGGAAATATACTGGAAAAAGCAGGAAGCAATAATATTGGCAACAATTTCTCCTGTCACGTTAGGGACTGTCCCTGGACAAAGATCCTGCATGGAAACCTGATTTTCCATTAGGCAGTAATCATCTGTACATACGGTACAATCGTATTTGCAGGCAACAGTGATTATGCCTTCTGATTGTTTCCCCTATAATGACCAATATGGTAGTACATTATCTTTTCTTACCAAATGAAGAAAAAAAGAAATTAAAAATCTGCCCAAGTTTCTCCATTTTACCCTGCTGCCCAGAGACAGAAAGTGGAAGGAAGGGAAGCAAGTATTCAAATGTTGCATATTAGCAAATGCATTTGCTAGATAAATGTATGCTGTAATTTCCAAGTGTAAAAATATGTGTATAAAAGTACTGAGCCCTTGACATTAGCCAGAAGGTGAGCTAGATGCTCAGTCATTTATTACAATGATCTTTATAAATAGCTTGGACCCAAAGAAACTGAAGGGGGGATGATTGTAATAGATAAAACTACCTTTCATTTAAGGTGTAAGATCAACTGCAGGACTCTGTAAAACGAAACTGCTAGACAGCTAACTAGTCAGGAAAAGCCAAAGGCCCAAGAGACTCCTGCCTGTCCACAAAATCCATTCTCCCTTTCTCCCATGCAGTCTGGCACAAGGCTGGGCTGCTACCCTGCATTTCCCAGCCTTCCTTGCAGCTAAGTTGGCTGGGTGACGAAGTTCTTTCCCATGAAGCACAAGTGATGCGTGCCATTTCTAGCCTGGTGCCTCAACAACAGGCTCCCCCTCCTCTGCCTTCTCCGTCTCTCCTCTGGGAGGCCAGAGTGATTCCAGAAGCTGCATGTAGAAGGTGGCAGGGCTGTCCATATTCTAGATCACTGAATGACTTGCCTGGAGCCACGGTACCCGCAGACCTGGAGTACCCACCCTAGACCAGCAATAAAGGAGATGACATTTCTAGATCTTCAAACCAATGCAAACTTGAATTTTGTACCCTCAAGAATGCAGTCCAAGAGGACTGGTGATAGAGATGAACAATATTTATAATAATATTACGGGCAATGTTCTCAACTGACTGCTCATGACTATTGAGCTTATCTTCAAGGTCAATCAAATGAATCCACTGAGACACTAGTCCCCCAGGATGTCACCAAAGAAACATCACAACCTCAGTTGGTTGCAGACTGATAAGTACAAGGAAGGGCAGGAGTAGAAGCCCTTCTGCTCGGGATTCTCTACTCAGAGCTCTTTGGCAAATACTGTGCAAGGGTACATGGGTGGACATTGAGGGAGAGAAGAATGGTGAGGAACCACAGAATGATTAAGTTAAGGGGCACAGGTCCTTATTATGTATCAACATAGCCACCTTTCTTTCTCATTCCCAGGAAATTATTTTTCTATGAATATAAAAGTACACACACACACACACACAATAATTGCCCCTGCCCTTCAACTTAAAGGACATTCCTCACTATCACTAATAGAAGTGAGCTCTACTGATTTTTTTTTTAAAGAGTTATTTATTTGAAAGTCAGAGTTACACAGAGAGAGGAGAGGCAGAGAGAGAGAGATGGTTCACTCCCCAGATGGCTGCAACGGTCGGAGATGCGCTGATCTGAAGCCAGGAGCCAGGAGCTTCTTCCGGGTCTCCCACACGGGTTTAGGGGCCCAAGGACTTGGGCCATCTTCTACTGTTTTCCCAGGCCATAGCAGAGAGCTGGATTGGAAGAGGAGCAGCCGGGACTAGAATTGGTGCCCATATGGGATGCCAGCGCTTCAGGCCAGGGCGTTAACCCACTGTGACACAGTGCCGGCCCCCCTGCTGATTTCTAAGACACATGCACAGGTTGACAAGTGAGCCCTCAGAGTTAAGAGTCTTTGACAAAGACCACAAGCACAATCTTGTGGAAAGTGTTCACTCCCCATTCATTTGTCTACGATTTATTTTAAGTGCCTCCCAGGTACTATGCCGGATGCCCATGATATAGTGGTAAACACAGCGCACATAATTTCTGTGCTCTGTACCTCTTACAAGTGGAATTCTTGGAGCCAGCTTATATGATAGACACAGCACCAGTGGAAAACAAACGGTAACAAAAAGCCCCACACCAAGCAATCATCCACAAAACCCTGCCAGGAAAACTAAAAACTGTACAGATGATTGTGTTTCATAGGCAAAGTGACCATGCAAAAGCAAATAACTCCTAAAGCTAAATCAATTTTGGCCATGACATATTGGCATCTAGAACAAATGGTCACTTTGAGAGAGAACTTGTTTTGTGAATTAGGGGAGGAAGTTCATGAAATTTTAAAATTCCAACCAAGCAACTGGGATGTAAATTGTGATCATACTCAGAGTTGACACGTTAAACAGTTTAATTTAGGTACGGCTCTCAGCAGTGCTGGGCATATGCAAGAGAAACAGATGCCTTGAATCATTTCAAAGTACATTCCTGTCAGAAATGTCCTTTGTGACACTAAAATCAATTTCCTACGCCTTTCCTAAGTGTTCTACGGAAAGAAAAAGGGGGGAGGAGGAGGGAAAAAGGACTCTCTTAATCGACTGTCTTCCCACTGAGGCAAAATTGAACCCAAACCTATTTAAACAGCACAAATCTACGTTCAATTTTTATAATTAGTGATGCTTTGATAGAAAGAATGGCAAGGGGACAGCATGGGACACCATATACTTTCACTGTGTGGAGGACCAGAAAGTTCCTGTGTTGTCTATAGGAAACAGGAGAAAGCTGACAAGAGCTGTTAGATGTAAAACAGACTCCAACTTCTGTCCACACTAGCGCAGCAAACTGCGGGACAGCAGGTTCTACGTGAGACTCTCGAACACCCAGCCTAACTCGGGCAATGATTTTCCTCCTCTCTCTGCAGACTGCTACCCTCCCATGGCCACTGCTCCTAAAACCTTCAGTGCATCTTTAAATACAGTTAATGAAGGCTTGCCTGCACAGTCGCCTTGGAAATTCAATGAAATCAGCACAAATCTCCTATGATTAGCAAAAAAAATACAAAAGCCAAAAACAAACCAAAAATGGCAAAACACACACACTATATATATATATATATATATATAGAGAGAGAGAGAGAGAGAGAGAGAGAGAGAGAGAGCAACATGTCACATCTCTCTGGATGCAGGAAATAGTTCTCCAGTCTCCTTCCTGGAACAATATCAATTAATACCACAACTGGTTTTTCTTTCTTTCCTATTTTGTATTGGCCTGCCACAAAAGCTCATGTTCTTGCTAAAACAGAACAAACAATAATTTTCATCCTGCACACTTCTCTCCACTTTCTTCCCAATGTTGGTATAACAGAAATCCACATCAGCCTCTTCTGGACTCCCTCATTCTATTAAGAGTCCCTGGAAAGTCACATCCCACCAGAACTCAAACAATTTTGCCAGCCATGACCCCTGAAAATAATCCCCATCTTTCAAGTATAAGTTGCTACTTATTGGACTAAGACATACTTTTAACATGCACTATATGAAGTTTCTCAAGTTACTTAACTTTTGGGGACTTATTCCTACCACTTGGGACCAGCAAGCTGACTTGAAACCTAGCATGTCTGATCACAATCAAGTCAGCTAGAAAAATCTCCTCAGTGACTTACTTTTGACCAATAAGCAAGAGTTCATCTCGGATGAGTGACTTACTCAGTAGTAAAGGAAGCACTTAAACATCAGAACAAGGCTATGCTCACACCTGAACTTACTGGTATTTTCTTCACTCGTGATAGCCAATGAAGAAAACAGGAAGAGGCAGAGGTTTGGGGCATAGTGTGTGCCAGTTGTGAGGCAGAATTCTGATCCCTTTCAACTGGTACCTCCTTTTGCTAAAGCCAAGAGAAGGCACAGACAACCAAAGCAGCATCGAGCAAATGCAGGGAATCTTATTTGGAGAGTGCACCAATAAACCCACCCTTAAAATGCAGAGCAGTGCCATGAATACTCATTTTGAACTAAAGCCCAGAAAACAATGTGTTCCTCTGTGAGGGTATCTGGTCACCTCTAACACAGCCACACAGACTCTAACAATCTCTCCTTTGGGCCTTGAGGGGAGGATTCAGCATACCACGCAGACAGCAAAGGCCTTGGAAGTGTTCTGTCAACATCATTTACAACGAATAAAATTGACTATATAGCAAGATACAATGAGAGAATGTGCAACATGCTGTACTGACATCCCAGTCAGCAAAAGTTAATGAGTTGCAGATCACGAGCTACCCAATGTAAAACCACAAAGTGTGCATGTTATGAAATTACTCCACAAAAGATTGCTTAAGCAAATTTACAATGAAAAACAACATCAAAACACCAAGGAAGTGGAATGAATATAAATACGAAGCATATTTAAACACCTAGGATGTCATATTTAAAAAGAAGAAAAAAAAAGATCCTCCTCCCTCAAACGTGACTGTTTCACACTAGAAAGCAAGATCAGATAATCATGCAGGTTTTCTTTATAACGATACATATTTTGCCCAGGCAAGTAAGCCCAACCATAGAAAATTGATCTTCAATTGCCCCTGCAGCCATGCAGACAGCATGCAAACATCCATCCGCGGGCACTCTTCAAAGGGTCGAACTGAATACACAACACCTGGAGATGAACAAGAAAAATTTAAATGGGGGCCGTGGGTCTCTAAAGAGCTGTTTTTAACTGGCCCATAAGCTAATAAGAGCGGTTATAAACTGTGAACAACCACTGCCCTACCGGGAGGCACATTCATCACAGTAACACGCTGTAAAGCGGAGAGGGCTTATCCACATGCTCTCTGCAGTTTCTGTTCGAATGTTAATTGTTCACACTCAAGAAAAGGAGACATAAGGAATGGCTTTTCCCATCATGTGTTAAGTTTATTTTTGTTCTTCTGACCAGTTCCCAAGGGGCAGAAGGCTAATGACTGTTCTTCATCATCAACGGCAAAGGATATTTACATCCATCCTGTAACCATGACAGCTGTGTCACTAATTCCCTAACTGCCTCCACCACATGAACCAATCATCTGGCATGAAGCTGCAAGATGGAGTGCCCTGCAGTCATTATTCACCAAGCACTTTCATTAACAAACTGCCCTTAATTACAGTGGTAATTGCAAAATTATTTCATAGCAGCAATTATTTTTCTCAGCCAATCCAGGCTATTTAAGTAGGACATTGCCTATGAAAATGGCATAAGGCCAAGTAATCTATGACCAAAGATATGTTTTAATTGTACTACCAACTTAGTTTCAAAATATTACATCAGAGGGCTTTGAAATTATATTATACATCCTATTACACATTCCATACACACACCAATAAAAGTAAAGCTAATCTTCCCTACTCCTTCATTTTAATTTGAAAGCAAAATGCATTCATAACATTCACAATAAGTACCTAAACTAATGCTATTGTCTAGCAAAGTAAAAATAATGAGTTTGGAGGTCTAAACCTATACTTTGAGAATTGCTGAACAAACTAACACATCCATTAGACAGACATCAGCTCCCCTCCACCCATTCCTTTTGCTTAAGAGCCCTTGGTTCTTACATATTTATACATTAGATACTCAGCTATGATAAGGAAAGCTGGGACACCTGTCACCTGTGATCCGTATCAACAAAATCACACCGAGGTTTCCAGATACCATGCTGTCATAGTCACGGTTACAGGCTGAAACATAGCTAAGCCTTGTTTCATCATGTTTCAACTTGAAAAGCCATAAAAACTTTACCCTGAAGAGGAAACTAAAGTCACAATGTCCTACGAGGAGCTGGAGCACAAGAATTACGTTGTGGAGACTAGGGAGGTATAGTTGAGTCAAGATAAAGCTGTAGACAGATTATGAGAAGATGTGAACACTATTGTAAGGAGTTAGGATGTTATCTGGTACATAGCAGAGATCTGTGTAAGGCAAGGGATGAAGACGGGTAGAAATCAGACAGTGGGAATGAAAATGGAGGGACCAGTTTGAGAAATTCATGAACAATTTTGCAAGTAGAACTATACTTGGTAACTGTTGGGTACAGGTAGTAATGCAAATGTATTCAAAGACTGCTCTGAGGTTTCCGGCTTGTGTGAATAGATAGGCAGTGAGCTAGAGAATGCTGTAAGGATTTGAACATTTTAAGTTGAAAGTATCTACAGGACATCAACCTAGAGATACTAAGAAACGAGCAAGAAAGAATAATTAACATTTATTGCTTACTTACTACAAGCGAGGCATTGTGATAAAAGCATAAGATGCATTAACTTACACAATATTTGAAAAATAGGCTCTTACATTAGATCATTTCTAAAGACATGAAAGCTGAGGCTCAATGACATTAAACAGCTCAAGGTTACTATGGCAGACAATGCTAGTTGCCTAGCAAATATCCATTTTTCCCGTCACTCTTGGTAATAGAACCCCTCTTTTTTTCAGCCATCCAGGGTAAAATAACATTTCCTACTTCCCTCACATCTAGGTCATGGGCTGCAAGTGGAAATGTTGTATGGATTGGAAAATAAACTGGTTCTGAGGCTCTTCTTTGTCTTTTCTGCTGCCTGGGATACACCTACCCTGGCTAAAGGTCCATCTTGGACCATGAGAAGACTTCACCAGCTGAAGATGGCAAGGCAGAAAGAAAGGAGGAGGCTGAATTCCTGAAGATGGCATGAAGTGCTCACACTGGCCCTGGACTGCCTAGCTCCAACTTCTTTTAGATGGGGGTGGAAGAAAGAACCTCAAAACCCTATGGTTTAGCCCACCATCAGGTGTGGCAGGGGTCTCTTTTAGAGACAAAATGAATTCCTAAATCATAGTGTCATATAGTCAATAAGTGACACAGTCAGGATCAGAACCCATGTCTCTGATTCTAAATTTGATACTCTTAACAAGAGTACTAGACTTCTGGAGAGAGAGAAATGGAGGTTAGAGGTAAAGACTATTAATTATTAGTTTATGTGCATCCTGGCAGATAATGCAATAACCAGCATCAATGTTAAAGGGAGATACTATCACTAGAATTAATATATGACCAATTTTAGAGAACTAAAATAAGTAAGTTTAAATGCCCCCAAATTTTCAGGCCGAGTTATATTGTCCTGAAACCTGTTTTTGTTTAACAGAGCTGCAAAATAATTGGCCAGCAATTTACATACTGAGTAAATGAAAAATAATCTAGCTCCTTCTTTCCTAAATTTTAATTAGATGAAAGTCTAGTTCAGTAAAGATTTTCTAATAAGGTATGTTTTCATATAAAATAATGCATAACTTTTCCTCTCAATATCATTAATAATTTATAGGCTAAAATCAGTTACTAATGTAGATTTCCTATGCAAGAAGATGTTGGGATAATTCCTTATATTATACACTGGTAAATATTAATTAAAAGATTAATAACCTTTTCTTCCTACAAGAATTGCAAAATTAATGTTTACCTCTTCCATTTTAGCTTCAGCACTTCAAGTATCCTGTGTTTGGGGGAAATTCAAAGAAACGCCTCACCTGATTAAATAGAAAAATTAGGAGTCCACGCAGACTACCTGCAAGGATAATGTGGCCCATGTGTTGTGTGGTGACAACAGCCTTAAAAATCAAAGAACAAGTTTCTTTATAGAGAAAAAAAAATTAAATACAAAATGTGGACTTTTCCAAAGAGAAGTTATATTCTCTTGTTAAAATATTATTTTTCAAGTTCATGATTTAACTAGAATTCCAAATCTAGTCATTGTAGCAAAGAGATGAGACAAATGGATTATTCTAACTGAAGCAACCATTGCTATATTTTAAGAAATCCACATAGTTCATACTTTTAACAACATTACAGCCAGTAAGTGAATATATTTCATTTTGATGATTCCATATATTGCATTAATGAGAAAAATTGAGGCATATTATCTTAGGATCTAAAATATTGTGCAATTATATGTTTTATGCCAGCTTTCAAGTAATTCAATTTTTCAAAGATAGTAAAAGGAATAGAATTTGAGCTACACAGATAGTGTCTTCCATAACACCAAGAGAAAGTAATTCTATGTGACAATTTGGTTTTCTTCCTGAAAAGTTGCATGATCCGTGCAAAGTACTGGATTAATTCCATACTCTTTCTGCTTCTGTGTGTTTTTAACATCCTCTGGAGTAAATATGCTAGCAGTAAGCACACAGTACTTCGGGGGAAATGCATACTGTAGGACACTCTCTAGGCCCTCCGCAGTGACTAAAAGCAAACATAATAAAACAATCTGACACAAATTCAGGGCTTCTACATTTACTGAATCTTCTCTGAGCACTTTAAAACATGCAAATCATATTCCAATGCATTCTTAAGGTCTGACCCAGATTACACAAAATACGAAAGTAGTAAAAACCTTCACATATTTTATTTGAAAATATTGGTAAATAAAGCTGGGTGGTGGGCTTCCATAAGCCCAGGGCCATTATCCCAGTCCCAATAGCTGCACACTACCAGAACTTCCTGTGGTATTCAGGAACTGTTGTAAATCATTCTCCAAGATTGTCTCTGCCACTGTTACCACGCATTTGTCTTCCTAGCAATCTTGCAACAGTGGCGTGACACTCTAGGCAAAGCTTCCATAGGGTTAGAGCGCTGCTCGAGGGAACCGGAGGATGCAATCATCACCCACAAATGCACCATCTGCTGTGTCTTACTGCTTAATTAAACTGAAACTGGTAGGTTCTTAATTCTCAGAGCTCATAAAAACAAAGGTCACAACACAGTATTGGCATCATGCAGCACCCACATAACATATAGTCGCTAAAGTATATTTTGCCAGCCTATCACTCAAAGAGAAAGAGAAATACACCATATCTGCTGACGTCAGACATAGCAAGAGTCTACCAGACTGACCTCAGATCAACGACAGGACAGCTGAACTGTCTGTCAGCCTAGTGAACAGAAGGACGGAAGACTGACACTCTCTCTGTTACAGCACTTGCCACAAAACAAAACAAACAAAAACCTTCTTACACGTCTTAAGACTACTCATGATTTGTCCATTCATTTCTTCATCATCAACTTTCAAGGGCTTACATATGCAAGGCGTTGTGTTTAGTACTTTGAGAGACATGGGGATGAATCAGACATACAGCCTTACGAGTGTGTGGCTACCCATACTTCATACTTGAGATCTGACCAAATACAGCCTTATAAATAACTTTAAAGTGTACAATAGTTTGAGCAACTAGTTCCATTATCTGATCTCAGAACATTGTCTTCATCTCCAAAAGAAACTTCATACCCAATCTCTCTGTTCTCTTCCCCACCACTGGCAACCACTAATTTCTTTCTGTCCCTTAACCTTCGCCTCTGTAGTATTTCTTGACTTTCTAGAGATTTCATAGGAATGAAACCATACAATATATACCCTTTGGGTTTCTTTCACTTAACATGTTTTCAAGGTTTATCTATGTCAGAGTATGTACGAAGAGACTTCAAAAAAGTCATGGGTGGCCGGCGCCACGGCTCAATAGGCTGATCCTCCGCCTGAGGCACTGGCACCCCGGGTTCTAGTCCCAGTCGGGGCGCCAGATTCTGTCCCAGTTGCCCCTCTTCCTGTCCAGCTCTCTGCTGTGGCCTGGGAGTGCAGTGGAGGATGGCCCAGGTCCTTGGGCCCTGCATGGGAGACCAGGAGAAGCACCTGGCTCCTGGCTTCGGATCAGCACGGTACACTGGCCACAGCGGTCACTGGGGGTGAACCAACGGAAAAAAGGAAGACCTTTCTCTCTGTCTCTCTCTCTCACTGTCCACTCTGCCTGTCAAAAAAAAAAAAAAAAGTCATGGAAAACAGAAAATAGGATTAAAAGATGTTTGTTAGGGGCTGACACTGTGGCATAGTAGGATAAGCCTCCTCCTGAGGCATTCGCATCCCATATGGGTGCTGGTTCTAGTCCCATCTGCTCCTCTTTCCATCCAGCTCCCTGCTAATGGCCTGGGAAAGCAGTAGAATATGGCCCAAGTGCTTGGGTCCCTGCACCCACATGGGGGACCTGGAGGAAGCTTCTGCTCTCCTGGCTCCTGATTGGCCCAGCTCCAGCTGTTGTGGCCATTTGGAGAGTGAACCAGCAGACAGAAGGCCTTTCTCTCTCTCTCCTCTTTGTCTGTAACTCCACCTCTCAAATAAACAAATAAATAAAATCTTTAAAAAAAGAATATTTAGCCGGCGCCACGGCTCACTAGGCTAATCCTCCACCTAGCGGCGCCGGCACACAGGGTTCTAGTCCCGGTCGGGGCGCCAGATTCTGTCCCGGTTGCCCCTCTTCCAGGCCAGCTCTCTGCTGTGGCCAGGGAGTGCAGTGGAGGATGGCCCAAGTGCTTGGGCCCTGCACCCCATGGGAGACCAGGAGAAGCACCTGGCTCCTGGCTCCTGCCATCGGATCAGCGCGGTGCACCGGCCGCAGTGCGCCGGCCGCGGCGGCCATTGGAGGGTGAACCAACGGCAAAGGAAGACCTTTCTCTCTGTCTCTCTCTCTCACTGTCCACTCTGCCTGTCAAAAAAAAAAAAAAAAAAAAAGAATATTTTTGTTTTTAGTGCAAAAAAATTGAAATCTATGCATAATTTCTTCACAATACAAATTTTCCATGCACTTTTTAAAGTTTTATTTATTGGGGCTGGCACTGTGGCACAGTAGGTTAATCCTCCACCTGCGGCGCCAGCATCCCATATGGGCAACGGTTCTAGTCCCAGCTTCTCCTCTTCCCATCCAGCTCTCTTCTATGGCCTGGGAAAGCAGTGGAAGATGGCCCAAATCCGTGGGCCCCCTGCACTGGGTGGGAGACCTGGAAGAAGCTCCTGGCTCCTGGCTTCAGCTCCCACCGTTGCGGCCATTTGGGGAGTGAACCAGCAGATGGAGGACCTTTCTCTCTGTCTCTCCCTCTCACTGTCTGTAACTCTACTTCTCAAAATAAACCAATAACATCCTTTAAAAAGTTATTTTTATTGGAAAGGCAGACACACACACACACACACACACACACACAAAAGGAGAGAGAGAGAAGCACAAAGATCTCTGTCTACTGATTCAATCCCAAATGCCAGGGGGCTTGGCAAGGTTGAAGCAAGTCCAGAATTCTATCAAGATCTCCCATATGGGTGGCAGGGACCTAAGTACTTGAAACATCACCTGTTGCCTCTAAAAGTGCGTTATTAGCAGGAAGCTGGATTGGAAGCAGATGAGCTGGGACTCAGACCAAACACTCTGAGGTGTGATACAGCCCATGAACTGTATGAAGGCCACTCATACTAATATTTTATTCCTTTGTCCCTTTTTATGGCTGTAGAATATTTCATTGAGAGGACAAACCAATATTGTTTATCCATTCATCAATTAATGGCATTTGAATTGTTTCTGGTTTGGAGCTATTACAAACAATGAATGCTGCTATGAACATTCATGTACCTGCAGATATCCATGCTAATTCACTTGAATATATAGTTAAGAGCAGAACTGCTGGATCATTTGGTAACTCTATGTTTAACACTTTGAGGAACTAACAGGCTGTTTACAAGCCACCAGCAACGTATGATTCCAGCTTCTCTATGTCCTTGTCAACACTTATTATTGTCTACCTCTTTATTATTTTAGCATTCCTGGTGGGTATCAAGTGGTATCCTACTGTGATCTCAATTTGCATTTCTCTAGTAACTAATGATGTTGAACACCTTTTCATGTGTATTCAGTCATGCTAAGAAGAAATGCACTTGGTACTCTGAGCAACTTTTAAATAACCATTTGGTATAAATATATGAAATATTGCATTTGTTATCCTGTAGCAACTAATAAACTTTTCTAGACTAATATTCCTTTTGCTCTTTAAATGAAAACACTAACACAAGACAGAAAATTGTTGAAGAGAGTGAAGTAACAGCAAGATGAATGAAGTCCAAGTTTGGTTTCAGAACAAGGAAATTCAAGAAAGGTTATTGAAGTAAAGCCACCTGACAAGGTTGCTTTGGACATCAGTGAAGAGATACTCAGGATAACAATGACTTCTTTCCTAGGACAGTGGATGAATTACAGTGTAATGAGGAATCCATAGCAAGGGAGAACAGAAAGAAAACACCCATGAACTAAAGGAAGACAAGTTAAGTGGGAGTGCCTTTCGATGTTCTTTTAAGGGAAGAGAAATGAAAAAGGGGAAAAAAAATAATGAAATCAATCTAATTTGGGTCACCACGAACTTGGTACAGGATCTGTAAGCTGGCAGCTGAGGGATGGGAGAGCCAGGCACGAACCCAGCAGGATGCACAGACACAGAGTTCAGGAGAGGGTGAGGATCCGCGATGCTGCAGTCATTCACACAGCAAAGAGAAAAACCCTCCATTGTTCTTAACTCCTCGGAAGCCAAATCACTCCAGTTTGAAACAATGGGGAACTTAATTCAGTAGCAGAGTTATGAGATACTGATGAATGAAAATAATTGATCCTCATTATCTCTTCAACATCCTTAATGCACCCGTAAAAGCAATCACGTGTCTTCCTTTAGACTTCTCTGAACTGAATCATGAGTCTTGAACTCTTTGCTCTGTAGGTTTTTTTTTTTTTTTGACTTCCTAATATATGTCTCCAAATGAGACAAATAAAAACAAACAACATCAACAACAAAAATGATGATTCGGAGGCCACACACTCTGCAGGAAACAAAGAAGGCAAAACTGTGAAGAAGTCAGCACTACTTAGATGGTACATACTCCCAGGCGCCCAATCGATAACTCTGTGCTCTCTTGTTGGTGTGTCCGTGGAAAAGGTGCATGACAGCAGAAACAGACAGAGACCTTAAAAAGCAATTAAGGGTGAGGAATCTCCTGCCAAACAGCTAGTACAGATGTAACCTTTTTTTCCATAGAGCTTAGCCTCTTTCCATGGCCAAGAAGCAGCTTGATAAATACTATATGATGAACAAGTGATCAAATTTATAAAAACTAAAGATGAGGAATGACCAGTGGGAGAACCCAGGTGCTACAAGACAGGCTGAGTGGGTTATTGTGCTTCCTGGTTCCTGTAGGTGGCGCCAAACTCCTTGAAGAGGAAACAGAGAGCAAAGTTAAAAGGCTAGTGTGTGTGTCTGGACTGAAGCGCTGAAGAATTTTCTTGTGAGTTGGCAATTTCTCTTTCAAGGCAGCTCTCCTTCGCTAGTATCGGCAAGCTCTAGATTTCAGAAGTGATTCACCTGCACCACGTTATTTATGAGCTGTTTTGTTCCCCTTTAAGCGCCCAGCCTCGCATTAACAGTATGACCAGCGTCACTGCAGAACTCAACAGTGTTCCATCACATAAATGGAAGGTTCATTAGAGCATCTATTAAAAGGATTCTCAAAGGCAAAAGGGTATTTTGAAGCCATTAGGATTCCTTAAGTTAAGTTGTGTGGAAGAAATGTTACAAAACTGCTCTTTAAAACCATCAACCAGAAACAACTGTTTCAGGAACCCACACTAGCCACAGGTAACCAACAAGGACTAGAAATACCTCACACCTGTCAATGCTCTCGATCTCCCAGGCCCAGTGGTGAGAGAGTATCCATGTAGCCCCCAGGAGCACATCCCAGGCCTGCATCTCCTGCAGGCAGCTGGGGCTCCAACCTCTGCCCTCGCCAACGGTCCTGGCCAAAATGATGTGGGTGCGGTGGGGGGCAGGGGGCAGGGGGAGACAGGAAGCTGTCAAACTGGAGTCAGAGGAGGATGGAGAGAAGGATGTGCCTTTGAGGCACGCACAGGCAAGGAGAATGAGATGTGCTGTCCCAGGTTTTCACTAGCATTCTCTAGATCTGATTTTTATAACAAAACATCTCCTGCCAACCTTCTAAAATTTTTAAACAGCAGCCAAGACTGACTTCCATTCAGCACAATTACATAAGACCAAGCAATGCAACGCTCTCATTTTTGAAGCTTTGTTTTAAGCTCGCTCATTAATCTTTCAGTCTTTTCCCATCTCTGCCTGACTATAACTGCCCTGAATTCATCCAAGCCTGCAGTGTGCCAGGCTCACTGGTGTCTCAGTCACCGAGAGCTGAACACACATTCTGCGCATGGGACTCTACACTTCCATCAGAAAGAACCAATCACAGCTGAGACGAGGTAAACCCCTTTTAATTGTATTCTATGATACTAACAGGCATTCATTACACATGGACCTTAAAACAAGATTTGCTCTTGGCTGCTCATAATTGTATTTCTACAGCAGTTTAAACCGTTGGCACCTGCAATTGCTAGCAGGCCTAAGCTAAGAATTTCTATTAGCCCTGTTTCAAGGGTTACATTTAAAATAAAACTCAGAGGGGCAAAACATTACATACACACATATTTACACAAATTAAATACTATGCACAAGTCAATACCTTCTGCACACAAAACTACATTAAACTCAATTAGCCCTGAGCAAAACTACAGGAAGCAGGTTTTCTTCTGTGAACCGATGAAGCTGTTCTGTATAATAAAGAATATAAAAGCAGCTGCATCAGAGAGTGCTGAAGACCTGTCAATGAATTCTTTTAAAAAAAATCATTATGGATACTGATTTCCAAATTAATTAACTTCAACGAAGTTAACATAAAACAATCCAAGCCAACAAATGTACAAATAGCCTTTGACATGTGGGTGATCAGGAAGGGCTTTTTAAGCATCTATGTGTCATGCAGGCATTTTCCAGAAAGGTGACCCAAACTATGAGTCACAAAACAGTCACCAAACTAACATACGATGTCCTTCTTGTTATGGCTTCCTACTTGATTATGACCAAAATTAAATTATACAAATATTTCACTAACTATCTTCTCAAACCTTATAAATATTAATATGAACTCAATCTCCTATGTGCCCAGCATTTAAAAATCCATTTAAAAATCTTGGAAACTAATTTAAGATTTCCATCTAGAATACAAATTAGCAAGTCCTCTGCCTAGCGCTGTTTTGCTCAGCACCCATATCTGCACATTTAGTGCAGAATGTCAGTGGGTAGCACTTAAAGATGATGAATATTAAAAGCATGCTTCTGCCTTCTAACATATTAGAGCTCAGCAACCATTGAATTTGTCATAAGCTGAGTTTTCAGTGAACAAACTACTGCCTTTACAAACACCAAAGCATTCTGTGAATTCCCAGGCTGAGAAAAGGATACACAGAGGCTGAGATTGCACTATTAAGTGTGCTATTTGAGAGGACTGCACGAAATTATGATCTTTTAAAAACTTGCCATCTTGTAGTGCCACTTGGCTACACCTTCTAAAGCATCTACTCCAGGATTGATCTGAACAATAAACATTAATGCCAGACACCATTACTTTTATTTCATTGCATGCCAAGCACCGAACTAGGCACTTTACGTGCATACACTCATGCTGCTTTTAGACACATGGTATCTTACCTACACGCTCTTTTATTTGCTTACACCCAAGCTATCCTCGCATATGTACATCACACTAAATTCTCTGCCCTCTGAGGGAAGCAGTACTGTGATCCCCAGAGGCCAGGTGATTCATTTGTAATAATATGCAAGTGACAAGGCAGAAGAGGGATTTCAACCCCACTCTATCCGTTTAATCCCCTGTGTACCATGAGGCAGCCAACTCTCTAGCATAGGATACCCCTCAGTCTATTGGGTCTGGGAGTTTAGCACCTACTTGTTTTAAATCTGCATCAAGATATACCATGTTGTTTCTATAGGATTCATTTCTTCATAAGACCAAACAAAAGTGCACTTTTGATCAGAATACTTCAGAGATTATTTTATTCTCTTGTTTTACTTAACTAAACATAGCTCGTTAGAATAACCTAGTTAGTACATAGAAAACCAGCTGGGTTACTCCGTCCAGTCCCTGAACGCCATGCCTATTTCTACCCAGTGCCCTGAACTGAAAGGCAGGAGGGTGTAATGACCAGGCCGAAGCTTTGGAACTTGAGTTCCAAATATACGGCTACTTCCTACCAGTCTCCTGTGTCCCAGTGTCAATGTCTTCATTTTACAAATGAAGACAATGTTAGTACCTATTTCACAAATTACTGGGGAGATAAAGGGAAAAGATTCGTACAGAACAAGTACTCGGGAAATGTTAGCTGCTGTCTGTCTTGAAGGTGTGAAAATTTTTATCAAAACATACTTTCCCTGGAATGCTGTATGGTTCTTTAATTTGTCTCTCTATTAGGAACTGTCTGCACTCAATAAAGTATTTTTCTACTCAATTTTATGCCATCAGCTCCACAGTTCTCCAAATCACTCTAAATTATCCTTCTGTTTCCCTGAGCTTTGAGAGATTCAAATTCTTATTCCAAATTATATACTAAGATCTTCTTTTTGAGTTGATTTTTCTAGCTGCTTAATCACTTCTGCTGACCTCTGATTTTGTACCAGATTAGCCAAATCTTTCTGATACGAAGGCATCCAGAAGAACAATCTGAATTAACCTTTTGGGAGCCTATAAATTGGGACTCATTGAAGTCCCTTCTGATTTCTGCCTTCCCCAGCATTTACCACCATGTTTATTATTGCATGCTCATCTCAACACTTCCTCTGTGTCTTACATCATGACAGATGTTTTGTCCAGATTTCAGAGTCAGTTCTTCACTCCCTATCTTTTATAGTGGGGGGAAAAAGTACAATTATCTGTAGGTATTGTCTAAAGATGAAATGACATTTTCTGAGATTACAGCTAGTTAATTATATATGCCTTTATTCATTCATTCCTTAAACAACTATTACTTTAGTGCCTAACATGGTAGGTGAATCATGTGTTTTTGCAAAAAGACAAGGAAATACCTTATGTGTTAAATTCTGGTGTCTGCTTAAGTCATAGAGTTATTTGAAAGGAGTGTTATGATTTTTAAGAGTCAAATTATTTGAAAATATAAATTATATATATAATTATTGTATATTATAGTATATATAATTATTATATATTACATATTATATATAATTATACATAATATATATAAAATATATATATTTCTGAGCGGAAAAAGCTCTCAGTGGACTGAAGTCCCTGTGAAAGTTATCAATATATTTTATAGGCTATACTAAAGAGATGTAAATGTGAGCCTGCAAGACAAAAAAACGAAAGGAATGCAGAACTATTTTGTTTCTCTGTAGCTGCATGGAACTATGGTGATTTATTTGATTCTGTTTTCTGTATTGATTTTTATAGTCCTCATATTCTTTTATTTCTATTAGTTATAAAAATGTTTAACTTTATAATGCAATGTATCTATTCCCAGTTTAACCCCCCAAAATCACGTTAGTCTACTCTTAATGAATAATATAATTTAACATGTTTACAAGGGTACTTCAAAAAGTTCATGGAAAATGGAATTAAAAATTATGAGTTAAGGGGCCAGTGTTGTGGCATAGTGGGTTAAGCCACCGCCTGTGGTGCTCTCATCTCATATGGGCACCAGTTAGAGTCCCGGCTGCTCCACTTCTGATCCAGCTCCCTGCTAATGTGCCTGGAAAAGCAGTAGAAGAGGAACCAAGTACTTGGGTTCCTGCACCTACGTGGGAGACCCAGAAGAAGCTCCTGGCTCCTTGCTTCAGCTTGGCCTACCCTTGGCCATTGCAGCCATTTGGGGAGTGAACCAGAAGACGGAAGACCTTTCTCTCTCTCTTTCTGTCTCTCTCTCTCTCTTGTAACTCTAACTTTCAAATAAATACAATAAATCTTTTAAAAATTATGAGTTAATCTGATGCATAAGATTGATGCAAAAAGCTTTTTGTCATAATACCTGGAAATATGTATTATGAAAAACCTATGCATGGATTCCAAAACTGTTTTGGGGCCAAAATAAACACATACGTTTAATTCCAGTTTTCCACACACTTTTAAAGGTACCTTGTACTTCCCTTACTGGACCTACTAGTTTTCCAGTAATAAATAAATAAATAAAATCAGAATATTTTAAAATGTTAATCTATAATTAGAAACTGTCTAGAATGTGGTATGCTGTATCAATACTCAAGATCAAGTCTCTTTCAGATATGAAAAGTGTTCCTCCGATAATTATCACAGTTATTCATTTGTTTTGCTTTGTCTTCTGCAGTAATCCCTATCACTTATAGGACGTGTCTTTTCAGAATTCTCTGTTGGATTTTCCTGAAGTTTAAGACTCCATCACTGGCTGACTTTTCTAAGTCTGCTTTTTACTATTTACAATGATTTATTTTACCTATAATGGTTTTCATTTCATTTTTAAAATTTTTCATTTACAAGATGCAACTTCTTTAGGTAACTGAGTTTACAAAGCAGAGCTTTTCTAACTCTGTTTCAGAGAGATTCCACTGCAGATCTCTACTACTTCTTTGCTTTGGAGCTGCAATTTTTAATTATTCATCTATAACATGTGGTTTGGTTTCTTTTTTACATCCTTGAGCTTGGTGTGCTGACCTTGGTCGTCGGTGCTCACCGCACGGGAGGATTGCTTCAAGTCCTTTCCAGCAACTGAAGTTCATAAATGAATTTAACAAATGTACAAGGCACTATCCTGGGTATATGGGAGTCCAGGAGAAGGAATCTACCCTCACCCCAGCTCTTCCTTCCCCACCTCATGGAGCTAACGGGGAGAACAAAACCGCACAGCAGTGACTGAATGTAGAGAGGCGTTTGCAGATGTCCTGGTGCTCAGTGCTGACTCAAAGGATCACTGGTAGAAGGTGCAAATCCTCACTCCGGATTTCCAGTTACCTAAGACCAACCCAGAACCTGGGAGGGAATCAGTAATCAGTTGAAAGAGAACAATCCACAGCTCCCCTGCATCCCATAAAGAAGCTAAGTCCAAAAAGGCACAGGCCAGCAGCCATTTACTAAATCAGCTGAAACAATCAGCAGCCCTGGAGAGGAGTAACACCAGGAAAAACAGGCCAGCACAAGAACAAAATCCCATAAAGAGAGGCCAAAAAAAAGCAAGTGGGGAGGAGGAATGTGGTGGAGATGGGGAGTGCGTGAAGAAGGGGCAACTCAATCTGGTTTCCAGCACAGGGAAGAATGTAAAAATTGCTTCCAGAAACTACAATGGGCTCCATGCCTGATACTCACTGTGGTTACTGGTGGGGATTTGTTTCCATTTTAGACAATTTCATGGGTATTTAAAGGAAATAAGGAAGACGGTTCACAGCACGTCCACTCACCCTGCTACATTCTAGGAAGTCAGTGGTTCAATCTCAAATGAAACCTCTCACTCACATTATGGTCAGCTATTTGTGCTCTCTAAACAGTGAGTGTTGATAGGCAAAGATTTCCTAGCCCATCCAAACTCGCACAAGGGCCTCCCACACAGAGGCACAGCACTTCCATTCTGAAAGCCCTGCAGGAAGATCTGTGAACCTTGCCATCATAAGACTCATTTAATTTTAAATTAAATTAAGGGCCCAAAAGGTAAGCACACTGTTCAGGTTATTCCAACTAATGTCCTAAACTTACAATTTCAATGATTCTCCATCCCACTTATGACTCCTACTGTAATAAAGAATTCATGAACCATGGAACCAACTGACAAAAATAAAATAAATAAGTATCACTCACAGCTTAGAAGTAAGAAAAAGCATTCACACAGTACAGTTCCTTAGGCACAAAAGGTAAATATCTAGGGGAAACTTCTATCCAGGTTTAATCAAGTCTACCCTCCCCCATTTAAAAAAAAAAAAGACACTAAGGTTACTTTACGAATAGAAACAAAGTTTGCCAAGTCCCAGATTTCTGACCACCATCAGTCACACACATACATTTACATAGGCAGGGCTAGTTAACATGGTAAAATGGAATTAAAATGAAATATAGACCTTTTTATCTTCAGCACAGTTCTAAATTTCCTCTTTCCCTGTACAAGTGGGGACCCATCTGAGAGAGTCTTTATTCTACATTTATTGATCCAATTGCCCCAGTTTTGGTGAGGTTTTCCAGCAATGCCTGAGCTGCCTGAAAGTAGGAGGCAAAAAAAAAAAAAAGGAAAGAAAGAAAAAGGAGGGGGGGAGAACTTGAGCTGAAATTCTCAAATACTGTATGAGGAAATCTACAGGCAAGCACACCATGACTGAGCCATCTGATTATTTCTGGGTACAAAAATAGGAATTGGAATGGAGTTGCCTGCTGCCTCTTGCCCTCTTGCCCTGGAGAACAAGGACAAAACAAGGAAAGGAAAGACAAGACAGGTTCAGGAGAAATTAAGAAGACGGGACAGAGCTAAGTTAGAATGGTAAGGAGAGGAGGCTGACAGAGCCCGAAACACTGAAGTGGAGCACGTCTACGAGGTGTGGCATGTGTGTGCACACCTGAAGTGGAATGAAGATGACCATCATTTTAGTCCAGGGATTTGGAGAACTACGAGATGTAGGTATTACAAAAGCCATCAAAAGGAATGCTACACTCACTGAGGATTCTGTCTGAATCACCGAGGAATAGGTTGGGACTACCTTGAAGCGACTGTCTCCAGAATTGCTATTAGGGAGGTGAGATGAGGCAGGCATAGAGGGGTGGTACTTAAAACTGGATTGGTATGACACTTCTGTAGGGCTTGATAAACAGTTTCCAATCTAAGAATAGAGGAGAGGACAGAGCTTAGAGCAGAGTACCCTCAACGCGGCATTTGCTTGTTGCTCCCACTGACTTCAAGGTGGATTATCAGGGTGTCATCCATGTAAATTTCATGAATATATGGCATTAAGAAATAAAAGTGGAATAATCTTATAGGCAATAAGGAGGTCAAGAAGTACCCTGAATCCCTACTTCTCAACTTGGGAATAGAAAAAACAATGGGAAAAAATAGTGATGCTCCTTGGCCTCTTCTGGATTTACACAGGCTTCCCTGAACTCCAGCCAGACACTAACTGACATTTCTCCCTGCCCCACGCCCTCACTCTCCACACTAAGCAGCAGCATTCTCACCTCACTGGTCCCAGACCAGCATTTCCAGTTGCTTACTGCTCTTTTCTTTCTGGATGTCCTATCAGTTTTTAAAATCAACAATTACTAAAAGTAAGTTTAGGGGCCGGCACTATGGCATAGCAGTTTGTAAAGCCCCTGCATGCAGTGCTGGCATCCATCTGGGGGCACCAGTTTGATTCCCAGCAGCTCCACTTCCCATCCATCTCTCTGCTATGGTCTAGGAAAGTAGCAAAGGATGGTCCAAGTCCTTGGGCTCCTGCACGTATGTGGGAGATCTGGAGGAGGCTCCTGGTTCCTGGCTCCGCATCGACCCAGCTCCTGCTGTTGCGGCCATCTGGGGAGTGAACCAGCAGATGGAAGACCTCTCTCTCTTTGCCTCTGCTTCTCTGTCACTCTGCCTTTCAAATAAATAAATAAATCTTTCTTTTAAAAAAGTAAGTTTATAATTTTCCTCTTTCCTTCAGCTTCTATTTACATGGTCACTCAAACCAGAAAGTTATCTTTGAAAACATTTTTTTCTCCTTTACCTTCTCCCTCTCTCCAGCATCAAATCTCAAGGATTTCAACCATCTTGCAAATCCATTCCTTATTTTTCTTTTTTTGACAGATAGAGTACATAGTGAGAGCGAGAGACAGAGAGAAAGGTCTTCCTTCCTTTGGTTCACTCCCCAAATGGCTGCCACGGCCGGCGCTGCGCTGATCCGAAGCCAGGAGCCAGGTGTTTCTTCCTGGTCTCCCATGTGGGTGCAGGGCCCAAGCACTTGGGCCATCCTCCACTGCCTTCCCAGGCCACAGCAGAGAGCTGGAGTGGAAGAGGAGCAACCGGGACTAGAACCCAGTGTGCCAGCACCGCAGGCGGAGGATTAGCCTAGTGAGCCATGGTGCCGACCCATTCCTTCTTTTTCAATCTGTGTCACAAACTTAATCAAGCAGTCCATCTTTTCTCACTTGATCTCCCACATGACCTCCTAGCAACCTTCCCACTCCTCTAAAACATCCTTTATACCACCACCAGGGCAATCGCTAAACAATAATTTGATCATATCACTTCCTCACTTGAGATCTTCAGTGGCTCCCTGCACCTGCATGGTGAAACTCAAAACCACTAAAGTGAGTCATATGCTTCTGGAGAAAGAGGGAGAGAGGGAGAGAGAGAGAGGGAGAGAGGGAGGGAGAGAGAGGGAGAGTAAGAGGGAGAGAGAGAGGGAGACAGAGAGGGAGAGAGAGGGAGAGTGAGAGGGAGAGTGAGAGGGAAAGAGAGAGGGGGAGAGAGGGAGACAGAGAGGGAGGGAGAGAGAGAGTAAGAGGGAGAGTGAGAGAGAGAGGGAGTGTGAGAGGGAGAGAGAGGTAAAGAGGGAGAGAGAGGGAGAGAGAGGAAGAGAGAGGGAGAGAGAGAGGGAGAGAGAGAGGGAGAGAGAGAGGGAGAGAGAGAGGGAGAGAGAGAAAGGGGGGAGAGAAAGGGGGGAGAGAGAGAAAGGGGGGAGAGAGAGAAAGGGGGGAGAGAGAGAAGGGGGGAGAGAGAGAAGGGGGGAGAGAGAGAAAGGGGGGAGAGAGAGAAGGGGGGAGAGAGAGGGAGAGAGGGCAAGAGCAGTCGGCCTAGCTATGCCATCTTAAGAATTATTGGGAGGATGAAATAAAAATGTATGTAGAGCACTTTCAAAACTCTGAAGCAATATCTAGTGGCTCTTAGCCTTTATGAAGTCAGTCCCTTTGGAAAGTCTGATAAAAGCTCTGGAGTTTTCTCAAAAACACGAACACATGCATCTACCTATAAGCCAAATTTGGCATCCAACTTCAGAGCATCTGTGGATGCTTAAAGACGATCCGGATTAAAAACCATTACTTAGGTATTTATTATTTTCATGTTAGTCACAGAATTGGAGTCAGTTTCATCCCTATGGTATTTCCAGCCCCCCAGAACAAGCAAGCAGCTCTCCTGTGGGCAGTCTGATTATTCATGCAGATGTCTAAAATATTCATCAGCAGGGTCACTGGGCACATAGGAAACACAGGCAGAAAATTAGTACAGTAGCTAGTGTATAGGCTCACAGGCATTTCATCCGAGCGCAGCTGTCCCTACACGCAACTGCTTGAAAAGAACAGGTTATTTGGAAAACAATCAGCTGAATTGAGTCAAAAAACTGGCCAGTGGGCCTTCATTCTAACTGAATAAAAATGAAGTGAGGTTCCTTCCTTTTTCCATCGCTCATCGATGCAAACACAGCCTCACTGAAGCTATTCCATAGCATAAACGCTCGTTATTCATGAGCCCGATTCTCGCAGCTGCAGCTCTCATGACTTGGCCCAGGCTCTGTTTGTCTGCATGTCCTTCCACATGTTTGTGCATATTTACCCTGCATGTTTTAGTTCTCAAGAAAGTAGAAGGCAAGGTTCGATGTTTACTCTGCCCGTCTATACAGGACACGTGACACAGAATGACAGGGATGCAGTATTTAAGGACAGCAACTTCAAATTCTTCATCTCAAAAATCACACTGTAAAAAAAAATCGCATTTGCCTTCAGAAGAATATTATTAGCAAAGTCGGTGTTACTGACCAACGACTAAACCTTAAGTCACCACTGAAGTAATCACCAGTACAAACGTCTGCCAGGATTTCAAACATACATACATGCTGCACGTTCCACACATAGTCTGCAACATCACACAGAAATGGGTCTGTGCACTAGGAAATGCACCTATCAAACACGAAAACCAAACATGTTTTTCACAGCATAGTGGCCTAACACCGACATCAACTTAACCAATTTTTGCTTCTCTTCTGAACACTGCTATTTTTAGTGCATATGTCTTAGGATGCATCCCTTGGAAATCTCAACTCGAGTCTCTTTTCTTTTGATAAATTTCCAATCAGCAGTCACTAAGTAGACATCATTCCAAAGCGTTAAAGCTGAGCTTTTCAGAAATACCTGCATTTTCCCATTTTGTCACGAGATGGCAATCTCATGCATTGGGAAATTATAACAATCATCAGCAAATGTAATTTCACCAACTTTAGAGGTGTGGCTCTCACAGTCTGTGATGTCAGGACCATTGTAAACTCCCAAAAACCATCACCAACTCCAAAGAGCTTTTGTTTATGTAGGTTATGCTTGCAGCTTTTTACCAAAATAGAAATGAAAACTAAAAAGAAGTTAAAAGATTCTTATTAGCCCACTTAAAATAACAAATCCATTACATGTTAATATAAACATTTCTATTAAAATAACTATATTTTCCAAAGCAAATTTACTGAGTGACTTTGTAAATCTCTTTAAGGGTCAGATTCATAGACAATACCTAAATTCTCATATTTGCTATTTCAATCAATCTGTTCTTTGTATTGAAGTATACAACAACAACAACAAAATCCAGCCTCATGCAGATATGTAGTTGGAAAAAAGAAAAGCATTTTGACAATCTTTTCAGATAACTATGTATAATCTCCTTTGATACTATACCAAAACTCGACAAGTGGTGGTTTCTTAATGTTTAAGTGGGATTATGGAAATCTGAAACCATAAAAAAGAACTTTTCATACTATATTACATAAAACCTGTCAGCCTCTCTTACACTTTTAGTCATGCATGAGTGTTTTTCTACAACATGCATTGGTGTTTTGAAACATACCAGCTCACTGACTTATGCAGATCTCCCAAATGCTGACACATTTTATTATCTAGTCAAATTAAAAAAAAAAAACCCTCATTCATTAATATCACTACGAATTTCATCAGTAAAGCCCTTAACTATTAAGAAGCTGTCAAGTTCACAGTGGAGGATGTAAGTTTTTAAAGTTTCTTGTTTTCACTCGAAAGCCTGAATTTTACTGCTAAAAGCAACCACTGCCCATGGTTTCCCTTAAAATGGCAGGCTCCCTTTATTTTTCATAAAATGTCTGCCCACTACCGAGGCCTTGCATAACCACTGTCTGTGTATCATTCTGTCACACGGTGTTCCGGGAAACACACAGCTGGCTCAGGTTGTAACTCAGTCTCACCGGTGCTCTTCCTTGAGACAATCAAGTGGAGTAGAAATGCTTTAGGTGGACTTCCCCTTTCTTCACAAAGACGATGAAAAACCTCAAGGTCAATATTCAATAAGATCAGCAAATTTTAGTGCTTCACCAGGGACACTCTCTCTTACCGTGATGTGGAGGAGAAGAATAATGACTTCTATGAGAGTTTCAAGCAAAGGCTCTTGGAGTTTCACCCACCACTGCTTCTGTACCATCAGTGCAAAAGTCAACACATCATAAAGGCAAATTGTATCAAAACATTATTATAAAGCATCGTTTTGATCTCACTGATCCCCTGAAGGAATCTTGAAACCCCCTGGGGATCTATGGACCACAATTCTTGCTTCTGAGTTCACAAAAGACATTTAAATATGTTATTTAATCCTAAATATTTTGTGAGCTATGTAGATTGTTATGACTAACCCCATTTTATAGAAAGCAAGGGTCAAGAATATTAAATTATTTGCACAAGATTACACAAGCTAGAAATGGCACAGAGAAAATTTAATTTGAGGTTTTGTTAAGACTGTATCCTTTTCATTATATTCTACTGCATAGAAAACAAAAATAGATTTATGTCGGCATTTAAAAATAAAACTGAGGGAGTGGGTATTTAGCCTAACAACAGTTAAGAAATCTGTTCCACACTGGCGTAGCTGGGTTCAGTACCCACCTCTGCTTCCTGACTCCAATTTTCTGCTCATTCTGACCCTTAAGAGTCAGCTATGATGGTTCAAGTGATTGAGCTCCTGCCACCCTCAGGGGAGACCTGGACTGAGTTCCTGGCTCCCAGCTTTGGCTCTTGCCTCAGCCACTGTGGCTATTTAGGGAGTGAACAAGTGCCAGGAGTTTCCCACCTCTCTGTTTCTCTCCACTCCCTCCACCAAACAAATTAATTAAAACAAAAATAAAACGGAGTGCCACATTTGGGGAAAAAGAACAACTCAGTAAACCTTCTAGTGCTAAACATTTAGTTAATGAGAATTTTATTTGATTTTTCTGATTAACTCTTCAATTATACCTGTTCTTGGTTTCGACCTTTCTTAAACATTGTTAATACATTAATTAGAACCCAAACAAGAACTCAGAAACAGCAGATTTAAGTTCTTCCCTGACATGTATGTTCACAATTTAATCCCTTTAAAAGGATTACTAGATCTTACAGCCAGAATTAGAAGCACTGTCATTTCACAGTAGTAAGGCTAAAAATAAGTATAGGCACATTTGGCCAATTTATTCTTAAACAAGAGGAACATTAGTTAACATTTTAGATGGCATCTCAATATGGTAAAAATAAAATTATTCTATCTGGTTGAAACACACTCTGTTGTTGTTATTATTAGAAACCAATAATTAAGTACTCATTATATATTTGAATCTGTCAAAGCTTTACATAAATTATCCATCTTATTTAATTCTCAGACTTCTCAAAGGCACCATCTTCATGCTAATATTGCCACCATTTTACAGATGAGGAAATTGAGGCTCAGAGAATTAATGAACTTGTCCACTAACAACTAATGAGAGGCTGAGTTTAACCCAAGTCTGTCTAAGCTTGACTGACTCCAAAGATGAAGTTCTTAATTCCTGCATCTTCTCAGGGGTTCCTGGGGCCAGCAGCTCTGCTCTGCACTTGCAATTAGATCCCTGATGTTTTCCAGTTAGTTTGCTTCCCACTGTGACTTACTTGGTACAGTCAGCGCTTAATACATGTGCTAATTTGAAGTGCTGTAGACATTAAGTCTCAAGGCTACCACGCCTTGCTTTCTTTCCACATACTTGTATGTCATCCTAGCTTGCAAACTTGCTATTCAATTAGCTCTCAACAGCAATTCTCTCTTCCAGTAAAACTAGGTTACTGATGGTTTTGCCAAATGCACCACAGATACTCTTCCTCTATCATCCAGCACTTGTGGCTCCTTTCAGGGTATTGAGATCTACATTTCTACAGCGCCTTCCTCCAGGATGGAAGGTAGGCATTTTTTCTCTTTAGTACCCCTTGGCTCTTTATTAATGATCTTTCCTACTGCCATTTAACTTTGCATATGTATTTGCTCTATCTCCCCAACTATGTGTGTTTTTCCTTTTTTTCCCCCTCTCTGAAGGCCCCCAACTTCTACCACGATATTATACATAAACTAGAGGCTCACAAATGTTGCTGAATTAATATACCATGAAGTACTGATAATAATGTTGTTGCGATAATGGTTTATTAAAAATCAATTTCTCAGGAAACTTATAATAGATAAAAATGTTCTGAGAGGGTCATACTGGTGATTCTAGCAATAAATCACCTGAATGATGCCCAGGGAAAAACAATTACTATTACTGAACTGAGGCTGCATTTCAAGTCTTGCTGCCAGGAGATTGGTGGAGAATAACCTAAGCGCAAAGCTGGCCGCATACCTGTTGGCCCTAAGTGGACTTTATTATCTTTTTTCATAAAACACCAATCTTCCAGTTTGGTTCTTCTCAGGAAGGCAATGACCAAATTGAGAGAAAGCTCACATATCCATGAATGTTAAGAAGATGATGAGGACAAGGAGGAGGGCAACCTTATCATTACCACTGCCACAGCTAATATGTACATAGCGTTAGGGTGTGTTGGATCCAATTCTAAGTCTTGATGTATGTTAGATCTTTTGATTCTCACAAAAAACCTAAGAGCAGGCACCACTATTAACTGTGTTTTACAGATAAGAAAACAAAGTCTGAGAGAAACATAAAAGTAATTCACCTCAGGTTACTTACACAGCTAGGAAGGGCTGGGAGGAAGTCAGCAAGCTTTGTGGAATTTTGTTGCACTTCATTTAGTTTTAATTTTGGCATTTAGGGAGAGGAGGATAGCGTTTCGGACACCTGGCTTTGGCCAGGTCCAGCTCCAACTGTGGCAGGCAACTGGGAAGGAGGAGGGGGTGAGCCAGCAGAGGGAAGACATCTCTATCTCTATGGCTCTGCCTTTCAAATAAGTAAACAAACAAACAAAAAGAAACAGTTGCCAACACTAAATTACCTCATATGTACATTTCACATTTTAGAGACTTTATCAGTTGGAGAAAGATTTAAAGAAGGACCACCATTAGGCACACATCAGTGTAGTCTTGATTTAAGTGAACTTACTGTCTTTTTAAAGAAGATTATATAAATCATCATGTTTTCAAGTATTATAATCACTTAAGCCTTCTGAAGGCTTCCAGTGACCAGTGGCACATGCTTACCCATAGGAACAACACAGTGTAGGAACCACTGCCCATGCCTGCCAGCATAATCGGTCACAGGATCCCCACTCTGGTCTATGACATGGCTCAACTCTCGTTAAATATTGAGCAATTGTATCCCACACTACTTTCTCTCCAAATATTCAGAGTCTTTAATCTTCCCTGCTACAGCAATGATGAAGAGGGGTGGAGGAGACTGCATGTGCTATATGCTTTATAAGATCCCGTATCTCTTATCTTAGAGGTGAATTCTACAGTTTTACTATCGAAGGATGCTGTGATTAAAAACAGGAAATCATCTAATCATACTCTCATGCAGTTTTTCTTATACCTGCTCCATAGAGGCTGCCCTCACCTTCATTAATTTTACTTAATGTAGAATTTAGTTTTCATCTTTAACATGTATCCAATTATTCAGTAATATATGGCCATGGAAGCAGCTAATATCAAAGAATATGAAATAAAGAAAAAAGCATTAGATTCCAACTTTAATTACAATTGGGCAACTTTTAGCAAGTCTCTTCATCACCAATTAAAAAGACGAATTACCTTTCAATCTATAACACACAATAAGTGTATCCAAGCTTTTACCAGAGCTCAAGCATGAACCTTCTTCAATCCCATCACTCATATTTTTAGGTAGAAAACAGGTAAAAGAGAAAGTATTGATCCCTCTACATATTTGGAATTCTATCTGTGTTTCTACTAAGTTCATGAAAGTAACTTGGATCAAGTGTAAAACCTGTTTGTTAATCAGGTCCGTTCTTCCCTGCTAGGCCAGGACATGTAAGTTATAATGATGGGATTCCAGACTACCCTGGCACCATGAAGCCAAAGTGTACATCCTGAACACTGACTGGCTTCATACTGGTTTAGCCAAAGTCCACTCTGACCACATCCTTCTCCCTCCATGACTGAATCATTCTTTTGAGCTTTGTATCTGTACATACCCCAAATATTTATTTTTAAGAGACTCAATATAGGTATTTTTATTCATAACTGACATATACAATTATATGTATTTATGGGGTACAGTGTGGTATTTCAGTGCATGTATACAACATGTAATGATCAGATTAATTAGCATATCCATCACCTCAAACATTTATCATTTGTGCTGGGAACATTCAGAATCCTATTAGCTATTTTGAGATAATTAATTAACTGTTTTCAAACCAAAATGTTTAAATAAAAATAATGATGAAATAATATGTAGGTTTCTTATTGTATGTTTGCTTTTATGGCATTTAGATTCCATCTTTGATTATCTTTGTTCATCTTTAGTCACAAAGGCAAGCTCCATTGTCCCCATGGGAAGACACAAAACATTTTATGACAATTTCTTTTATGATGTGTCTTTCGAGAACTACTCTGAAAAATGGCTAGAACTGGCAGTACTAAAGAGAGTTTTTAATGATGAGGCTTATGCAGTTGGTAAAATGTATTAAGAGATTGGGAGAGGGGCGGTGAATGATGCAGAATGAAAACAAAGTCAGGTCATCATACATATATGTTATAACGGGATATATTTAAAATCAAATTTCCCATAGTCTTAGAATCAAGTCACAGAACATAATACATTTTCAATCTATGAAAATGGAGGAAAATGTTGGTAAGAAGCCCCTAAAATGTAATATATTTCAAAAATAGTGAGTTCCCATGACTAAAGAACTTCAAAAAAAATTAAATTCGTACTAGCTCAAAGAGAAAAATACATGTCGTGAGTTACCAGCTCTCAGAGTGACAGAGAGATCTACATTGTTAGATCTATATCTTCCTAGATTAGAAACATGATCAGTTTATTTATTCAACAAATATTTCTTGAGTATTTTTCGGCAGCCGCCACTAGATATATATATTAGTTGGCAGGACAGGCTTATATTTTTATCAATGTAAGTGGCTTCCTGCTGAGCCATAATGAAACAAAAATAAATAAAAGTTAGTGAATGATCAGTAATGGCAACTAACTAGCTGTAATTAATAAGATTTTAAAGCTTTAAAATAATGTATTAATTCCACCTGCAGAAAATCTAGAGTTAAGTAGAACATAAAATAAACCACAAGATAACCTCTAAACAAACAGTGCTCTCCACAGAGGAATGTGAGAACTGGAAAATTCTTTGTTTTGCAATTTTCAGTTTGAGCAAGATAACAAAGTTTACAAAGAAGCACTGTGTTTTTGCTCAGGAGATAAAACATTAATCTAACTGTTGACCCAGAAATGACATAAAATTATATATTTGTCACATGAAAGCTTTAAGGAAACAAGCAACCAAAGTAGTTCACAGCATTGGTTAAGGGTAGATTTAGGAAGACTATATTCGCCAGTGTGTGGCAGAAAGCAAAACAAACATCTTTTTTTTTTTCATTGTTTTTGACTGTTTCGAATAGAAAATAAGCAGCAGAACTTCTGTACTTTCTGGAGTTCAAGTCTAACGCATGCTAAAATGACTGTCAACTCTTATATATGTAACTTAAGTCTCACAGCAATGCAAAATTACCAACACAAACTTAGTGAATTGGGTTGCACATTAGTATACAAACTGGATCAGAATACAATTTACTGCTTGCTTGTCAACATAAATGCTTTAACATCTAATCCAATGTTCTAAGATGAAAGTTTATGAATTCATAAGAGAATGCATACCCAATATACAACATCTCCAGGTATGCCCATCTACAAAGCAAAAATAAATTATGCCAGCCATTTGTCATAACTGTCACTGAAAAATAGGTAACAACTGAAAGGCTGTAACTTACCTTAAGAATGGACTACATTACAATAACTACACTCGCTAGGCCTTGCCGTCAGACTCTAACAAGAGATTAACTTTTCCTCAGAGAAATCAGATTGAAGTAATCATAGACAACCTAGAAACTGAATTGTAATTCGACAAATTCAAGACTTGCATGTGTACTCTGGCCCAAATCAGTCTTAAGTAACATACGAGGTAGTATCATCTCTCCAAGAGAAACAAAAAAATCCAAAAACTGATGGTGTCCTGAAGGAGATGGAGGGAAGATAAAGAGATTCCAGGTGAAGGAACAGAGTGAGTGGAGAGAAGATGATCTCATTACCAGTCTTTGAATCTCCAAAGCCAATGGCTAGTCTATGCGTTTAAACCCTAAGGCCCCAGTGACAGACATAGCCATTTGACAAGCCTTGACATACCTAGAATACACTCTGTATCTCTACCTATCAAAACACTATGCATCATCTATTTCCAATTTTGTCATCTCCTGCATGAAGCCTTTCCTGATTTCCCTCAGCCAAAATTTCTCTCTCCAATTGATAGTATTCTGCCCATTTTCAAAGACTCGGCTTATATCACACGCTTTATCACAAGTTAGTTTTATGTTTTAATTTTTCTTCAACATGATAAGGTCAATACAGACAAGGAAATGTTCAGCCTTGTATAACCTACTGTACCTCAGTTGGTGCCTATTATTTTCTCAATAAAAATTTGTTATTTTTCAGTAAACAAAGCTTTATACAGACTAAAGAACTCTGAGAAAGTTAAGAGGAACACAGTGATTCCTCTTCTGAGAATTTACCCTGAGGAAACATTCACAAAGACATAAAAGGGTTTATGTTCATGGATGTTCATTATAGTATTAATTATCCTGATGTATCCTTATTTTAAGGTAAGTATGGCAAACTCACTTTAGTTGCATTATCTCACTTAGTTCTCACAGCAGCTCTATAAAGCAGATATTACTTAAGCTCAGAGAAGATAAGGTGATTGTCCAAGGTCAAACAACTAGCAAAAGAGGGAAGAATTTGAACCCAGGAGGTACGACTCCAAAGCTATGCTGCTCCATGTATGAGCTTCCTCTGTGCCAGACTGTCCTCACAGCAACCCTATCAGGCAAACGCCATTATCATGCTCATCTTACAAACAAGCAAACTGGGGCACAAAGGTTAGGAAACTTATCAAAGACCTCACAGGCAAGAAGTAGTAGCATTTGGATTTAAACCTAGGCAATCTGGGTAACTTTTACTGTCTTTTCCCATTTATAAGAGCAAATGACTAGAAATGACCTAAATATTCAGAGACTGGTTTAAATATATTTATGAATGTATGAACCAAGCAGCAAAATTTAAAGGGCAAAAAGCTGGGGACTGTCAGTTTCTCCATTTCTCCAAATTATTCTGTCAGATTATGCACATCATTTATCCTTCATTTCTATATATAAAGTTCAAGTCTGTATCATATAGATGCTAGGGAAAAAACAGCATAGAAAAACAGAAAATGCATAAGAAAATCATAAGACCAATGTCCCAGCCCCAACCCTGCCACCTATTATTTCTGGGCAAACCTTAAGTCCTTTGAGTCCTTCTTTTTCTTCTCTAATAAGAGTTAAGATTGAGTTTCTTCGTAGCATCAATATTCTATATAATCTCCTGAGATAGCAGAGATGAGAATTTTTGCTTGAGTCAACACTAAATTGGTAGTTAATAAACAAGGGGATGGTTAAGAGCTTAAAAGAAACACAAAGAATCAACTGAGTTCTGATAACATTTGAAAGGTGCCTAGATACTAACCTGCTTCCAAATACTGCCAGTGCTAAGTCACTGCCTGGTCTCCTAGAAGTGTGACTCAGCATGTAGCAACGTTCACACTCAGAGTCTATGCGCAGGAACTCAGGCTGATCTCTACCAATGGCCTCCAGCTCCCTCTGGCTCCTCACCCACAACCAAATACAAGAGTAAAACCAACTATCAGTTCTGTGCAAATTATTTCCAGTCAAATCTCTGGATCTAACTTTAATCCCAAACTTCAACCCCATATCTGTTTGCTGAACATTCGTCCAGAAAAAAAAAAAAAAAAAAAAAAAAACCTGTCACTTTTCTAAGACACGTCAGCCAGGCTTAAATGCCAGTCATCACTTACTCCTCCCCAGTCTTCTTCAATCGTTCCCCATCACCAGCTTATCAATGAAATGAAAATAAATTCAACTTTGTCGCATGTTCAAGATACTCTACGATTTGGCCCATCCTCTCGCAATTCCCCAGCATCAGAGTTTTCCACCCATTCTTTAGTTTTTCAAACTCCACAAACAAAATCTTAGGCAGATTCCTAATAAATGAAACTGCCAACTGTGTTGAAAGAGGCCTATGTGGCCCAGCAGCAGCAGCAAACAACGTGAGCCCCCTTGGTCTCCTTGGCAGGGTCTGGGCTCTTCTACAGAGACCCCATGGAGGCCTGCCATCAAGTGGACTGACGAACACAAGAAGCTAAATTAGACTCTCCCCCTGCATTGGTTTAGAAGCTCTTCTGAGACTACAAATAAACCAAGGACAGAACTAATCAAAAGAGCCCAAACACTTAAAACCAGCGTCCAGCAATACACACAGACATACCCCTCCTCATACATAAATTTAACATGATTTTCTTCTGCTCTGAAAATGTCACTGCTCAGCAAGGGACAGGACAAGGTTAAGAGAATCTGACGGGAAGAATTGGATGGGGTTGAAAGCTGAAGTCCTGCAAGTTTATCTACACAAGCAGCACAAGTTCTCCTGGCATATTCCCAGCTCAGCCCATTGCCCTCCAGCTGCATAATAGCAATAATTTTTTTAAACACCCTCATTCTGTCCTACCGCATCTCTTAATGTGTAAAGCCCAGCTGGACGGTGTGTAGGATTTTGTCAAGCTGTCTTTAATCTTTAGCTTTACCAGGACTCCTCACAACTGAGCTGGCAAGTACTTAAGTTGCTGTTTACATCCCGCTTGTTTTATCATTCGTTTCCAAGAAGCTCTTGGTTGATAGTGGCTGGTGGCAGGGGTGTCATTTGCCAGAGCTTAACTGTGGTACTCCTTCCTCTACCAGCTCACCTCCCAGATGTTCAAGCATTTCTTCACTCAGATTTTTGTTTGTGATTCAGTTGATTTTCTAAATTTCGAAGGAAAATGTACACCTAACTGATTCTCTGAAAGCATAATAAACTGAAGTCATCTGCTTCATTACATTTTTCCGGAGGTCTTTTCTTTTAATCCCATTATGGCCCGATGATTCGGGACTTTATCTGTTGATCACCTCCAGTGAGACCAAACTCGCATGGACCTTCCGGCTCATGTGAGTGCTTCTGGCTTAAAAAGTCCCTCTCTGCAGAGATCTTCAGTTTACAAGCTGGACGAGCGCACAGAGGAGGCAATCACCTCTTGTGTATCCACTTGTGATCTAGCATTATCCCATTTAATCCCAAATTGCCTTACTTTGCCACCCACTATATGTATTCAGAAGGTACATGCTGAGGGACTGCCAGTGAATGTCAGTGTGAGAATAAGCAAAACAGAATCAGATTAACCTCCTGGGTGAAATTTTATGTTACAAAATCAACTCTAAATAACATCAGAAGCCCATTGTTGAAAGACATTTCATGAGGCCTCTTTTCGGCAGAGGTGAATGATGGAGAGCTGACCAGCATTCGTTTTGGATCTCAACTGTTCCCTGGCTTCTCTGCAGAAGAACAGAAGCTGTAGGGGAGAGACCTAATTTGGGCTGAAGTGGACTTGGGCCAGCCTCTGTCATCCTGGAATCCATTATGCTTTACGAAGACGTGCCCCACCATCAGTTCTTATGGCTTTATCCACTGTATTGTTTCAGTTTAGGATGGTGACCAGTACAATTAACAACTGTCAGCAAACTGCCTCAAGTATTTGCTTCCACCTGGATTAGATTATGGATAGTCCTCCTAAAATAATAATACCAAGCATTATGAAGGGAAAGATACCTACTAATTCATTTTGAAAGTCAAAGTGATAGAACAAAATGTTAAGTACCAAAATATAATGGGCACAGAAACACACATTCTCAATGCAACACCAATACACTGTTGGGGAGTGGGGTGGATATTACTAAATCCTCACTGCCATGCAAGTCCCCAGGATAGAAGATTCCAAACTTCTATGCATCGCCAAGTCAAGGGGCAAGGATGAGGTGCAATGAAAGTCAGGCTTCTCAGGCCAAGGCCATGGAGCTTACTCATAAGGTCCTGAGGTATGAGCCCCGACCTAGCTGTTGCTTGGCATCTGTCTGACTCCCCTCCTTCACCATCGTACTCTCGCCCATTCAATAACTCGATGAGACTGACACAAAGCTGAGAGCAGGTGTGTGCAATATGCTGTTTTCATCTCCCCACTTGGAGTTATTAGCACCTCCCATCACTCAACTTGGCAGGTCCATTTTAATATTAGCATCACACACAGGCTGCCTCCTTGAGAAAAGGGGCCATTTCAGCCATTTCTGGTGAACTCTTACTTAAATAACAGAACGCTTATTTGATGCCATTACAAATGTAAACGTTACCTCTGGGTCTTTAAAAGGCTAATAGTTCGAATTCTCTTTTTGACATGCAAGAAAAGATTCTCCTGACATGAAAACATTAAAGAGCATTTTTCCCACTGAAACAATTCTGCTAGGCTGTGAAGTACAATGGAATATTTTTTCCACTGCATAAAAACATGTACATTAATATACTTTCTAAACCCACATCATGCTACTCACAGAAAGAAAAGTTTTACTGCCCTCACTTTGCTGCCATGCTACAATACTTTTATATCTCAATTATGTACATCCAAAGTAGGTTTTAGAAACATTGACGATGTCAGTAATATATTATGGCTCGGCTTTAACCAGTAGTATTAGACAGTATGCAACTCTGATCTGTTTAAAGAGAAAAAAAAATTTTGACAAGGTGGCACATGAAAAAAATTGAAAAAATAAGGTGACTACAATGCTCTACTTCCTTTAGCCAAATTGTATGTGTTTTTGAGGGAGTTCTTCAGGAATGTGTTCAAAAGAACAGATCATTCATTTCGGGAAGATAATTACATACTAAGTTCCAAGTGCCATGGGGAATCAGCTCAAGCATGTGGGTTGTGCCTGAGGATTTAAAAAACAAGCCGCACCAAGGTTTATTTGTTATAGGCAAGACATGGTCGTAGAAAAGCACCCATCTCTGGTATTTCTAGGTAAACTTTACCAGAACAGGGTTGATATGAGTGAAACAATTACTACTAGAAGTTTCCTAAGTTTCCTAATACAGATGGCAAATTACTGGGCTGAAATCTGTCATTTGTTAATCAAATTTAATAGTAATTTCTTCCTTTCAGACACACGCGGAAGACAAATTATCAATTTCTGTAAATCATAATTAGTTCAGAGGCAGATTCCAATTCTCCTAAAGATTAGCTCAGTGTAGTTTAAATTAAAGGCACTCAGTTACCATACAAATTGTAGAAAATCTTAGACTTCACTGAAGTACTAGAAATCTTGGGTTATGATGACCACTTGAAGATTCGCGGTAATAATTTAAAATGCTTTTACTTTGTTATATTCACTGATGCCAATTTTCACTAAGTGCACAGGCAAGAGACTGTGCCGAAGAATATCAGACACAGTTCTTATCTGTTATGTTTTCCCCCATGTAGATGGCTTTGCTGCCACTGAGACACAAGACCCGTTCCAATCTTTAATTTTCCTTAAGAGTGGATAAGTGCCGTGAGCAAAACTGCTCACCACTGCTCTTGAGGTGCTTATTTAAAAAGAAATAAAACATGATTAATTTCAAGTGCTTTACAATTAAAACTATATGACAGGAGGGTCATCCGGGCAATTTAACTACATCAGGAAGGGTCAGAGGCCCATGAAGTTTGAGGAACCCTGAGCTAGACTCAGTGCATGTCTTTATTGTCACTGGTAGCATATTAGATTATTAAACGGGACATGCTAATGTGACATTTTACTATTACAAAGGAAACTCAGTACTAAAATTAGAGCATAAATCAGGCAGATATGCTTGCAGACATGCAATCAACTCTGTCTTGCACTCGTCTTCCTTTCCGCATCAAGGGGTTATATTCAATTTCATTTTGTATTTATTTGTTAACTATATGTGTCACTCCTTTCTAAGTTCAACGTGAATAAGAAAAATTTAGCTGCTTCCCAATAACACAAATTAAGTTTAATGCAGATAAAGCACGGCGATTAGATTGTCAGGAAAAAAATATACTTTAAAAATCAAACTAAAATATAAACCTATTAGTTTTAAATATTTATCCAGATTACATTTCATATGCAAGACTGTCTTCACTAAAGCTCTCTTCTGTAGTGCGGGAAAGCAGTTATACCCAGAAGATAGGTATTCAAAGATCTGTCTTTGAGAAACTGCATGACAACCCAACCAATGCTGCTCCCAAAACATGGCAAATTTGGGGGTGTAAACAGCAGACAACATAAAGTAAATCACTGTCGTGAAATAATAATTAGCATTGTAAAAATAACCTCCCCCGCCTCAGCTGACTAATGCACAATCCCTGTTCGAGCCCATATTTCAAGGCTGAAAGTCACCAAATGAAATTAGCACTTTCATTCCAGAGTCAGACTCTGTTGGTATTTTTGCCTGCAAGGAAAGGGAAACCATTTCATACTCTTTCACTAATCCAAAACAGCAGACACTTGTCATCGTTGGTGCTTAAAGGGAAAGCTGTGCAAGGAGTTGACAGAGAAGATCACGATTCAGTTCAACGGCATTCTCTTCTCTGGTCCTCCAGGCCTCCCTGTTCTAGGGACTCTCCCCACACCCTCCCCATCAGCAGAGGAATTGATGGTTCTAATTTTGTTCACATGGTGCATGTCTATGGAACTGTGGGGCAGAAAGTTCAAAATAACAAGGTCAAAACCATGGGACTGCCATCACATGGGCCCATTTGCTTCCATCTGTTTGGATGTCATACCATCTCTAACACTGTCACGTCACAGCAAAAGCATGATGGTCCAAGGGTGACTCAGGAAGCATATGAAAATGGGTTAGTGGGCACTTATCAGGAAAGAGAAGGGAAGAAAGGATGGAGGAAGGGAGCCGTAGAAGAAGAAAGGCCCTGCAGAAATTTTAGGTGTTCTGCCACACTGTCCTAGAGGCAACAACCATTATCTTTCTATAAAAATAACAACATAGAGATTGGTGTTGTGGTACATTGGCTTAAGCTGCTGCCTGCAATGCCAGCATCCCATATGGTACCCAATTTGAGTCCTGGCTGCTCCACTTCCGATCCAGCTCCCTACTCTTATGCCTGGGAAAGCAGTAGAAGATGGCCCAAGTGCTCGGGCCTCTGCACCCATGTGGGATATCTGGATGAAACTCCTGGCTTCAATCTAGCCCATCCCCAGCTATTGCAGTCATCTAGGGAGTGAACCAGTGAACATAAGATCTCTCTCTCTCTCTCTCTCTCTCTCCCTCTCCCTCCCCCTCTCCCTCTCCCTCTCTCCCTCCCTCTCCGCCTTTCAAATAAATAAATAAATCTTTAAAAAAAATAGTAAGTTCTTATGCATTTAAATCAAATAGGAATACACAGTGATTAGGAAAATGGCTAACTAGCTAATTTATTCTGAGTCTGTCCTATACTAACGTTCAAAAAATTAACTAAATCTATATAAAAATAAATAATGCTTATGAATTAAACACTATATTTCATGCCTTAAAAGAACTCAGTGCATTAGCAATTAGCATTTTCTTTGTTTTGAATTCATTGAATTTATATCATCCTTCAACACTGTTTAGCTAAAGCAAACAAAAACAAGAAAATCACATTATTCTTTCTAAGCCATATAAAAGTGATCTGGAAAGTCACGTTTAAAATCGCTATCATGGATTAGCTTAAGGCAATTATTTCACTTGCCGCATTCTTTTACGAGAAGTTAAAAAAAAAAATCAAGCTTCTTGCCTAACAAGAAAAATGAAATCCCATTAGTTGTGTCTCCAGTGTATATTAACATTCCTTTTGTTTAGAAAGGTTAATATCCCCCAAATAAAGGAGCATACAGTGCCTGTTAAAATAATTACATCATGACATTTTAGAAAGGTTGGCAGATAGACGTGGTCGCAAGCGAAGAAACAAACAAAACCAGAAGCGAGTACTTTTTAAATTATCCATGACTTCAAAAAATGGAAAGCACTAGAAATTCCACCATGTTTGCAATTTCCTGCCAGCTTGTCTGGTCTCTGGTGTTTGGCTTTTCTCCTTCTTCTTCAATATCTTTCTGTCATAGGAACTTAGCAGGATGTGTCTTCATGCTCCGAATCAGATGATCTACTATCTGAAAAGGAAACTACAAATCTGACAACAAAAGAATTTCACAGCCGTTCCGTGTTTCAGAGCAGGAGATGCCAACATTAACCCAAGTAGTCCATGGCCACTTGGAATCCCAAAGTACAATATTTGGGGTCATTTTTTTAAGAAATGGTTTTTCTATCTTAGGCAAGCTGTTCTAAGGGCCCAATATCATTAAGACTCAAACCAGTAAGCAATCTTCAGAATCCACCCCCATAAGCCCTAAAGAAAACACTTCCAATGTTATGCAAACAAAATATGGAACTCTGACCTGAATGCCTGAGGCAGAAAGAAGCAATTCTTCATATAAGTAAAACAAATTATTAATCTTTCAAAACTTTAGATACAGCAAAATATTTTTAATAAAAAATACACACAGTAGTAATATAAAACGTGATCAGCTCTCTCTTTCTCATTTTCTAGGGCATGGAAGCTCCTCTGGGAGGGGGGAGAAGCTCTAGAATTGGGCATCCTGTTCCCCCACAGCTCCGAGGGAAAGAGTGGATGAAACAGGCAAGACTGAGACGTGGAGAAAGACAATGGTTCTCATCCCTCCCACTCCCCACCACTTAAACCATAGAAAGCTTCCTCAGTTAATGACAGCTCAACCTCTGGACAGCAGGTCAGGAAATCTAATTGAACAAGTACTTTAAGAGGCTTATTAATATTCCCAAAAGTCATAGAACACTTTACATCAGCAATTCCCAATAACACCAATAACAAATTGTACATATGTAGTGATGAAAAGGCCACTGCCTTAAGAGTCTAAAAAAGAATCTAATAAGAGCAAATTAAAAGCCCCCACGTTACCGTAAGAAACTATTCAGAATAGTAAAAATCTACAAAAGGGAATTCAGTGCAACATCTCATCTGACAGTGCCGTATCAAAGCTGTGAAGGACAGCCTGTCCCGGCTTCCCACAAAAGCCAAGTCCCCAGCCCTTCAGCACAGAGCTTTTCAGCGTTGAACAGTGCTCTGACATCTTCGTTGCATGCAAATAGAGTGGCCCCATGCTTAAGAAGCAATCCCCACACATTTTTGGATGAATGAACAAATGAATGAATGAACGATTTCTACGGAAGTCTTCGAAAACATCCACCAACACATCTAAGCTGACATTTTTATTTAACTGTCACAGGCTACGCCGAGTGCTGGCTAAGACTGAGAAAACATTTTCTTTTCCCAGAAGCCAACTAACAGCTCCTCTCCAGGAAAAAAATATTAGAGCGAGCGAGGTAAATTCGTTTTTCTTCCATATGCAAAGAAAACATGTTCCTTATTAAGAAAACGAAGGACAAAGAAGATGAAGATGATGACCACATAGCAACTAGCATCTGCCCAGGGCTGGGTTTTTTTAGGCATTTTACACTTTTTTTTTTTTTTTTTTTTTTGGACAGGCAGAGTTAGACAGTGAGAGAGAATAGAGAGACAGAGAGAAAGGTCTTCCTTCTGTTGGTTCACCCCCCAAATGGCTGCCACGGCCGGCGCACTGCGCCGAACTGAATCCAGGAGCCAGGTGCTTCCCCCTTGTCTCCCATGCAGGTGCAGGGCCCAAGCACTTGGGCCATTCTCCACTGCCTTCCCAGGCCACAGCAGAGGGCTTGCCTGGAAGAGGGGCAACTGGGACAGAATCCGGTGCCCCGACCAGGGCTAGAACCCAGGGTGCTGGCACCGCAGGCGGAGGATTAGCCTAGTGAGCCACGGCGCTGGCCGGCATTTTACACTTAACTAGCTTAACCCTCACAACAGCTGTATGAAATAGGGGTTATTAGATCCCCATCTTGAAGTTGAGCTAAGATAGAGATGTCTGTCATGTCTGGCAGGGCCAGATTTCTAGGCCAGGAAGTGCAGCTCCAGAGTATATGTTGTTAGCCTGCACTATGTTGTTTATAACAGCACTGTTTAGCAGAACTTTCTGTGACAATGCGAATGTATCCTTTCTGCACAGTCCAATACGGAAACCGCCAGTCTCATTAAGTGTTCAGAATGTAGCTGGTGCAACTTGTCACTGGCCAAGTTCTACCCATGGTGTTTTCATTTTATTTAACCTTAAATGGTCACATGGTGCCACTTTAACTTGGGTTTGATTAAGTCTTTAATATACACAATTTGTTCAGATAATGGAAGGCAAGATCTGTTACATATATCATCCTTTTTGAAATCAACTCAGCAATTTTCTTTTTTTTAACTTTTATTTAATAAATATAAATTTCCAAAGTACAGCTTTTGGATTACAGTGGCTCCCCCCCCCCCATAACTTCCCTCCCACCCGCAACTCTCCACTCTCTCGTTCCCTCTCCCATTCCATTCACATCAAGATTCATTTTCAATTATTTTTATATACAGAAGATCAATTTAGTATATATTAAGTAAAGATTTCATCAGTTTGCACCCACACAGAAACACAAAGTGTAAAGTACTGAGTACTAGCTATAGCATTAATTTACATTGTAAAACACATTAAGGACAGAGATCCTACATGAGGAGTAAGTGCACAGTGACTCCTGTTGTTGACTTAACAATTGACATTCTTGTTTATGGCGTCAGTAATCACCCTAGGCTCTTGTCATGAGTTGCCAAGGCTATGGAAGCCTCTTGAGTCCACTAACTCCAATCTTATTTAGACAAGGACATAATCAAAGTGGAAGTTCTCTCCTCCCTTCAGAGAAAGGTACCTCCTTCTTTGATGGCCCGTTCATTCCGCTGTGATCTCACTCACAGAGATCTTTCATTTAGGTTGGTTGGTTGGCTGATTGTTTTGTTTTCTTTTGTTTGCCAAAGCATCTTGGCTTTCCATGCCTGAAATACTCTCATGGGCTTTTTAGCTGGATCCAAATGTCTTAGGGCTGGTTCTGAGGCCAGAGTGCTGTTTAGGACATCCACCATTCTATGAGTCTGCTGTGTATCCCGCTTCCCATGTTGGATCATTCTCTCCTTAATTCTTTCAGTTAGTATTAGCAGACATTAGTCTTGTTATGTGATCCCTTTGACTCTTAATCCTTTCATTATGGTCAACTGTGAACTGAAACTGATCACTTTGACTAGTGAGATGGCACTGGTACATGCCACCTTGATGGAATTGAATTGGAGTCCCATGGCATGTTTCTATCTCTACCATTTGGGGCAAGTCCGATTGAGCATATCCCAAACTGTACATCTCCTCCCTCTCTCCCTCTCTTAGTCCCACTCTTACATTTAACAGGGATCACTTTTCAGTTAAATTTAAACACCTAAGAATAATTGTGTGTTAATTAAAGAGTTCAACCAATAATATTAAGTAAAACAAAAACAATACTAAAAGGTATAAAGTATTAAGTTGTTCATCGACAGTCAGGACAAGGGCTGATCAAGTCATTGTTTCTCATAGTGTCCATTTCACTTCAACAGGTTATTCAATATCATCAAAATGTCCATTTTCCCAAAATCAATTTATAGATTCAATGTGAAACCAATCAAAATACCAAAGACATTCTTCTCAGATCTAGAAAAATTGATGCTGAAATTCACATGGAGTCACAGGAGACCTTGAATAGCTAAAGCAATCTTGTACAACAAAAACAAAGCTGGAGGCATCACAATACCAGATTTCAGGACATACTACAGGGTAGTTGTAATCAAAACAGCACGGTACTGGTACAGAAACATATGGATAGACCAATGGAACAGAATAGAAACACCAGAAATCAATCCAAACATCTACAGCCAACTTACATTTGATCAAGGATTTAAAATCAATTCCTGGAGCAAGGACAGTGTATTCAATAAATGGTGCTGGGAAAATTGGATTTCCATGTGCAGAAGCATGGAGCAAGACCCCTACCTTACACCTTACACAGAAATCTACTCAACATGGATTAAGACACCATCAAATTATAGAGAACATTGGAGAAACCCTGCAAGATATAGGTACAGGCAAAGACTTCTTGGAAAAGACCCCGGAGGCACAGGCAGTCAAAGCCAAAATTAACAATTGGGATTGCATCAAATTGAGAAGTTTCTGTACTGCAAAAGAAACAGTCAGGAAAGTGAAGAGGCAACCGACAGAATGGGAAAAAATATTTGCAAACTATGCAACAGATAAAGAATTGATAACCAGAATCGACAAAGAGATCAAGAAATTCCACAACAACAAAACAAACAACCCACTTAAGAGATGGGCCAAGGACCTCAATAGACATTTTTCAAAAGAGGAAATCCAAATAGCCAACAGACACATGAAAAAATGTTCAGCATCACTAGCAATCAGGGGAATGCAAACCAAAACCACAATGAGGTTTCACCTCACCCCAGTTAGAATGGCTTATATACAGAAATCAACTAACAACAGATGATGGTGAGGATGTAGGGGAAAAAGGGACACTAACCTACTGTTGGTGGGAATGCAAACTGGTAAAGCCACTATGGAAGTCAGTCTGGAGATTCCTCAGAAACCTGAATATAACCCTACCATACATCCCAGCCATCCCACTCCTTGGAATTTATCCAAAGGAAATTAAATTGGCAAATAAAAGAGATTTCTGCACCTTAATGTTTATTGCAGCTCAATTCACAATAGCTAAGACCTGGAATCAACCTCAATGCCCATCAACAGTAGACTGGATAAAGAAATTATAGGATATGTACTCTATAGAATACTATAGAGCAGTCAAAAACAATGAAATCCGGTCATTTGCAACAAAATGGAGGAATCTGGAACACATCATGCTGAGTGAAATAAGCCAGTCCCAAAGGGACAAATATTATATGTTCTCCCTGATCGGTGACAACTGACCAAGCACCAAAAAGGAAACCTGTTGAAGTGAAATGGACACTATGAGAAACAGTGACTTGATCAGTCCTTGACCTGTCGATGAACAACTTAATACTTTTTTTTTTTTTTTTTTTTTGGACAGGCAGCGTTAGACAGTGAGAGAGAGACAGAGAGAAAGGTCTTCCTTCCATTGGTTCACCCCTCAAATGGCTGCTACGGCCAGTGTGCTGTGCTGATCCAAAGCCAGGAGCCAGGTGCTTCCTCCTTGTCTCCCATGCAGGTGCAGGGCCCAAGCACTTGGGCCATCCTCCACTGTACTCCCAGGCCACAGCAGAGAGCTGGACCGGAAGAGGAGCCACTGGGACAGAATTGGCGCCCCAACCAGGACTAGAACCCGGAGTACCGGCGCCGCAGGCGGAGGTTTAGCCTAGTGAGCCGCAGCACCGGCCTCTTAGCAATTTTCTATGAGCATCTTCTACTGCCTTCCCAAGCACATTAGCAGGGAGCTGGATCAAAAGTGGGGCAGCTGGGACATGAAATGGTGCCCACAGGGGATGCCCGTGTTGCAGGCTGTGGCACAACCCCAGCCCCTGAACTTCTTAACATGGGACACTATGCCACAATAACTTGGACAGTGACAGCTTTTCTAGCTTTATTATGCGCCAGTTTCCATCTTGTGCTTTTTGGGGAAATAACAAGCTCCTTATAGAGCCCTGTTCACATGTATGTAAAACTTAATTTTCTCAAGTATGGAAGTATTTTTTAAATTTTATTCATGTATTTTAATTTTATTTGAAAGGTAGAGAGAAAGAGAGAGACAGGGAGAGAGAGAGACCTTCAATCTACTGGTTCATTCCTGAAATGCCCACTACATCAAGGGCTGGGCCAAGCTAATGCCAGGTGCTAGGAACTCCATCCAGGTCTCCCGCATATGTGGCATGGACCCAAGTACTTGAATCTTCACCTGCTGCCTCCCAGGGTGCGCCTCAGCAGGAAGATGGATCGGAAGCAGAGTAGCTTGTCCTCAAACCAGGCACTCTGATAGGAGATGTAGACACCCCAAGTGGCGACTTCATTATTATGCTAAACACCAGCCCCTAGAAGTCTTAAACTATGTATCTCCAGCACTGAGTACAGTACTTCACAGACAGTAGGCATGAATGGGTACTCATCGTATTAACTAAATTATAGAAAATTTGATAATAGAAGATGAAGGTTATATTTGCCTTCGAATATACAAATAACTTATAATGAGCTTTAGAATGACCAGGTAAGGAAATAAAGAGTGAACTGGAAATGCATTCTTTCTAACGGGCATATGAGGTAGAGTTTAATTTAAAAATAGATTGATAATGGACATGTTGAGGTGAGAAAAGTAAATTTAAGTAAAGGAAATGTCTAAACTACTGTCAATTATTGGCTCAGGTCATTTGGCAGCAGCACGGAGAAGGGAACTTTTATCCTATATTCTCCATGCCATGTACCTTTGCCCATTCCTTCCTTGATAATTTCCAACTTATCTCCGGTGGTAGGGTAGGATTTTTTTGTTAAGCTACCATGCTAACAGAGTTTATGGGCACAGTGATGAAGCATTAAGGTTTCAGCGCTTGTGTTTAGCACTCTCAAATGTCTTGCTGCTTGGCTTTCCACGCAGGCAGGACCACTGAGGTCGACCGGCTCTTTCTGCACTCCCTTCCATTTAACTGCATGGTAGAATCAGATTTGCTCTCAATAAGCTCTGCCTGTTCCTTCTTTCTTCTCAAATTTCAGACTGTACTGGAGTTGGTTAAAAAGAAGATTCTAAGACATAAATTTGGAATAAAGAAGTTGAAGAAATCACTTCGGTTCAAGCCTACATCCATGAACCAGCCCAGCTGTCATCAGAGCTCTGCCTTGGGAGTCCTGGGTTCTTACACTCATTCTGCTCTCGCTTGCCTTGGGAAAGAAGAATGGATGAGGGTTTGAGCCTTCTTGGGTACCTGAATATTTCATACCAGTTCCTAATAACTAGGAAGCACAGGTATGCAATTTGTTAGAATGATAAGGAATGTGAAGGGACATGGTAGAAGATAAGGCTGAAAATGCAAGTTACACTCAGACTGATGGCCAACCTAAGCAGATTTGATTTTCTCAGTCGAAAGCAGTGATGGGTTATTTGTTTAAAATTATAGGTAGGACAGAAGAGGCCTAGTGTTTAGCACGTAGCACATAATTAATAGGTATTTAATCTAGCCTCAGTATTTAAGCTGACCTGGTAGCAGAAGAGACTAAAAAATGTCCGGGAAAATAAATAGGCTATTACAACAATCTAGTATGAAGAAAGATTTTTAAAAACTATTGAAGAGTGTGAACTGATTAAAAGATGCAGGGGAACTATAATTTACTGAGGACCTACCATGTACTAATCATTAGGCTAGTCATTATTTTAATTAGTTCCCACAATTCAATAAACTAAGCATGATTATTCACACTTTAAATTAAGAAACTAAGGCACAAACAATATGTAGCTTTCCCAAGGTCATACCGCAGATAGAGACCAGGATGCCTGAGATCTGCCTGCAGTAGAGAACTATGCTTCTTGTGCCCATGTAACCTTGATTTTCTCAAGACCTGGAAGTCAAGTAGAAAAAGCAGGGTGAAAGAGGGGGGTCAGGAAGTATTAGGCTGAGCCATGGTGATGGATCCTTTCAATAAGTCAGTTGATGATTTCTAAAAAGCAGCCTGAGGGAAGCTCTGGAGACAGGAATTTCAACAGGGTGCAGTGCGTGACAGGAAGGAATCTGCAGGGGGCGGGACAACTACTCTTAGAGGTAGCAGCAATAGAGAGGTCAGACGAAAAAAGAAGTTCATGTGCATAATAAATCTCTCTGGAAACAAACACAGTTTTCAAAATAGTACAGAAATTAAGGATAACCACCTCAGTCTCCAGAGTATTCCTCCATAGCATTAAAAAGAAGGACTCTCAACAAATTAGCAATCATTAACTTAATTATAAGACATTATGCATTCATTTTATTCATCACCAGAACACCGTAGAAGATTTCCCTACACATCCCTAACACACATACCTATGCCAGTCAAAAGGAACCCTTTTCCTCCACTTGAACAAAAACCCTTCTCTACATCTTGGAGAAATTTAATTTGCTAGAATGACATTAATAGAAATTATCAAACTCCAAAACTTAAAATCTTCAGCATTTTCAATCCAGAACACAGAGATAAGAAAATAATTTATTCAAAAGTCACCTCAAGAGAAATCAAGTTATAGGCAAACTACCTCCAAATCAAAAACTAACAGATTTGGCTTAATTTCACATTCACTGACTCACAGGTAAAAACTTAGAAAGTGGATTGGTCACTAACTGTTCTCTTTTACATCATGCATTTTAGTACTATATTCCTTAAGTACATTATGGATAATATAACTCACAAGGAGTTACTAGCCACTTTTATAAAAAGAAAAGACAGTGAAATCAAACAATTTGGACCAAATAACCTGTGGTTTTGGAGAGAGCTGATAAATACAAAATTATTAACAATTCTTTTTTAAAATTTTATTTAAATTATACAAGTGTCCTATATTTCATATATACAGATTTAGGAACATAGTGCTATTTCCCACCCTGCTCTCCCTCCCATCCACACTCCAAGCCTTCTTCCAAACTAGAGGATAAGGACAAATTCTCCCCACCAAAGCAGATGCTGTCTACGAATGCTCTGCATTCGTCCTCAGCGCCTGCACAAGCCCTTGCATAGAGTATGGCCTGCATCAATATTTTTTGAATGAATTAAAGAGGGAGGTGTCAATGGATGATGAAATCAGTGGTAGATTTCATTTTCCTACAAGGGACTTTAAAAAAAAAAGTTATTTTATTTATTTGAAAGAGAGTTACACAGAGAGGTAGGTGGGGGGAGAGAGAGAGAGAGAGAGAGAGAGAGAGAGGTCTTCCTTCTATTGGTTCATTCCCCAAATGGCCACAATGCCTGGAGCTTGTTTTAAATCATAGGCAGGACAGAGAAGCCTAGTGTTAGCACACAGCAAATAATTAATAGGCATTTAATCTAGCTGCAGTATTTAAGCTGACCTGGTAGCAGAAGAGACTGAAAAATGCCAGGGAAAATAGATAAGAGGCTATTACAACAATCTAGTGTGAAGAAAGGTTTTTAAAAACTATTGAAGAGCTGATTCAAAGCCAAGAGCCAGGAACTTCTTCTGGTCTCCCATGTGGGTGCAGGGGCCCAACGTCTTGGGCCATCCTCTGCTGCTTTTCTAGGCGCATTAGCAGGAAGCTGCACTGTAAGTGGAGCAGCTGGGACTTGAATGGGCTCCCATATAGAATTCTGGCACTGTAGGCTGGGGCTTTAAAGAACTGCACCACAATGCTGTCTCCAGAAGACACTTTTTAAAATTGGGTTACAAAACATTCCATGTATTTTTCTTTAAATTAGCAGTAACAGGTAAAATAAATAAATCCCATTGTGACCTCTTATAATTGTATATGGGAAAAAACTGTTGAGGGATTACTACTTATAAACTAAACCCAAAACTTCTGTTAAAGTTGAATCCATTACCATAAGACACACACATATATACACACAGAGAAGAGATAAACTGATATTATATAGTCAATCCTTTAAGAAAAAAATTGTGAGTGAGTTGCAAGGGGAAGGATCATTTGCAGAAATATAAGCACTTCTGTTATTCTATAATTCTTACAAGATACTATCACAACCAAATTGGGGCGGGGGGGGGAGTATAGTCCAGTCATGTGCTAACATTACAGTGCAAACATCTTCTAATACCTTCCTGGAATTTTAGTATTAGCCTATAAAAATCAACTAGTTTATAGAGGAAATTAACAAATAATGTAAGTGTGAAGAAAATTTTAAAATATGCTCTTTTTACCATGCCCCTCCTGGCACAAGATCTCAAAGGTGACAATGGAGAAGAGACACTCCTCAGGCTTTCCAGGAGCTCCGTCCGGGCCAGATGTGCAGGCACAAGCTCTGCTCCCCCAAGGGCATTTTCTCCAGCTTTACCCTGTGCTGGTGTACACTGAGGTTCTGGTGACATGAACAGAGTCGCATGTAATATGACAATCATATTCCATTAACACTGAGAAAGCAAACAAAGGAAAAGGATTTTCCCTAAGACTTTCAGCACTGGGTTCATTCATTTGCTTTTGAATGTTTACAGAAACTTCTACTGTGGGATGCAAGAACTGAGTCTCATATCCTGGCCATCCCCCACCCCCACCCCCACACAACCTCCTACACCAGCACACAGGCCATAAAGAAATAGCACAGGCCCAAGGGCGGAGGTCAATATCATAGACTTTAAGTCAGAGAGCCTTGATTTGAGCATTCTCAAATTCCACTTAGTAGCTGCTAGTCTAGGTACTTAACTGTTCTAAGCTGTCTCCTTTTCTATAAAACAGGGATAATAAAATTGTCTTTTAAGAAAACATGCTGTGGTGGGCGGTAATGTGGTGCAGTGGGTTAAGTCATCATCTGCAATGCCAGTATCCTATATGAACACCAGTTCAAGTCTCGCCTGCACCCACGTGGGAGACCTAAAAGAAGCTCCTGGCTCCTAGTTTCAGCCTGGCCCAGCCCTGACCATTGCATCCACTTGGGGAGTGAACCAGCAGAAGATCTCTCTCTCTCTCTCTCTCTCTCTCTCTCTCTCTCCCTGATTTTCAAATAAATAAGTAAACCGTAAAACAACTGTGAAAATTCAAAAAACAATATTTTTAGTACAGCACCTAGCACATAGCAAGTACTCAGTAAAAATTAGTGATGTGAGGCCGGCGCCGCGGCTCACTAGACTAATCCTCCGCCTTGCGGCATCGGCACACCAGGTTCTAGTCCTGGTAGGGGCGCCAGATTCTGTCCCGGTTGCCCCTCTTCCAGGCCAGCTCTCTGCTGTGACCAGGGAGTGCAGTGGAGGATGGCCCAAGTCCTTGGGCCCTGCACCCCATGGGAGACCAGGAGAAGCACCTGGCTCCTGCCTTTGGATCAGTGCGGTGCGCCGGCTGCAGCGCTGGCCGCAGCGGCCATTGGAGGGTGAACCAACAGAAGGAAGACCTTTCTCTCTGTCTCTCTCACTCTCACTGTCCACTCTGCCTGTCAAAAAAAAAAAATAGTGATGTGTGCTATAGCTAAATAACATACCTATTCCTTAGTTGGTACCTCTCATAGCTTAGCCATTGAGAATGCAGATAAAACAGAAAGAGCCTGACTTCTTAGAGCTTACAGTCGAGTTTAACAGACAGACATTAAATAATTAGTTGATTACAACATGATAGATGCCAGAAAAACTATGTTTTTCCTAATGGTTTTATTGAGGTATAATTGATACATAATAAACTCCACATATATGAAATGCATATTTTAGTAAGTTCACCACAAGATGATGAGGATTAGCATATCCATCATTTCCAAAAATCCCTGGTACACATCTGTAATCCCAGCTTCCTGTACCACCACCACCCATCCACCACCCCTCAGCCATTGATTTGCCATGTCTCACCAGTTTCTTTTACCTGGCTTATTTCACTTAGAACAATTATTTTTTTGAGATTCACCCACATTACGTCAGTATTCTTAAAGCACATTGGACAATAAAATTCCCTAATCTAGTTAATTGTACACAAAGCTTTTCCTCCAAATATCATCTGTCCAGTTAAACTCATCCCCATGAACTCCGAGGAGCAGAAAGAGTTTGGTCTCTAAGAGTTTGGTCTCCACTGTGCTGACTACTACTTGCCTATCAGTCACCGCTTCATATCCACATTGAGTATTTCACACTGATCACTATTTTTACCATCAGACCATAAAATACATGCTTGATGCCTTCCATAGCAAGCAAACAAAGACAAGAATAGTAATCTTGAATCAGTCAGCAAAGCGCACTTGCAGGTTACCTTTGTATACACACATGCATTATCTTTTTTTTTTTTTAATATACTGCAAAATGAGAGGCACATCTGTGTGGTTTGTCATGAAAGGGTAGAATTTTTTTGAGAAACTGTTCTACAGATGTTTTAGGAACTAAAATATTGTTCCTGTGAAGACTGACAATTTTCCAGTTGAGTGATCAAGTGCACTTTTCAAAGGCACGAGCTTCTGGCAGAGCACTGGTAAAGATGACAAGGAAAGTAGCTCCCTTTACCAGATTTGTAGCTAACTTCAGGATATCAACATTGGTTTAAAAATTATTTCATTTCAATGTCACATTCCTTATGTTCCTAACTAGTATATCAAGAAGAATGGTAACTGTCAAGTTCCACATAAAATAGCTGGCATGTACAAAGTACCTCAGTAAAAGCAAAACCATTACAGTAACATTCTAGAGAGAAGCCAAATATATGATGTAGTCATATGAAACTTCCCTGGTGAAATGGTCACACCAAATCCTACATTTTCAATTGGCCATTCAACATAATTGCACATCTCCTAAATATTCAAAACTGAGCAGGTTGGTCAAGAAATATTTAATGAGTATCTACAATGTGCCTGGCACTGAGCAGGGCTTTTTAAAGGATGAGTAAGATAAGATGGGTTTAACTCAGTCTGTTTTCAATGTTCTAAATGTATTTAACACATTTACATTTTTTGTTATACCCCACTTTTTGTAGATCTCCTCAAAGAAGTTTGATAATAAAATGGATTTCTATATCACTAAAAATGTATTTAACTTAAATATAAGAGAATGGCACATGCAAACACTTATATACTTGCTTTGTGCTGTTCCAAATATGATTTATCTTCTATAAGGTTAAGTTTGAAACACATGAAAATAATACAGCACACACTAAAAATGTGACATTACACAAGCTTCACCCAATGTTCCTCAATTATCCTAACAGCCTTGATATTTCAATTCTTAGGTGTCCTTCAGTCAAATATACTTTGAGGGCCTTGAATAACAACCACAATAATGGTTACATCCATTCCTTGTGCACTTGTAGTGTGCCAGACACTGCTAGGTCAAATTCTGCAGTCAACTGGTGGAGAATAGTAATCACACAGAGGAGGGCACTGAAAAGCCTCTCTTTGGAAATAAAATAATATACTCGCTGTTTTGACGTTTGCTTAAGTCACATAACTAAAAGCTGACATTGATATTTTATCTGTTATTAAAGAGTCTAAAAGCAGTCAAACCATGTAAGCACAAGTACAATAGAAACAAGCCACTTAAAAACAACTTGCACTTTTTGCTGACTTTGTGGCTACATCCTAACCAGAGACATACAGTGAAATTAAATTACAGTGTCGATAAGAGTCATGCGTTCTTAGGCACAGATGAAATGCAGCATTTGCCAGAACCCGCTAACACTGCTTACACGATTATTAATGGCAGCCAAGCTTGGACATGAGCAGCATCAAAGGAGTAACTTACGGGAGAGAGAGGGGAAAACTATATACACACACATTCCACATAGAATCCTACAATCAAATGCTGATGCCCAAAATGCATGCAGCGTAAGAGACTGCAGCAGATGAAAATATTTCAAAGCTAGATATATTTCCTGTTGAAAATTCCTTACATTCCATGACTAAATCCTAAAGGCCACAGGCAGCATTGCAATCCCCGATTGTGCTGATGCACAGAAAGGCAACTGTACTCATCGAGGTCATGCTGTCAGCAGATCCCCCAGACAGAATACAGTTGCATTCTTCAGGTAAAATAAAAGTGTCTGGAAGGCAATTCACACGTTTTCAAAGACAGAATGACAACCATGACCTTGAGCCCCTTCTAAAGGTTCCATTGCTTGAAAATCTTACCAGATTCCTGCAGCTTACTCACAAGATCCAACAAGAATTTTTTTTTTTTTAAGACTTTAATTGAACAGTAAGATGAAGCTGCCCGGATACATTTATGGTCCTCATGGCAATCACTAATACTTACTGAATACAAAGCTACCCAGCAGACTCAAATGATACTTTAATCTATCATTTTATTTTGACTAAGAATCCCTAAACACACTATCATGTCCTTATGTAACTCCTTGATCTCAAATTCTATTAAAATCAGGATAGGACAGGGGTGAGTGGATGCCAAAGATATGGAAAACGGAACAGCACCCTGAAGTAAGAAAATAACCATTCAAACATCATACAACATGAAGTCATACAATACAAAATAATGAAGAAGTGTCAGTATTGCAGTTACTCTGCAGTCATAAAGCACATCAGAATGTGTAACTTGGATTCCACCTATGATTACCCAGCTCTCGCTTGAAACATCTGAAGAGACCCTGAGTAGATTCAGCATAGTAGCCTTTGAATATAGAATGACCTGTGAAGCTGACCCTGAAGGGTGCAGACAAGCCATTAGTTATGTTTGCATACGGCTCCTCACAGTATTTTGCATTTGACTGAGAAGGAAGCAATTCTAAGAACCATATTTATTTCTAGGAAAATTCATACTGTGTCCTTGGATTGTGCATGTGTGTGGGCATGTGCACATACCACCATTCTTTAACACACATATGCATGCAAACAACCCTGCCCCCAAACCATACACTCAAACCTTATCCTTCCATATTCTGAACAATTCTAAACTCTGTTTATTGAGTTTGGTATAGGTAGTTGGCCTCATTTAAATACCAGAGTAATGTTATTCAAAAACAAGTTCTAACAATGGCTTGTAATAAACTCTTCACAGAGGTTAATGATGCCTACCCCTATGGAATATTGATGAGACAGAATTGCCTAAGAAGCACTCGGCATAAAAGAAAATGAAACCAATTGCCAAAACCCAGTCAGTGCCCTTTGCCCTATCTTGTACCATTGAGAATTAAGTAGATTAGCCATTTAGAACATTGATTCTCAAAAGAATGTACCTTGATACCAGGAAACTGACAATTTTGGGTTTTACCTTTTAAATCTTACTAAGTTTCCTGTATCCTATATTATCATCAAGAGAAAAGACAGCTAAGTACAATTCCCACAATCTTCAAGAGCATTAAGACCTAGTCAACAAATACAGTTTTAATTAACAGATTATTTTGTGGTTTAGTTGTAGGAAAATTACTTAAAATTGTTTTTAGGGAAAAGCCTGGAGAATAATAGTGAACAGTTTATAAGAGACTGTTTTTTTTTAGTATCTTTATTATACAGTCTTCTATATCTAGGCAGATCTTGGCACAGACAAATGGTCTGAGCCTCTATTTAACAATGAATGATTAAAAACAAAGGAAAAGAAGTAAGATACTATTTAATCCTTCTTCACAAATAAATATCAATAAAGCTGTGAGGTCAGTGGAGATGAGGGCACTTCACAAAGTTTGTGGAAAACAGAATTAAAAGAGAAGTTTACTTTGGTGCAAAACATTTTAAAATCCAGGCATAGGCATATGAGAATTTTTATGTTTACAACTCCAAAGGAACTATTCCTCACCAGTTACATATGTACTAGTGGCATCATGACTTTTGCAAATAAAATGCAAAGATGAGTACTATTAGAAGTATAACCAGAAAAATATGTTCAGTTGATTTTTCATTCATCAGTTGAGCATACTAGGTGCTAGATGTCAGGAACAGAGAATAAAGGTGCCATTGCCCGTTCAGGAATTGGAATCTAATGTTTATCTAACTTGCTGATTTCAAGTTCCTACCAACAGAAAAATCATACAGATTCACTCAGTCTGGGTAAATTTTACACTGAACATCAATTGTACAAGCCGGCCTCTTGTGACTACACTCAAAGTTCTTTGGCCCCACGGAGCAAATCTGGCACCAGTTCCATGATCAGCAGGATGTGGCATAGCTAGTGCCAAAATACCACAAGCATTCAAGCACCAGTGACCTTAAATGGAGGTCATTACTACCATCTCCTACTGTTTTGTGACAGTTGGCTGCTGTTCTCTGAATATCAGAACCTTCTAAATTCTACTGAATCATTCAACTTGTGGACCAAGGTTGATTAGGACTTCTCTAGGTAATGTCTTTTCAATATTAAAGAAAATTATTCCTTCATTTCTTATAAGAAATGTGTTAAGAAGGATTCAGAAACACTGGACAGTGATCGATTTGTTTGTTTGCCAAGTCCATTTTGGGTAATTTTCCTTTTTAAGCAGCAATCTGGATGACTAAGTTAAGAATAATGGAAAGAACAAGATGAATGCACGCAAAAGCACAACAGAGAAGGTTTAAGATAAACAGAAATGTGTTCCCTTAGATTCAAGGTCCACTGATCACTGCATCAGTTCAACTAGGAAGGCTGAGGAATGTCTTCGTTCCCTAATAGGAAAGGCTGAGATTCTTGGGTTATTCTACTGCTTTCACTGGGGCCTGAATCAAACGACCTTGGGATTGTATCTTCTTAGAATTCTGAATACATCTGTGATCCTTCCCAGTGAAATTTAAGATATGTTCATTCTGATTCTGGCAATGAGTATGTCGCATTCGTAAACATCTATGGTTCTTGAATTAATCTGTTTTAAAACCTGTTTTCTAAGGTCAAATTGTCCTTTCCTTTTTTTAAGAAAAAAAAAAATGTAGTTGGGGCTGGCGCTGTGGAGTAGTAGGCAAAGCATCTGCCTGAGGTGCCAGCATCCCACATGAGTGCCAGTTCAAGCCCCAGTTGCTCCACATCCGATCCAGCTCCCTGCTGATGGCCTGGGAACACAGCGGAAGATGGCACAGGTGCTTGGGACTCTGCACCCACATTGGACACCTGGAGGAAGCTCCTGGCTCCTGATAGGCCCGGCTCCAGCTGTTGTGGCCATTTGGGGGGTGAACCAGCAGATTGAAGACCTCTCTCTCTGTCCCTCCCTCTCTGTGTAACTCTACCTCTCAAATAAGTAAATAAATCTTTTTTTAAAAATGTAGTTTAAAGGACTTGAATTTGTTTTAAATTTAGTTTATTTGAAAAGGGAGAGAGAGACATAGACAGAGAGGCATCTCCCAACCTCTGGTTCACTCTAGGAGTGCCCGCAATGGTTGGGCCTGGGCCAGGAGGAAGCCAGGAGCCAGGAACTCAATCTGGGGTTCCATGTGTGTGGCAGGGACCCAGCCACTTGAACCATCCACCACCTGCTGCCTCCCAGAGTATACATAAGTAGGAACTTGGAATTCTCAAACCCAGTCTCACTAATACGGGATGAACACTGACTGGTCTGCCCAGGCCTCTTTTCAAATGTGTTCCTAACATTCAATTCCCATCCTTACATTTCTTTTACACTTGAAACCCTCCCAGTTAACATTCTGCTATATCCTTCTTTCACTCCCTCTCTCTCTTTCCCCTGCTTTGAAACAAGCATTTGCTGAAATCAACTCCTTCACTGTATTCCCAATGGAAATACCTGGATTTGGTCTGGTAGAAGCATGCATCTATCTTGGCAATAAATGTCACAGCTTAAGAAGTCCCCAAGCACTTCCTATAGCTGGGAAAAATGCAAAGTACTAAGAAAAAAAAGGAAAAAAGCCTTCTATTTAACTTGTTTAGTGGGGGCAGATCCACTTTTGTAACGCTATACTTCTGAAGTGGTACATGGGTGTCTAGGACTCTTCTGGAATCCTGTCACTGTCACAACTATATTAAGTCACTGACGATTTCACCTCCCCAACTTTAAGTGGCAGCATGCCAATCCTGACTTCTGAAAAATAGCATCAAAAACCAATCAATTTGGAGGCCAGCACCATCACTCACTTGGTTAATCCTCCACCTGCAGCGCCGACATCCCATATGGGCACTGGTTCTAGTCCCGGTTGCTCCTCTTCCAGTCCAGCTCTCTGCTGTGGCCTGGGAAGGCAGTGGAGGATGGCCCAAGCACCCACATGGGAGACGGGGAGGAAGCACCTGGCTCCTGGCTTCAGATCGGCGTAGCTCCGGCTGTAGCGGCCATTTGGGGGGGGTGAACCAACAGAAGGAAGACCTTTCTCTCTGTCTCTCTCTCTCTCTCACTGTCTAACTCTTATCTGTCAAATTAAAAAAATACAATCAATTAATGCACTACCTACATAATAAAAACATCAGGTAGTTAAAAGAGACATTTCAGAACATTATACTACCAATGTTGGATTGTACCTCATTGAGTAACAGTCCCATTAGTGCTTAACTATTTCTGACTTACCATTAGGAAGAGACTACCAATGTTGGATTGTACCTCATTGAGTAACAGTCCCATTAGTGCTTAACTATTTCTGACTTACCATTAGGAAGAGAAAACAAATTTAAATTTTCATGAAACTTTCAGTTGCAGCTATTTGTAGATATTTACAGAAAAACTGACAGGCTTAGTTCAACAGTGCTTTCCATTCCCTCTGTAAATCCAGGTAACTGGTGCTCAGGTCGTTCTGAAGAGTTACACTAGTGGGCTCCTCCAGTATGCAAAGGCGTGCCCAGTACCATGAGCTGCATCACACATTTACAAGTTTCTTGGGTTGGTTCTCAAACCTGTTTATTCCAGTTTAGTTTGTTAACGCAATTTCCAAATATAAGTAGATAGTATATAAACAGATGACACCAAATAACCAATGAAATATGAGGATAAAAAGTGATTTGTTGGGGTTGGCGCTGTGGCACAGTGGGTTAAGCCACAGACTGCAGCACCAGCATCCCTTATGGGCACCAGTTCAAGTCTTGGCTGCTCCACTTCTGATCTAGTTCCCTGTTGATGTACCTGGAAAAGCAGGGGAGGATGGCCCAGGTCCTTGTGCCCCTGCAGCACATGAGAGACCCAGGTTTGGCTACTGACTTATGGCTTTGACCTGGCCCAACCCCAATCATTGCAGCCATTTAGGGAGTGAAGCAGCAGACAGAAGATTTCTCTCTCTCTCTCTCTCTCTCTCTCTCTCTCTCTCTCTGTCTCCCCTTCTCTTTCTAATTTTGCCTTTCAAATAAATAAATCTTGATTTAAAAAAAATGATTTGTTGCTTTTATCAAAATTAAGCAGAATGAGCAGACTTCATAAAGATCAGTCATTAAAATATTACTGAACCAGAGTAGATTAGATAATTGAGAAGTTTTGGTGGAAATTTAGTAAACACTTCAAAGAACTCTGCTTATATTGTTTCACAATATCCTTAAATTACTACATCAATTTAGAGAAAAATATAAAGTCAGCACTGTGGCTTAATAGGCTAATCCTCCACCTGTGGCGCCAGCTCACCGGGTTCTAGTCCCAGTCGGGGCGCCGGATTCTGTCCCGGTTGCCCCTCTTCCAGGCCAGCTCTCTGCTGTGGCCAGGGAGGGCAGTGGAGAATGGCTCAAGTGCTTGGGCCCTGCATCCCATGGGAGACCAGGAGAAGCACCTGGCTCCTGCCTTCGGATCAGCACGGTGCGCCGGCTGCAGCGTGCCGGCCTCTGTGGCCATTGGAGGGTGAACCAGCGGCAAAGGAAGACCTTTCTCTCTGTCTCTCTCTCTCTCTCACTGTCCACTCTGCCTGTCAAAAATAAATAAATAAAGAGAGAGAAAATATAAACTAAAAATTATATAAAGAAGCATTGTGGATGTGGTTTCAGCAATGACAAGGAATTCTAGGCCTTGCCATTACATTAAAAAAAAAGAAAGAAAGAAAAGATAAAGTAATAGATGTTAAAATCAAAAGATGATAAGTATAGTTTGTTACAACTTTTTTGATTAATCAACACTAGCATTAATCTGAATTAAAAGACTTCTAAAATATCTTTTTAATCACCTGATCTATTAGTTTAACTGTTTCTGAATAAAGAACAAGAAATCCCTTTTTTCTGGACCTAATTTGATGAAGATTTTCAAAATACAAAATAAAAAAATGCTAAAATACATTGTTAATCTTGTTTAAATAAAGAATCAATTTTCAGGACTGCAGTATTTCAGGACAAGAGCATTTAGAAATTCAGGCTCACTACTTTGAGAACATCTAACTCAAATGCCCCACAACAGTCACAATTAACTTTGGTGCATCTTTCTTCTGACCAGGCATTTGTGAACACAGAGTACGTTTTATATATGATCTCCACTGCCATTAAACTGCCAGGATTAATCTGCCCACTGTGTGGGAATATTTTCATCCAGAGTAATGGCACACTCATTCTGTCGCTAGGGTCACATGTCATCATGCAGCCCTCCACAGATAGCACTGACGTCTTCTATACTCACATCATATAATGCATGCGCATTTGGAATCATCAGAAGCAAACATCACACTTCTCTGCAGCGCAGAAACAAGCGAACAAAAAGACTTGCTAAGCAAATTGCCTGTCTCAGCGCCTCCTTGATAGGAGAAGTCAGGAACCTACTTAAATATTTATTTTTAATTCCTCTGGCTAAGATTCTGACATGCAAAAATACAAAATGCATGGCTTTTCAGTGTCAAGTGACGTCCAAAGCAACAGGCAGTGCATTTTACATGGAGGTCATCTGTACTGGATCCTGTAAGGTGGGAAAGGGAGCCAGTCCTCTAGTAGCTGGGCACTTCTGTTCCCTGGGATGTCTGAGAAGTCCCATTCGAAATGCAGAGAGCTTCTAATTTTTTCCTTTCTTCCACTGATCTCAACAACATGCAGAGAAGTCTTTTGGTTATTGTGTCTATGTGCTGTAAAAAGTGTCACTGGAGTAGAAAGAGAAAAATAGCAAACCAAGAACAGATTTGTGCTCAAATTTCTTAGAAAATGCATGTTTCCAAATAGGTCAAAATAATTTACAATTTAAAAAAATATCTTAAGGTATCAAATGAAGAATACAGAGAAAACCTGCAATACATAACTTAACCTCCTCACAGTCAGTCAACGCACCCCCCCCCCACCAAAGACCAAAATTACCTTTACCCTGAAAGTAATCCATCTACATTATTTCACCAAGAATTAATGTGAAACAACCTGGAATGTTCTACGGACTTTTAAACGACATTCCATGTGCTCAACCCTTCTCATGAGTATTCTAGCATCCTGGCAGCTGGGGTTGGGGATATTTCACTTTGGATGAGTCACGCAATATTATCCTTACAAGAGATCTTCAGAAACATTCACAGAAAATGCGTATGATGAAAATAACTATGTGGGAATTTTCATAGTTTCTCATCAAAAGAAACACTTTTAATTCCATTTTCTGCAAACCTTTGAACCACCCTCATATACGATGAAGAAAGCAAAAGTCTTATTTATGTAAGGATTTCTAAGACTTATCTTTTGTATGACATTCTGAATCCTACTAAAGATTAAAAAACAAGCAAAATATGCTGGCTAGACAATACACTTTCTCTCAGAAAAGTGTCCACTGCTAACATGGAATTATTCTTTATGTAAAGAAATTCCTTTGCATTTACTCCAGTTAACCTACAGAGAGTGAGCCTATAAATCAAATCAAGAGTTCTCTTTAACATGTGCTTTTTATGTGATCATTTAGTTTTCTTTTTATTCTAACTAGGAAACTAATGCATATTCATTTCAGGAAATGAATCAGAAAAGAAGAAAGAAACAAAGAGAAATCATTAGAATACCACTGCCCAGAGTCAACCACCATCAACATTTCCTTCCAGGTTTTGCTTTTTTTTTTTTCCATGCACTTTCAGCACCTTTATATATGCATAAATTTTATACAGTTTAACATTATTTTAAGGGATGATTCAACTGTCTTCTAATTTCACTTTCCACGGTTTAATAAATTTGAACCAATTCTCCTCTGCAAAGTATTTCAACCAATTCTCCTCTGCAAAATCTAAGGATTTCTTAGGGGGGAAAAAAAGGAAAAAAAAACCAGCAAGGTCATCTCCAGAAATAAACATATTAAATGTCCAAATTCAAGTGAATTTTGAACATAAAAACTCCCATTTTTCACAGGAGATGATCACCTAAAAAAGTGGCTTTTTTTTAAACTTTTATTTAGTAAATATAATTTCCAAAGTACAGTTTACAGATTACAATGGCTTTTCCCCCCCATAACTTCCCTCCCACCTGAAACCCTCCCATCTCCCGCTCCCTTTCCCATTCCATTCACATCAAGATTCATTTTCAATTATCTTTATATACAGAAGATTGATTTAGTATATATTAAGTAAAGATTTCATCAGTTTGCACCCACACAGAACATAAAGTGTAAAATACTGTCTGGGTACTAGTTATAGCATTAATTCACATTGGACAACACATTAAGGACAGAGATCCCACATGAGGAGTAAGTACACAGTGACTCCTGTTGTTGACTTAACAATCTGACACTCTTGTTTATGGCGTCAGATATCTCCCTAGGCTCTAGTCATGAGTTTCCAAGGCTATGGAAGCCTCTTGAGTTCACTGACCTCGATCTTATTTAGACAAGGTCATAGTCAAAATGGAAGTTCTCTCCTCCCTTCACAGAAGGGTACCTCCTTCTTTGATGGCCCGTTCTTTCTACTGGGATCTCACTTGCTGAGATCTTTCATTTAGGTTTTTTTATTTTTTATTTATTTATTTTTTTTTTGCCAGAGTGTCTTGGCTTTCCATGCCTAAAATACTCTCATGGGCTCTTCAGCCAGATCTGAACGTCTTAAGGGCTGATTCTGAGGCCAGAGTGCTGTTTAGTACATCTGCCATTCTATAAGTCTGCTGTGTATCCCGCTTCCCATGTTGGATCATTCTCTCCCTTTTTGATTCTATCAGTTAGTATTTTCAGACACTAGTCTTGTTTGTGTGATCCCTTTGACTCTTAGACCTATCAGTGTGATCAATTGTGAACTGAAATTGATCACTTGGACTAGTGAGATGGCATTGGTACATGCAATCTTGATGGGATTGTATTGGAATCTCCTGGTCATTTTTGTTTTTAAAGGATCCATTCATCTATGCAAAAGGCAGAGTTACAGAGAGACAGAGAGGTCTTCCATCCACTGGTTCATTCCCCAAATGAACACAACAGCCAGAGCCTGGTAGGTCCAAAACCAGGAACAAGGAACTCGACGTGGGTTCAGGGGCCCAATCTCTTGGGCCATCCTCTACTGCTTTCTCAGGCACATTAGCAAGGAGCTGGTTCAGAAATGGAGCAGCGGAGACTTGAACTGGAACCCAGATGAGATGCCAGCATCACAGGTGGCAGCTATATCCACTACCTCACAGAACCAGCCCCGAAAGTGTGGTTTTTTTTTTTTTTGAACAACTTGTTTATATTAACTTTTAAGACAGAGATCAAAATATTTAGATGTCTAGGTATATATGTTCTTCGTTAATTGTACATACATGTTCAAAATCACATGGCATATTATGAGCATATTTAATTTAGAGAAGTGCTGCATTTTCTTTCCCCTTGCATTTCATTAAAATACCAAAGCGTCTTTATTATCACTATTGTCACTTTTCAGTGATATTTTCTTGAGCAAATTATCTTCCCTTCCTAGTTGTTTAAGGTATAGCACAGTTACCCTAAGTACCAATTTGGTCAGTAACAGAAGAGTTTACCACCCATCCTGTAAGCACATGATTTTGATCTCCACAATGTAATGTCTGTTCTTAAAAGACTTGTTCACAGGGGTGGGCAGGTGGCACATGGGTCGAGTCACTGCTTGCAACACCTGCATCCCATATTGGAGTGCCTTGTTCCAGTCCTGGCTCCTCTGCTTCCAATCCAGCTTCATGCTAATGTGCACACTGGGAGGCAGCAGGTGATGGCTCAAGTACTTGGGTTCCTCTTATCCATGTAAGAGACCTGGACTAAGTCCTGGGTTTTGCAGGCAGTTGGGAAGTGAACCAACAGATGAAAGATCTCTCTCCATCTGTCTTTCTGCCTCTCTCTCTCTCTTTCTCTCTCTGCCTTTCAAATAAAATGAAAATAAATAAATACATTTTTAAAACTTGTTTACAATAATGTCCAACACATATTTTGTGGTCATACCTAAATTACTAAATTTGTATTAAATTTATCTCCTTCTTTTTTAAAAATCTGATTTTGCCAAGTACTTCCTTAAGTATCCATCATAAACACCCACGAAGACCATGTTAATATGTTTAAGAGATTGGACTGCAATATGAAAGCCTTTGTAAGAACTTGAATACATATATACTTGGGATGGCTTCTTTGAGGGAAAAGTCCTAATACTGGGGATACATAAAGTAAAAAAAAAAAAAAAAAAAAGTCTTCCTGCCCATTCCTTGGCTAACATGACATCAATACTGGAAATCTACTACAAGTAAGTGTGAATAACAACTTGTAGCTCAGTACTGTCTAACAGAACGTTCTGCAATATCACTGAACCCTACATCTCCACTGTCAGGAACAGTAGCCACCCACCCCAAGTGGCTATTGAGCACTTGTAATGTGGCTACTACTGCTAAGGAAATGAACTTCCAGTTCTACTTAACTTTTAACTGACATAGCCACAGGTGGTTAGTGGTAGCCCATTAGCTAGTGTACTTTCAGAAGGGAGTTCTTATAGCTCCCTAGAGCCTTGCAGAGAGAATAGAACATTGTTTTAAATATCAATAACCAATAATAATTGTTAGATGAACCTGAAGAAAAAGGCCTCTCTTCCTTAATAGAGGAACCAAGGAATCCTGTGTGTAGGACAACTAACAAGGCTCTATGGTCTCAACCTCACTGCAAAACTACCACTAAAAGAAAACTTCCACACTCCAAGAGTACAGGGGTCTTCACAAACAATCATGGAAAAGATCTGTTCTGAAAAACTATGCATGCAGTTGAAAATTTTTGCACCAAAACGAACACTTTTTTAATTCCATTTTTCCATGAACTTTTGGATGTACTCTCATGTATTTCCTACTGCATCTTCTTTGAAATCTTTCGACAAACAGGAAAAACATTCGGCAGGCTACTGTTTTATTTTGAAACTGTCTCATGATTCTGTGGGCATGGGTGGCTCATTGTAGAGTGGAAGTGATAGCAACTGAGCGTGTGAGATTCTAAAATCCTATTCACCAAAAGAAGCCTAGCAGACGTGTATTGTTCAACTTACCAGAACACAATCACAATCTTATTTTTCAATTCAATTTTAAAATTGGAAGAATAAAAACTCTCAGATGCTTAAAGAAAGGACAGCTTTGTTATTAGAGAATAAATTAAAATACAATATTCTGAACCCAAAGAAAATTCTAAACAAACTGAAGAGCATATTGGCACCCTGGAATTTCTATAATCAAAGAAATATATTTGCAACAAGATAGTACTACCAACAGAGATAAAATTCGTCTACCTCACTCACATGCAATTTCTCATTAATACCTTTACAGATTTCACCTGATACAACAATATGTCTGATGAGGCTCTGACTCTAACTGAAGGGAGAGGCATGAGCCAAAATCGTGCTACAAAGCATAATTCTGAAATGCTACTGTGGAAATCGACATAGCACTTTCTCCGTGCACTTCCATTTTCTTTGCAACAAATCTGTCGTTTAAGACTAAGATGTTAAGATATGACTTATCCTTGCTAAAGCCATCTCCTTATAAATGCAGATCTCCCAACAGGCTTCATAGCCCTGATCTCCTCCTTCAAGTTGCTCCTGATTCAAGCAGATAATTTTGCTCTCTTTAATCCAGTGGAACTGAGTAAGTTCTTGGCACTTCAAAAAGAATTGTGGGAAGAAAAATTCTTTCTCCAGGCAAGTACAGGTAGGGCTCTCGTTTATTGATAGGGAAAGAGTTCTTTATATTACCACGGAGCCTCCTAGAGCACTAAGAAAGAGGTCAGAGCAGAAGTGTGGTTGTGGGGGCTTAACCCACAAACTGCACCGGTTCTAGGCAGAAAGACTCAGGGTCACAGAACATTACAATTCAACTCTGTAACTTGTGGCTGGGCTATGCATGGACTATTTGCGCCCACCACACACCCTACTTATATGTTGAAGCCCTAACCCCTTGAGCATTTGGAGATGGGCCCTTTGGAAGTAATTAGGGTCACATGAGCCACGAGAGGGGATCTTCATGAAAGGATTAGTGTCCTCATACAGAGACACCAGGCCAGCCGCCCCACCTCCTGTGCGCATGCCCAGGGAAGCGCTCAAGCGAGCACACAGCAAAATGGCAACTACCTATGAGCCAAGAGAAGAGAGAGAGAGGTCTTCCACCCGCTGGTTTACTCCTGGAATGAAACCAACCTTTCCAGCACCTTCACCTTGGGCTTGGCAGACAACAGACTGTGGAAAACAAATTTCTGTGGCTAAAGCCACCAGGTCTCCACTACAGCAGACAGAAGAGACTGATATCATGACACCCCTAACTTGCGTTCCACACTTGTCCACCCTGATCCCTATGTACCCGCCCCGAGGGAAGTCAGATGCACCCTCAGTGAGTACCCTATGTCACCACAATGGAGCCATTAAAAGAATTCAGCATTGACTACTTAACTGACATTTCAAACTAATGGAAAATTCTATTTCCCACCAATATGAAGCTAAGAGGGGTTAGATTTACACTCCAATCTGAAACAACAATCACAAAAAACCAAAAACAAAATGAAAGACAAATTAAGAGATGCAATGGCTCATCACAAACAGACCCTTGTGATAAGAAATGTTAAGGCCTGTACCAAATGGAAATAAAGGTCCACAGAGAGGAATAAAGTACACCAGAATTGTATCTTATATAAGTAAGGACATAAAAATGTTCCAGTATTCTTTTAAAAAAAAAAAAAAAACAATTTATTTATTTATTTAATTATTTGAAAGGCAGATTTGGAGTGAGAAATCTTCCATCTGCTGGTTCACTCCCCAAATGGCCACAATGGATGAACCTGGGCCAGGCAGAAGGTAGGAGCCAAGAACTTCACCTGGGTCTCCTACAGTGCCGGCCCCACTTGTATTATTTCTAAAATATTTAAATTTTTAAATTTAAATTGCATTTTTTAAAAGATAACTAACTAGGGCTGGCATTATGGCACAGCAAATAAAGCCTCAGCCTGTGACAGCGGTATCCCATATGGGTACCAGTTTGAGTCCCAGTCACTCCACTTCTGATCCAGCTCCCTGCTAATGTACCTGGGAAAACAGCAGAAGATGGTCAAGTCCTTGGGTCTCTGCACCCATGTGGGAAACCCAGAAGAAGCTCCTGGCTCCTAGCTTTGGATCAACCCAGCTCTAGCCATTGTAGCCATCTGGGGAATGAACCAGCAGATGGAAGACCTTTCCCTCCCTCCATCTCCTTCTATCTCTATAAACAAATCTTTTCTTAAAAAGAGATAACTAACTACAGTGAGCATAGTGGCACAGTGGGTTAAGCTCACACTTGGGCTACTCCCATCCCATATCTAAATGCTAGTTAAGTCCCAGATCCTTTGCTTCAAATCCAACATCCTGCTAATGTGCCTGGAAAGGCAACAGATTATGGCCCAAGTATTTGTGTCTTTGTCACCAACATGGAAGACTTGAATCGAGTTCCTGGCTCCTGGCTTCAGCCTTGCCCATCACCCTGGCTGTAGTGGAGCATTTGGAGAGTGAACCAGCAGATGTAAGCTCTCTGTCACTTTGCCTTTCAAATAAATAAATAAATTCCTTTTTCAAAAAAATAGTGAATGAACAATAATAATGTATTGTAGAGTTTACAGCATATGTAAAAATAAAATGTACAAAGGCTGGGAGAGGAAAATAGAGTAGTATACAGATGTAAGGTTATCATGCTACAGATGAAGTGGTATAAAATCATATGCAGATAGACTTTTGAACGTTTGATATAGGGCTGGTGCTGTGGCACAGTGGGTTAAGCCACTGCCTGCAGCATTGCCAGCATCATCCCAGATGGGTGATCTTTCAAGTCCCGGCTGCTCCACTTCTGATCCAATTCCTGCTAGAGTACCTGAGAAAGCAGTGGAGGAGAGTCCAAGTACTTAGACACCTGCACAATGTGGGAGACCCAGATGAAGCTCTTGGTTTCTATTTTCGGACTGGCCCAGTACTGGCTACTACAGTGATATGGGGAGTAAACCAGCGGGTGGAAGATCTCTCTCTCTCTCTCTCTCTCTCTCTCTCTCTCTCTCTCTCTCTGTCATCCCCATTCTCTCTGCAACTCTGCCTTTCAAATAAATAAATATATCTTTAAAAAAAGAAAGTTAAAGATACACACAGTAAGCTTTAAACCAAACATTAAAAAAGAACTATCGCTAATAAGTCAACAGAGGAGATAAACTGGAATTATAAACAATACTCCATTAGCTAACAAAAGGCAGAAGAAGAAAAAAACAAAAACTGCTGAAGAAGACAAAAAGAAATAGAAGATTTAACCTGATTACATCAATAACCACTTTGAGGGCACCACATGTAAAGCCACCACTTGGGTATCCCATATGGTATTGCAGGTTCAAGGACTGGCATAACTCTTGATTCCAGCTTCCTGCTAATGCACATTCTGGGTCAAGTAGTTGGGCCCCTGCCACCAACAGAGAGGACCTGGACTGAGTTTCTGAATTCTGGGCATCTGGGGTCTCTGACTCTGAAAAACAGATTTTAAAAAAGGTAAGCGGTCTAAATATCCACTTAAGGGGACATTTGGCCTCCTGGTTAAGACCCTGGTTGAGATTTCCCCGTCTCCAACTGGAGTACCTGGGTTCTAGACCTGACTCTGGCTCCCAATTCTTGCCTCTTCCTAAGGCAGCTCCAGGAGGCAGCAGGTGATGTCTCTAGCCATCGGGTCTCTGTCACCTACAGAGAGACATGGATTGAGTTCTGGGCCCCCAGATTTGGCCTGGCACTGCCCTGGCCATTGTGAGCATTTAGGGAGGGAACTAGCAGATAAAAGCTTGCTCTTTCTTTCTCTTTTCTCAGCTGTCTTTCAAATAATAATAATTTTAAAAGATAGATTGTCAAGTTGGATTAAAAGATAGGCAGGACTCAACTATACTTACTTCAAGGAAAGGACTGTAAATATAAGGACAAATAGGTTAAAAGTAAAAAGATGGAAAAAGATGCATTATCAACACTAAAATCTAGCATAACTGTTTTCCTTAAGTATATACAAGTATTTTGTACCTCTGGCATCTGATATCCTCATGTGTAGAAGCCTTGCCAATGAATTCACATGATACTGGTTAAGAAGAGTATGAAAAAATACTCCTTTAAAGTTTATTTTTATATCTTTTGCAAAATTATCAGTGATGTTATGTTATTGTTGCAAATACTCCTTAATAGGGTCATAAAGTATATTCTTCCCAAAATTCAGTGCCAAGACAATGTCTGCATTCCATGTGAATTCAAGTGCTTTCTTTAGTCAGATAAGTATTTTAAGAGCCAAAGATTTCCCTTTATGTCTTGGCTAACAAACATAAAGCTCAAAGCTAAATTTAGTGCCAAACTCAATTCTCACTCCTTTCTTCTAATTGGTTTTTGACCTTTCAAAAATTATTTTATTTGCATTGAAATATTGGAAGCTATTTGGAAGGTTCTTTTTTTTTTTTTTGAGTTGTTACTTTGTAACAGAAAAAAATGCCAAGAATTAGACACGAGGATTTGCTCCACCACTTACAAAATACGTGTTCTAAATCACAGAAGTTGAATAGTTGCAGTAATGTTCTGTTTTGTACCATAAATTGAGAATAACAGCAGTCACTTTGGCTCCTCTTAACAACACTGATAAAATATGAAAAGTTTGCAGATTTAACAATAATAAGACAAAGTTAATATTAAATGAAATTATATGATTAGCAAAATCAATATAGTTATATTTTTCACTAAAATCTGATCTTCCAATGTAATTAATTCTTTTTTCATCTGTTATTAACACTGACTGAATCAGTTAAACACTGGATTGGCCAATAGTCTCTTTTATGAAAGTAGTAATAAAATACCCAGCTAGAGCCAGATTCCAGAACTCTGAATATAAAAACAAGAAGAAAGAAAACACTGGCACTCCAGGTGAGCATGAAGGAAGGAAGGCATAACCCATACCAGGCCTAGATCCGCAGAAGTATTAAAGATGAGCCCCCAAAGGCTTGTGAATTCAGGTATGCACTCGCGACTCCTTTGATTGTCAATTAACATTTCTGCATAACAGGAAAGAAAGGGAACAAGGGTACAAGGACATGAATTGCTCTGATATTTTATCAAATGCAGAGTTGCCCTTAAGCAAATCTACTCCAGTACCAGGCATTCTGCTCAAAGCAATGAGGATTCTCTCTCTGGCCTCAGGCAGAGACTTAGTTGTGAGGTTCACCTGTATTTTAGTGTGCCAAATGGACAAAGATAACTGCAGCCTGGTTTTTCACAGGAGTGAAATAACTGCCTTTTCTATTAGATGTATCAGCCATGAGTTGAATAAGAAAAAGGAAGTGAGATGGTACATAGGTTGGCTCATCAAGAATATGGTCAACCAAGAAAAAAAGGAGATGCTTAAATGAAAATCAGAGGTACCAAAAGCTACAGTTCCTAAAACAGATCAGTAGTTCTCAGCCTATAGTGAACATCAGAATCTCCTTTGGAGCTTGTTAAAAGTGAAGATGCTGAAGCAGGTGTTTAGCCTAGAGGTTAAGATGCCCACAACCCACATCAGAATATCTGGGTTCAATACCTGCCTCCAGCTTCTGATTCCAGCTTCCTGCTAATGCACAGCCTGGGAAGCAGTGGTAATCGTTCAAGTGCTCGGCCTCTTGCCACCCACCTGACAGACTTGGAGTGCATTCCCTGGCCCAGCCCCAGCTGTTGCAGCACTTGGGAAGTGAAACAGGGTATGGGAGCTCTCTCTGTATCTCAAAAAAAAAAAAAAAAGAAGAAGAAGAAGAAGAAGAAGAAGAAGAAGAAGAAGAAGAAGAAGACAACATGCAAATGCTGAGGCTTATTTCTAAGAAAATGTGCCAGTATATGTCCCATATATTCCAGTTTTAAAACCTCCAATGTTGGTGTCAGGACTTCAGGTAAGAATGCATGAAAATATAAATGCAAGGCTTAAAGTAAAAACCATGTCGTTTTGAATTTGAATTGGAAAAGTCAAGATGAAGCCATTATGCATTTTATCTTTAAGAAAACAACAACAATGCATTTCCTAGCTCTGTATACTAAAAAGATATAAAAACAACGACCCACTCAACAGCAACAAGCATCCCCTGTGACCAGGATGTGGTTTCTAAATAACAGTTTCCACTAAAGGGATTGAGTTCCTTGGAGAAACATCCAATTCGAATTGAGGAAAAACAAAATACACTATTTTGTAAGATGAGCCTGGAATATAGTATCCTATTATAAAAGAAGGGTGTTAACAAGGACTCTGGGGTCACAGAAGTATTAAAAGGTCTTAGGAAGTGACATCAAGAGGCTCTCACTGGCCAAAATAGGATTTTTTTGAGCACCAATAAGAATTACTGCAAGGGACAGAAAAATAAATGTACTTAAAACCATGAATTCAAAATAATACTAACAACAAAATCTTCCATGATTACCTTTGAAAGGTGCTAGAGAACCAACTATTTTTAAAATCACTAAATAAATGTAAGGGACCAATTATTCCTCTTGCCTTTTGTAAACACACTATACATATACTTTACCTTACGCTAAAGAGTGGGAGAAGTTTTTTCTTAAGAAGGATGATGGAAAGAGATTATTACCAGTTTGCACCCACTTTTTGAAAGAATAAACCCAGGTGATGGTTTTTAAATGATAACTCACATGCAAACAGGTAGACATATGTACCTATAAAGTATTCTTGCCCGTCACACAGACATTCCCCCCAAAAAGAAAATAAAACACAAATCTGTTTACTTCTAATTTGACTTCCAGAAATTCAAGAGATAAAGAAAGATATTATACAGCATCATGAGGATATAAACTCTTTGACACAAACAGTCCAGTTCCTTGAACAAATAAGCTTCAAGGGACAAAAAATGGGATGGAGGACATACACATGAACCACTTTCCAATTCAAGGACTTTATTTGGCACTTGGTTCAAAGAAACCAAAAGGTTTGTTTCCAACGTCATAGTAAGACATTTGTGGGATTTGAATGCTCAGTGGATACTAGCGGATATTTAAAAAATTACTGCTTGCTTAGCTATGAAAAACACTATTGTGGTTATCTTTCTAAGGAGTCCCTGTCTTTTAGAGACTCATACTGAAATTTTTATGGGTGAGAGGACATAATGGCTACAATTTCCTTTAAAATAACCCATGGTAGGTGAGTGGGGAGATTGCAGATGCGGTGCTATCAGCCATGAGGTAATCGCTGTTGATGCTGAGTGACAGGAAGAGGAGGGCTCAACATCCCACTCCTGCTGCTTTTGTATGTTTGACACTTCCCACAAGAAGTTTAAAAAATGTCAAAAGCAAAAACAAACAAATAAAAAACACCAAGTGACAGCATTAAAGTCCAGACTGGGTTATCCTTAGGGAGGAGGGAGAGCAGTGCACGTAAGAGGCCAGGAGGGAACCTGAGTAGACAGTTACTCAGGCGTTCATTTCGTGATAATTTATTGAGCTGTACATTTATATTCTGTGTACCTATTTGGTGGTATACTTCAACCAAAAAGATAGTTCAGATGAATATGCAGAGATCCAGATGACTGTTCAGCAATATGAACACAGGAAATACACTCAATCAGATGGAAATGTTTAGCATACTGTAATGTATAAGACCTGCACAGTATGTAAGATATCTATAGATGCGTGTTGTGAAAGTTGTAGTCCTTAACAACGAAACACAGAACCACAACAAATTCAGGATAGATTAAACACAGGGAGCAGGCTAACAATAAGAATAGCAGATACTTACGAAGTACCTATTATGTGCTATTTGGATTAAAGGTAGCTATAAATTCTTTTAACTAGTCTGTCAAGTTACAAATATTCAATTTTTACTTATAATATTAAATTCATATTTAATGGTGTACTAATCAGTATACAACTAGCTATCAATATATTATATAGCTCAAACATGAAATTACTGTCTTATTAATAATCAAATAGAAAAATAAAGTATGTATTTTAAGCATGTAATTTATTTTGCAAAGACCAAAGTGAGTTGAGAGGCCATAGTGCCCAGTGGTTATAAGCAACATCTTTGGTGTTAGTCTTAGAGTTGAATCCTGGTCCACCCACAAGCTATGAGGCAGTAAGCAAGTATTTTATCTTTGTATACCTTAGTTTCCATATTTGTAATAGTACAAGTATCGCTGGCTACCACAAAGATTAAAAGAGATATAGCTCTTAGCCCAATGCTGACATCCAATACTTACTAATCAAATGTTAACTACAACACCTTTGTTAGCTACTTGTTATAATTATACAAAAGGTATCCCTCTGTAATATCCCCCTTGGCAACCCCACCTATGCTCTCCTATAATACTCTCCTATAATAAATAAGAGGAAAATTACAAATATTAGAAAGTACTCTCAACAAAAATGAGAATTTCAAATAAGAAGAAAAAATAAAGAGGAATGGCAGAAGCAGATGACTAAGAATTTTAAAAATTAAGATACCAGAAAAGCTAAAACCAAAATTAAATTGCTGTAATGGTTTCAAGCCAGAGAAAATAAACCTGTTTCTAGAATTTAAATTTTACATGCCAAAGCAGAATTTTAGAAGAAATTATTCAATAGTCATAAACCACTGAGAGAGAATCAATCATGTGGCACAAAAACCCATGGGAAACCTACCCGGAGCAGAAAGCCATGGAAAGTACATTAGCTCTTGTCTGAGGCAGGTACCGCCAACCTGAGTGTGAAGACACGGCGCCAGACCCAGGGAATCCCGGTAGGCTCCTGCCCGAGGACGCTGGTGGCCGGGGCCTCTTGGAGTCTCCATAGCTTCTCAGAGCTCATAGGACTTTCTAAGGTACTTAAATATGTGGTATATTTTGACAACAGCATGTTTTATAAGTCATTTGTCATCAGCAAACTTTAGACAAGGTTAATGAAAGTTCTGTCACTTTAATGTCTAGCCGGCTTTAAATTACAAATGTCATGCGCCATGACTAAAGAAAGGGCACTGCAATAATACCATAAACCATCATCTCCAGGGACATACAGGTAATTGCATAGCTCATTAAAAAACTGTTTTAATTATTAATTGACCGTGTCAGAGTTGTCCTTTGAAGTCAATTTTAATTTTTTTTTTTCCTTGCAAGCATTATGATTTCAAGCTGACCTACAGAACTTTGTGTACCACCTAAAAAAACTGGCAGGGCTGACTACAAAGAAAGCTCTCCAATACTTGGAATTATTTTCAAGTCATTTGCAAATAATTTGAGTATTGGAAGGAAGGAAATGGCAGAACATTTGGTGTGTTTCAATCACCTCCTAGTGAGAAACCGCAGGACAAAATATAAATGAATAAATTTTAAAACCCAAGAGTTAGAGCAAGTACTCATCTTTTTGTTATATTTCTTTCCATGATGAGGCAAAACAGTAACTAAAAGTGTTTGCAGAGGGGCCAGCATTGAGGCGTGGTGAGTGAAGCTGCAGCCTGCGATGCCAGCATCCCATATGGGTGTTGATTCGAGTCCTGGCTGCTCCACTTCACACCCAGCTTCCTGCTACAGCAGCTGAAAATGGCCCAAGTCCTTGAGACCCTGCAACCTAGGTGGGAGACCCAGAAGAAGCTCCTGGCTCCTGTCTTCAGCCTGGCGCAGCCCCAGCCATTGTGACCATCTGGGGAATGAACCAGCAGATAGATTTTTTTTTAAAGATTTATTTATTTTTTACTTGAGAGTCAGAGTTACACAGAGAGAGAAAAGGCAGAGAGAGAGAGAGAGAGAGAGAGAGAGAGAGGTCTTCCATCCGATGGTTCACTCCCCAATTGGCCAAAACGGCCAGAACTGCGCCGATCTGAAGCCAGGAGCTTCTTCCAGGTCTCCCACACGGGTGCAGGGGCCCAAGGACTTGGGCCATCTTCTACTGCAATCCCAGGCCATAGCAGAGAGCTGGATCGGAAGTAGAGCAGCCGGGACTAGAACCAGTGCCCATATGGGATGCTGGCGTTTAAGGCCACTTCATTAACCCGCTGAGCCACAGCTCCTGCCCTGCGAATGGATCTCTCTCTCTCTCTCCTCCCCTTCCCCTGCCTCTCTGTAACTCTGAGTTTCAAATAAATAAAATAAATTTATTTAAAAAACTGTTTGCAGAAAACCACAGGGCAGTATGATCAGGACTTAGCTAACATCACAAATCTGACAGCTAGCCATAATTCATAATAATGAATAATTCTAAAAGTAAGTAGATGGGGCTGGTGTTGTGGTATAGCATGTTAAGCTGCCTCCTGCAATGCCTGTATCCCAAAATGGACCAACGACTGAAGTCCTGACTGCTCTGCTTGTGACCCACCTCCCTGCTAATGCACCTGGAAAAGCAATGGAAGACGGCCTAAGTACCTGGGCCCCTGTCATCCATGTGGAAGACCAGGATGGAATTCTTGACTTCTGGGTTCAGCCTGGACCAGCCCAGTTCCAAATGCTGGGGCCATCTGGGGAGTGAACCAGAGGATGAAGATCTCTTTCTCTAACTCTGTGTGCCCCTTTAAATAAACTAGAGCTTGAAAAATTAAAAAAAAAAAAAAAAAAAAAACCACCATAGGTGACAATCCCCAAAATGGGCAATACTAACAACTCATTCACTTCAGTCTATCCTTAAGTTCCACTATTCAAGAGTGAAACTAACTTTCTCACATTTTTGTCCCAAATGAATCTAGAAAACATCATATAGACAAGGGTATGTCTGTAAAAGATGCCAATGGCCAGCTAAAGTGAGAGGCAAGAAACCATAGTGTCAGATGATGGGGTTCCCACTCATCAGCAAACGGAATTTTCATCGTAAATGAATTTCTCAAACCCTTAACCTGATATTATTCAATCCTTCATTAAAAAAAATATTGCCAATGTTAGGTTTGAGTGACTTATTGTTACTGTAAATTCTTGAGATGAATATGATTGGTAGCAGGTATCTAAAACAAAAATCCTATCACAACACTAACTGAAAATCAACTGACACGTGTATCGGAGAATTAGGGCGCAGTAATGAAGCTGACCTCAGACTACTTCCAGCAGTGCAAATACTGACGGCAAGTTCGTTCATCAAGTTTTCAGGGCCAACAACTTACAATTCAAAGCTAGGATCAATTTATGGACTCTGCTATTGTAATGCCCACAAAGGAAGAGTATCACCAGGAAACTGACAGCGTCTTCAGGATGAACAGATCATCTCTCAGAATGTGAAAATGAGATAAGTCAATTCTGCTGCACTGTCTGCACCTCGAGAATTAAACAGCAACTACCAACTGATAACAGAAATGACTCTCATTGGAGGCTGAATGCCTGGTTCTCCTTTGCCATCTTGAGCCGACTGGCAGATAATACTCATAGAATGACAGGAAAATTCATTCCACCCACTCTTCCTGCAGTATAAAAACTGAGCAAGAAAAGCAAAGCAAATAAGCACATAAATATATCAATAATAAAAATACAGTAAGAAATGCAACTCTATAGAATAGAATCCTACAAACTAAAACTCCCGATTCAGATCTAGCTATCTGCTTTTAGATAGCCCATGAGCTAAGAATAGCTTTACGTTTTTAAACAACTGAGGAAAAAAAGTTTTTAAATAATATCATAAAGACATGGAAATTATATGACATTCCAAATTCAGTGTCCATAAATAAAGTTTTATTGGAAGAGAGCCATGCACATTTGTTTACATATTGTCTACAGCAGCAGTGCTGAATGGTTGTGACAGAGACCGTATGGCCCACAAAGTCTAACACACTTATTGTTTTGCCCTCTACAGAAAAGGTGTCAATCTTTAATACAGTCAAATGAGACCTGCATTCCCAACTTTGATGGCACATTAAGTGAGCCAGCCCCATCTCCACTCCTTCAAGCAATCTGGATATTTAATAATTTAAAGACTTTCCCAATGGAGGAGATTTCACAATAAATGATAAATATCTTTAGCTAGAGGGTACAGCACAAGTGTTTCCAAATTGATGATAAAGTTCTGTCTCTGGTATACACATATAAGTGCAATACAATGTACAATATTCTAATTAAATTGAAGAATGGCTGCACAAGCCATGTTTCTATTAGCCAGGTCTTATTTGATTTAGCAGCAGTAATGAATGCTGAATCAGGTTAGGGTTGTTAAGCTTATCTGGCTTTGCCGATCTACTGAAATTAGGATAATAAAACTGAAGATATGTAATACTGAAGACATTTAAAAAGAAAACTCATTTATCTTCAATTAAAATATACACAATACTGACAATAAACTTATTACTTCTCCTTACAGAAAGGTTAGGTTGAGGAAAACAGCACATTAAAAAGAAATTCAGTCCCTCATGGGGACCATGAAGATACATTTTAGAAGACCAAAAATAACCTGGTTTTCTTGTGATACCAACATTTCACACATTTGTGGGAAAAAAAAAAAAAAAAAAACAGGCAAAACACAGAAGCTCAAAATACTCTCCAACTGATAAAACGTTGCACTAGATTTTTAGCTTCAATAAAGTTAAATTCTCTGCAAACGGACAGGTAGGGAAGGGGTAGCAATTGAATTTCTTGAAATGAGCAAAACTTTGTTAAATTATTTATTGGTTTGAGCCATAGGGAGAACTATGTGGTCACCACCTCTGATCAATTTCACCTTTTGAGACTAAAAAGTGAGATTATGGCTCTTTTCATTCTCCAGGTCTTATGAGTTTATCAACATGCCAAATATAAACCACATACTGAAACTATATCAATCATCTTGGTGTGGTATAAAAGCAGTATCTTTAATAATATTTGTTTTAGGCATCAGTTAATTTTACGAGGGAATAAAAAACAGTGGTCTTTTCCCCTCCCTATGGTATAGACTATGAAATAAAATCAGCAGATAGAGGCCTGATCAAAGGGGTGAAAGCAAGCCACCTGAAGATGTGCTCATTCCAACTGCAGACAGAGATTCCTAGAGCTCAGCAGCCCCTCCCTATCCAAAATCAGAGTACCCAGGCTTAATACTCAGAAAGAAACACATGCAATTCCTCTATCTGGAACTATCAGGAGACCTGACTTGAATTTGGTGAGTAAGTCAGACAAGAAACCAAGAAGACTACAATCTGGGGAAAAAACAAAAGTATAAAATGCTCAGTAAGCAACTGAGGAGGAGCAGTGACACAAAACCGCACTTACCCCAGCTCTGATGTTGAACTTGAGCAGTGCACATCTCTCATCTGCCAGCCTGATGATTCTCTCAAAGTGCTACTGTGTGCTGTCTTCAAAATATTAAATCATCCATCAATGTAAGTGATCCCATTAAATAATCTATGGGTATGCCATCCAGCTGAATGAAAATGAAACCCTGATGATTATTTGAAATGGGAGCCAAGTGATTTAGGGAGAAATACACACTGTTTTATGAATTTATCCAAAGGCAAACAATATTTTAAAAACATTCTTCTGTACTCTACCACCAAAATAATAAATCAAATAAGGAAGTAGTAGGCAACATTGCTACTTTTAAACATTAGGAATTTAGTTTTGATAGATCATGGTTGACTAAGCCTTCTTTCTTTCAGCAACAGTTAAAAGGGAGAGAGTGTGACTATAATTCTCAGAAGTGATCAGCAAAGGTTGGATGATCATGTGTGTGTATATTAAAAAGGGGATTCAGGCATTCATTTTGGGTAAGGATGGTGACTTTGGATCAGATCATATCCAAAGTACAACACAATTTAGGTCACATAAGCAGAAAAACTAGGACTTGAACCAGGTTCTCTGATATGGGATATAGGCATCCCAGAGTGGCAACTTAACTACTGTACCAAACACCCATTCACAGCGATACTTTCAGAAAATGCATACCTCTCAGAAATGCTAGGAGGCTCCCTTTCATACAAGCCTTAAGAGGAACGTGGTTAGGAGAGCATTTAGCCCAGAGGCTTTGGTCACCACTTGGGATGCCCACATCTCATATCTGAGTGCCTGGTTTGAGTCCTGGTTCCTCTGTTTCACATACAGCTTCTTGCTAAGACACAGTCTGGGAGGCAGCATATGCTGGATCAAGTGCTTGGGTTCTTGCCTCCATGTGGATGGAGTTCCTGGATCCTTGCTTTGGCCTGGCCCAGCCCTGATTGTTGTGGGCATTCTGGTGAGTGAACCAGAAGGTGGAAGATCTCTCTTTCTTGATCTCTCTCTCTCTCTCTCTCTCCCTTCTATTGCTCTTTCAAATAAATAAAAGTTTTAAGAAGTAAAAATAAATTGTAAAAATTTAAAACAAAATCCTTGGAATCTTAAAAAACAAGAAGAAGAAGGTAATGAGAACAATGTTCAAGACCATACAAAATTCATCTTCAGAAGAAATTCCCAAATGATAAATATCATTCAGTGGGAACTCTTCCAACTATAGGAGACTTGACAGTGGGAAACCAGACCACTATAGGAATGCACAAGATTAAGTCAATCACTGGGAGTCAGCAACACATAGTAAGAACACCACAGACCTTGAAACTATATGAACTTGGATACATAATCTTAGCTCTAATTCTAACTTATATGACCTTGAGACTGTCACCTAATCTTTCTGAGCCTCAATGTTCTTATGTATAAAGTAAGGATATTATTGGGTTGTTACAAGGATTAAAGGAGAAAACATATACTTGACATAATTGAGAAAAATATTTGGAAATTGTACTTGATATACTAAGTATAAAATAAATCTTATTTCTAACCCTCCATTACAAATCTTCATTAAATTTGGGAATGTGGGACCAGCATTGTGACGTAGTGGGTAAAGCCACCACCTGCAGTGCTAGCATCCCATATTGGCACCAGTTCGAGTTCTAGCTGCTCCACTTCCAATCCAGCTCTCTGCTGTGGCCTGGGAGGGCAGTGGAGGATGGCCCAAACCCTTGGGCCCCTGCACCCATGTGGGAGATCCGGAAGAGTCTCCTGGCTCCTGGCTTCAGATTGGTGCAGCTCCAGCCATTGCAGCCATCTGGAGAGTGAACCAGCAGATGGAAGTCCTCTCTCTCTGCATCTCCTTCTCTCTGTGTGTAACTCTGACTTTCAAATGAATAAGTACATCTTTAAAATAGAAGAAATTTGGGAACATGCAAGGCTACGCTAGGACACTGTTTCTCAAGTGTGACACATTAGAAGATTTTAAGCGGTACATAAATAAAACTATATGTTTCAATAAGTGAGGTTTTAATTTAAATATGAACAAGGGTAGTTTGAAAAATTGGTGGAAAGTGGAAACAAAAAATGTTTACTTTTTTGCAAAGAAATTGGAATCCATGTATATCTTTTTCATAATATGCATTCCCTATAACTTGAAGACTGTTATTATTGAAAGAAAAGACAGCCCAACAAATCTGTAATTTCATGACTAATATTGATTTCCATAAGATGGGGTGTATAGAAATATTATATGGATAATGCTTACAATACAGAAATCTGGAAGAAAAATCATACAAGAAACATGATGTTCTAGGAACATACAAACAGAAAGGGTTTCTGTCCTCAAAAAACTTACAGTCTAAAGTCTGTATGGATCAAGAGGGAACATGCATTATCCCAATTAAGAGGACAGAAATACATGTCCTTTTCAAAAAGAATGGTGTGAAAAGTGTCTCTCTTCTAACACATATCACATATAAAAGCTCTTTAAAAATAAATGAGTTTAACAATTGTCATGCTGAGTTGCAACATAAGCTGATTTGGAAGTCCTTGTAAAGTAGCATGTTAGGGATTTGTACGTTAAATCTTCTCTTTGAATTATCCGGGAAATCATTAGTTTCTCACCTTTATTTTCTTTAAAGGAAACTATGAAAACAAAGGTTTAACCGCCAAATCACTCCAGACACTTGGAGCAAAACAAGGAAAAATCTACTTAAAACTATAAGATCCAAAAATGCTAAATGGTTTTAGATTTCCACAAGTATCATCCTTAAGAGGTCCTACATGTGTCAAGAATAAGCCGAATTTGCATCTGAAAATAGTCAACCAAAACAAGTCTCTATTTCAAGGGAAATGGGCTGCAAAATAGGGAAGAAGAAGAAAAGGACTTTATATGTATTCTCAAGGAATGCTACAAACTCCTCATAAGCACTCCTAACAGGCAAGACCTTCTTAAAACTGACACGTTAAAACAAAAGTCCTGTTATCATTTTATAATTGACACAGTAAATGAGATGGTTTCAAAAAGACAATGGGAAATGGAATTAAAAGATAGGTTTATTTGGGGACAAAAAAACTGAAATCCATGCATTTTTTTTCAGAATGCATACTTTCCATAAATTTTTTGAAGATCCCTCTTAGCTTTTGTTTCTCTAATTTTTCTTACAGTTGTATTCCTGTATGATTCCCCTGTAACATATTAGCAATACACCTGTATTCTGTCAAAATTTATCTATATATATATAGTTTAAAAGCAAATCAATAGTCACAGGCATCAGAAGCCACGCTGGAAGGGACAAAACACCCAGGGAGCACACAACTCTACCAGAGACATACAAAATGGAAATATTCCAATGGAAAGGAAGTACATAAAACTGAATACGTAAAAAAGGGAACTGGCAGCGACAGTGTCTGAAATACAGTAAGATACATTTCTAGAGTCTGGACCATACAAGATGAGAACATGTTAATGGCTAATTAGGATCCTGTATTAGCTAAAAGGCAAGAAGAACAGAGCTTCAAGACCAGATCACAAAATCACTCTCTCATATTGGCATTCATTCCAACAGTCGCTATTGCATCGATTTTCTTAGAAGCTGCCTCTGAACCACAGCTAGGGGAATGTCTATCTGCATCAGTGGCTATGTATAGCGGTAGAATAAACAAAGTTGGCACAATTTAAAAGATTGTCTCTCCTCCAACAAACACACAAACAGCTTGCTTTGGAAATATGCACAATGAAAAAACATCCGAAAAATTGGGTGAGTTAATACTAGGTTAATAGTGTTAATAGAGTTTGACAGACAGGAATTTTTGAAGTTTAAGGGGAAAAAAATCCTGTTTTGTTTAAAAACTGTAGTTTAATTCAAGCAGCTGATCTTTATTCTGGTTCTTTTGTTTTTTGACCCATTTAGTCAACCATCCTTAATTATATTTCATACCAAAAGTCAACAGCAAAGGACAGAAAGAAAAATGCTGGAAACCCAGTGGATTCCCTAAGAGCTCCAGCAGGGAAAAAAAATGCAACTGATCCTCATCTGTGTAGAGAAACACGAATCCCAGGGTCATTGCCACTAAATCAGCAGACCAATGTGATGAGTGCTGCCGTCAATATGGCTATTCTACCTTGACTTTTGAATGTCAAAAATAATATGGACAGAATTGACTAAGCAGTCTCCGAGGTACTGCCTTTAAAATTTTTAACTTTATGGCCATTAAATATTGAACAGATAATTGGATTTATCCCCTTCAGTGCTTTATGGATGTACAAAGTACCTACCTTCTCCTGTTTTATTCAAATTAATGGTGCTCTTGTAAAGTGTCTGCCCTGAGTGCACACTGTAGCCGACTCATTAAAAGGATGCTCCATCTTCTGCTTACCAACTCTTCTCTCCATTTGCAGTGAGAGGGCAAAAACCACACTGAAACCCACATTGACAGATAAGGGCAAAGCCACTGAAAGTCACCCTTAAACCTAGAATTTTCCCTGCCTAAACTCTAGTATTCAGTGTGATTCGGAAGTTGATTAGCTGTTATCACAGAAAACCACAACACAGAATCCATTTATTCTGTTGTTAATTAAAACATTTAGGAATGTTCCTTTGCAACTCGGTAGCTTACTGCTACCTTCTAAACTCGGGTCTGCAGAACACAAGGATGCCAGTATCTCTCCAGAGGAATAGTCAAATGAAATCCTGGATTGTGTATTGGATAGGGAGAGAAATACACCCGTGGGAAAGGCGGTGCAACTCACACTAGAGATAAGGTATTTCTATCAAGTATGACTAACACCTACAAAGGTACAATCTGAAAATAACTCTGGTGGAGGTGTTAGTGGAAAGGGGTTAATGGAAATAATGTTTTCATTTTAAACAATATAAACCCACAACTGGCATTCCAGTGGCCCGTGACCTCCCCTTACCCCATCCTTGTTCAAGTCATTTGCCAGTGTAATTGAAACCTTCTTTGAGAGTCTTTAGATTTCATTTCATGTTTGGGGGACAATGCAGCTAAAAGACATTTACCATCCATCTTTCTTAACATTCCTAATCTAAATAGAAGACCCAAATCCAAGACTGTGTTTTTGATGGATAGCTCACCTCCCTATACAGTAGAGCTGAAAGAGATCTTATTACTGCTCTCAGAACCCTAACAGAAAGCATACATTCACACTCATTTCAGCTTTAACCACTGAGCTGAACAGCATATATTTTTTTAAATGTGTTTTTCAAGGAACAGAAAGATTTCCAATTATAAAATTCTAAAGAACAAGCCAGAAACAACTGACACATTAAATGCAGGTGAGGAAAAAAAAGGCTCAACAACATGACATGTTGAAACATATAAAATTATGGAAATAGGATTTGCTGCTCTTGAGTAAAATACTAGATGTTTCAAAGCTTTTAATATGTGTGAGTACTTTTAATACAGGTCTCCATCTGTTAATTTCTCTGCTAGCTGAAACAGGCAATAAAGAAATGCTCACAGTCAGCCAGCAAATATCACTAATAGGACTCTACAAAGCGCCATACTTCTGAGGTCCACCGCAATCACACTACGATCTATGTATTCAAATAAATGATTCCTATTTTACATTTGCCTTGGAAAGTATACAAATTCTATCTAATATCAAGCCAACCAATTTTTAATTGCTTATAGCTAGTAAAATGTGAAGGATTAAAGAAATAAAAGCACCTCAGGTGCATATTCAACTAGTGGCTAACTTAATCAAGAAGATCTCACAATCTGCTAGAAAAATCTCTCCCAAATTATACAAGTAAATAAAGCCTTAATGTCACCGTTCAGACTTCCCAAGCCAGCCCATCAGCCACACAAAGGTGGCCTCCCTTCTTATCCATCGCTAATTTCTTTGACTTAGAAGAGTCATAACTTCCCAATGTCAAAAACGCAAGCAAATCTTGCTAGACATTTATCTACAGTGTCTTTGGTGCACAGGCTACTTTCTTTTTCTTCCCTCTGTACTAGGATTTCCTATATCAGAGCAGGATAAAACTGGACACATCCAGGTATTAAGATTACATGGGTTACCTTAAACAAAATTACTTGCTGGAATGAAAGGAGTAATTGTGAAGTTTGTTGCAGCCCTCAATTCCACAAATTAAGATCTGTCCTAGAACATTTCACCTAAAGCTGTCTGGTGGTTCTTTAAGTCACTCAGGATTAACTGTTGTGAGCCCATCATTCCACAAACCCTAGAATTTTGAACAAGGAGAGGACATAAGAATATCATGTGAGCAAAGTCCATAAATTGCAAATCTTGAACAAACAAAGCCTAGAAATCTTACCATAACCCAACAGTACGAGAATATACTCATATCTCAATGTAGAGCTGGAGACTATGTCAGCCTTTTAAATCAAACACATTCTAGGCCATACTGTTAAAAAAAAGAGACAGACATGTAATCACGAGCTCAACTCTTGAAAAAAGCACACACGTGATACACCCACCATTCAAAGATGTTTTCCAAGATAAATTAGCAAAGTGAGAAGTGCTGAAATTTATCATCAGTAAGCTAGAGACAGAGAAAGGATAAAATATTCACAAGAATACAGGTAAAGGGGCAGGCGCCATGGCACACCAGGTTAAGCTGCCATCTGCAGCACCAGCAGCCCAAATGGGTACAGGTTCAAGTCCCAGTTGCTCCTCTTAAGATCCAGCTCCCCTTCAGGCATGAAAAGCCAAGACAGTGTGGCAAAAAAAAAAAAAAAAAAAAAAAAAAAAAAAAACACAACAACAACAACAAAACCACACACACACCACACCCTCCATGAAAGGTCTCTGTGAGTGAGATCCCAGTGAAAAGAAGGGGCCATCAAAGAAGGAGGTATCTTTCTCTGAAGGCAGGAGAGAACTTTTACATTGCTGATGGCCCTGTCTAAATACTGAGGGAGTTTGTGGACTCAAAAGGCTTCCATAGTCTTGGCTGCTCATGACAAGAGCCTCGGGTAATCACTGATGTCATAAATAAAGAGTGTCAATTGTTAAATAAACAACAGGAGTCACTGTGCACTTGCACCCCATGTAGGACCTTGTGGTGGAATGAGAAGGCCATGCCAAGATGACCGCTGGCAAGCGAACGTCAGTTACTCAGGAGTGGCTTTGGAGACCCCCTGGGAAACCACCTGACAACAGAGCCTGCCTGGCAACAGGCTGTGATTGGATAGCTTTGAAACCCACATGGCAAACAGAGCCTGCCTGGCAACAGGCTGTGATTGGATAGCTTTGAAACCCACATGGCAAACAGAGCCTTCCTGGCAACAGGCTGTGATTGGATAGCTTCGGATACTGCCTGGCAACAGGTTGTGATTGGTTAGGGCATAAACCACCCCTTGATTGGATTGGCTGCCTTGGCTATTTAAGCCTCTGTACCAACTGAAATAAATGAGTCTGCCGACTGCTCGCCTCTGGCCCGCTTTCACCCGACTCCCGGGGTCTGTGTGGTGACTCTGTGCCTCTTGCCCCCACCATGCTCCTCCTCTCAGAACAAATCCACCGCAACAGGACCTCTGTCCTTAATGAGTTGTACTATGAGAATTAATGGTAAAACTTGTCTTCAAACATACTTTATACTTTGTGTATCTATGTGGGTGAAAACTGTTGAAATCTTTACTTAGTATAGAGTTGATCTTCTGTATATAAAGATAATTAAAAATGAATCTTAATGAAGAATGGGATGAGAGAGGGAGTAGGAGGTTGGACAGGAGTTGAGGTGGGAGGCTGGGTATGGGGGGAAGAACCACTCTATTCCAAAAGCAATACCTGTGAAATTTATATTTAATAAATAAAAGCTTTCTAAAAAATCCAATTCCCTGCTGATGTGCCTGGAAAAGCAGCAGAGAGTGGTCCAAGCACTTGGGCTCCTGCAACCCATGTGGGAGACCCAGATGCAGCTCCTGACTCCTGGCTTGTCCTGGCCCAGTTCTGGCCTTTGGAGCCATCTCTCTACCCTACCCCCCTTTATAACTATTTCAAATAAATACATAAATCTAAAAAAAAGAATACAGATAGCAGCAGTGATTGGAATCCAGGAACTCCCGCAGCAGTATATGCAGACAAAAGGGATGAGGTGAGCAGGGTACACCATGAAGCACCTGGCGCTCGCCTCACTGATGAACAAACATTTATTTCCCAGTATACACAAAATTAAGGCTGGCTGAAAGAACAAGAGTTATTTTGTTCCCTTTGAATTCCTCAGAAGTATGTTTGATTTTTTTTTAAAAAAGAACAATTTAGAAGAATAAAGATCATGAGTTTAAACTTTCAGAGAATAGCATTTCCTTTATTTTTTTTAACTTTTATTTAGTGAATATAAATTTCCAAAGTACAGCTTATGGATTACAATGGCTTCCCCCCACCATAACTTCCCTCCCACCCGCAACCCTCCCCTTTCCCGCTCCCTCTCCCCTTCCATTCACATCAAGATTCATTTTCAATTCTCTTTATATGCAGAAGATCAGTTTAGTATATATTAAGTAAAGATTTCAACAGTTTGCACCCACATAGAAACACAAAGTGAAAAATACTGTTTGAGTACTAGTTACAGCATTAAATCATTTCCTTTAAATAACTGACCAGCTCCAGGCAGTGATACAAGGCTTAGTATACCTTTTAGAGAAAAAAGGGATCGTATACCTTTTTGTGCTGTCAATTTTGAATTTGGAAAGCATGTTAGTGTTTTACATATTCAAAAAAAATTAATGAATAAGAATGAGAAAAATTAAAACCTAAAATTGGAAGAAATGGAGGCAAATGAACACAAATGTACTTCAAATGAATAAAACCACCACTATGGAGGTAAAAAAATAATATAAGTTATCTCATATTTTTCTATATTCTCTATTATAAGATGCATGTGGGGAAAACAGCAAACATGTCCTGAACTATTTTTTTCAGTAGGTTTCTTTTCTTTAGGGGTATAGTTGAAGCAAGTCTGAGTCTATTTTGAGATGTATTACAGGACTGGGTAGATGAGCAAATGTGTTAAAAGCCATGATTTTCACTGTGGAATAAGAGGAATAAAACACACAAAGGAGAAAAGTATCCCCAGGGAAATGGTATTGACTTGAAGTACTACTGTGAACTCATGATTGTGAAAAATACATGCAGCATATGCAAGTGCACACACATGTGTGCAGGTATTATTTTTTGTGGCTCCTAAGAGAACTAGAAGCAAACCTACTCCATCAGCAAGTAGCACACCCAGCATCCCCATGCTGTCTTCTGATACCATTGTCCTCTTAAAGAAACCAGAATTCCTCAGAGAAATGGGTGACTACAGGGCTACTGCCGAAAACATACAAGATGAGCCTAGATATCTTAAGACAGAAAAAAAGTTAGTGCTCAAAAATGGCAGAAGTGCATCAAAAGGTCACAGGACACAACCTGAAGGGGCTCCTACTAACTAAATGTAGGAAAATTTGATGGCTAATATAATTAAGTACTAAATAATAACCCATTGAAAAGGGGAGTTGGGAGTCCATACCACACATAGAAAATGAATAGATTGACACAGATAGATTGAAAGAACAGCAGATATACAGAGAATGGGAGAATGGACGAACAGGTGAATGGATTCTTTACAGGAGAATACTTAGTGACTGTGGATTGATAAAGGTTGATAAAGGGCTGTACTTGGGAAATCATCATGGACAAGACTGGCTCAAGCAAAGATTGTGCAGCGATGATATATGTAAGTAATATTTGATCTAATAGGACTAAGAATCAAAGGGATCACATAAACAAGACTAGTGTCTGAAAATACTAACCGATAGAACAAAAAAGGGAGAGAACGATCCAACACTGGAAGCAGGATACACCACAGACTCATAGAATGATGGGTGTCCTAAACAGCACTCTGGCCTCAGAATCAGCCCTAAAGGCATTCGGATCCGCTGAAAAGCCCATGAGAGTATTTCAGGCATGGAAAGCCAAGACACTCTGGCAAAAATAAAACAAAACAAAACCTAAATGAAAGATCTCTGCGAATGAGATCCCAGTGGAAAGAACAGGTCATCAAAGAAGGAGGTACCTTTCTCTGAAGGGAGGAGAGAACTTCCACTTTGACTATGACCTTGTCTAAATATGATCAGAGTCAGCAAACTCAAAAGGCTTCCATAGCCTTGGCAACTCATGACAAGAGCCTAGGGTGATTACTGATGCCATAAACAAAAGTGTCAATTTGTTAAGTCAACAACAGGAGTCACTGTGCACTTACTCCTCATGTAGGATCTCTGTCCTTAATGTGCTGTACATTGTGATTTAGTGCTATAACTAGTACTCAAACAGTATTTTTCACTTTGTGTTTCTATGTGGGTGCAAACTGTTGAAATCTTTACTTAATATATACTAAACTGATCTTCTGTATATAAAGAGAATTGAAAATGAATCTTGATGTGAATGGAAGGGGAGAGGGAGCAGGAAAGGGGAGGGTTGCGGGTGGGAGGGAAGTTATGGTGGGGGGAAGCCATTGTAATCCATAAGATGTACTTTGGAAATTTATATTCACTAAATAAAAGTTAAAAAAAAATTTGATCTAAGAAGAAATCTTTAAGAGGAACAAGATATTTGCATGATCTGATAAGAGTGTTTCCCCACAGATTGCTACTAGTTGTAATGGGAAATATGATAACAATACAGCAGAAAAATCACACAATTTCTCTTCTAGATAATCAAAATCAACGTCACCAGTGAAGGGCAGAAGGGCACTGGGTACCTCTGGGTGTAACACTCTTAGAAGGATATGTCAGGTAAGTATTACTTGCCTGTGAATACATAGCCTTAGTTTCATCATGGGGAAATGACAGAAAAACTTAAATGAGAATCTTTTTACTAGCAAAAAGAGGAGGAGGGACAAGTATTGTTTTTTAATTCAATGTCATAAAGGACAAAGCCTGAAGAGCTCTCACATTAAAGCAGACTACAGGGACATAACAACTTGATACAACATGCAATCCTGAACTGGATCTTGTATGGGGGAGAGGAGGAGGAATACAACAAAGGTTATTATTAAATCAACTGACTCAATTGAAATACGGACAGAAGATTGGATAAAAGTATCATATCGATGTTAAATTTCCTGAAGCTAGTAATTATTCCATAGTTATGTAAGAAAATCTCATTCTTCGCAAATACACCCTGAAGTTTTTGCAGCAACTTATTCCCACATGGTTCAGGAGAAAAATACAGAGAGGAAACAATGAGCAAAGGAGTGTCCACACATAAATAATGAAGCCAATGGGTAAAATGTCCATAAGAGGGGAAGCTATTTAAGGGGAATGTGATTATTCTCGGTATTTTCTTTGCAACTTTTCAGTAGGCTTGAAACTACTCGGAAAAAAAAAAAAGTCTTTTCCCAGAGTGGGTGCTTAGTAGGCTAAGCCTCTGCCAGAGGCGCCTGATCCTATATGGATGCTAGTTCATGTCCTGGCTTCTTCTCTTCTAATCCAGCTCTCTGCTAATGGCCTGGGAAAGCAGTGGAGGATGGCCCAAATGCTTGGGCCCCTGTACCTGAGTAGGAGATCTGCAAGAAGCTCCTGGCTCCTGGCTTTGGATCTGCCCAGCTCTGGCCATTGTGGCCATTTGGGGAGTGAACCAGTGGATGGAAGACCTTTCTCTCTGTCTCTTTTCTCTGTCTATAACTCTACCTCTCAAATAAATAAATAAAATGTTTTAAAAAAAAGTCTCCTCCCACACAGTTTCATGAATTTAAAATATTCACAGTATTCCTAATCTCCTAACTTATTTTTGAAAATGCCACCTGAATATGGTAAAAGTATTAACAAAGATGTTTATCGCAACACTGTTTATAAAAGCAAAATTTTCAAAATATCATTTGCATTTAAGAACAAAAATCCAGAGGAATGGTTATTAAATTAAGTCATATAAACTAAAAGAACATTATGCAGTCTCTAAGTGTGTTCACAAATTTCTAACAATTAGAAACACATGATGGGGCCAGTACTGTGGTGTAGCGGGTAAAGCCGCTACCTGCAGTGCTGGCATCCCAAATGGTTGCCGGTTCGAGTCCCGGCTACTCCAGTTCTGATCCAGCTCTCTGTTATGGCCTGGAAAAGCATCAGAAGATGGACCAAGTCCTTGGGCCCCTGCACCCACGTGGGAGAACCAGAGGAAGCTCCTGGCTCCTGGCTTCAGCTCATCACAGCTCTGGCCATTGTGGCCATTTGGGGAGTGAACCAGCAGATGGAAGACCTCTCTCTCTACCTCTGCCTCTCTGTCACTCTGCCTTTCAAATAAATAGACAAATGATATAATATTAAGTAAAAACTACATGACTGTCAGTAATATATGATCACACTTAGTAAATCAGAGAATAAAAAGAATAAAGAGGGGCCAAGATTGTGGTGCAGTAGGTTAAGCAGCAGCTTAGGCTGCCAGCATCCTTAAGTCCCAGCTGTTCCACTTCTAAGCCAGCTACCTCCTAATGTGCCTGGAAGAACAGCAGAGGGTGGCCCAAGTACTTACACCCCTGCCACCCAGTTGGAAGACTTGAATACAAGTTCCTGGGTTCTGGCTTCAGCTGGGCCCAGCCCCAGGCATTACAGCAACTTGCGGAATGAACCAGTGGATGGAAGGTTGATCTCTGCCTCTGCCTCTCCCTGTCCCTCTCCCTCACCCTTTCTCTCTTCTTCTCTCTCTCTCTGTCATGCTGCCTTTCAAATAAATGCATTTTGGTGGGAAAAAAAGAAAAAAAAATGAAAAAGGATGGGCAGAAATTCATAAAAATGCCCACCCCGGTCCTCTGCTTCCAGGAGATGGTTTCTGGTGCCTAAAACCACAGCCAGGGCCAGGCCAGATTGAAGCCAGGAGCCTGGACTCTATCTGACCTCTCATGTGGGTAGCAGGGACCCAGTTACTTGAGGCATAATCCACTGAATGCCAGCATGTGCATTGCAGGCAGCTGGAGTCAGGAGCAGAGCTGGGTACTGAACCCAGGCACTTCAATATACGACGCAGGCTTCCCAAGTCGTGTCTTAACCACTGGGCCAAACATCCAGCCTTGAACATTCCAAATATATGTTTACAGAATAATGTCATGTTAAAATTAAGTATTGTTCTTAAAATAATCACAGAAGTAAACAAAAAACAAATCATATTATTTAGACAATAATAGAAGTAAATAAATTTCATTTAAGTTATTCAGGCACAACTGTTATATAAGTAAAGGATACTTTGAATGTCTAATCTGAGCTACTTTGAGTCTCAAAGTAAAACAGAGAGAGAAGTCATACTAGCCACTGACGCCTACTTTCTCCTTATTCTGAGTCCACTGGTGATAGTGGACTCACTTCATACCACCCCCTCCACCTACACTCCCCGTATCACAGAAGGGAGAAAAAGCGATGGTGCTTACATGGATGGAGTGTGTAACAGTGGCCTCATGGAACTCCAAGTACAACTTGCTGAGCTAAACTCTCGTATTTCTTATCATTTCTCAAACGCTCAGGAGCATTCACTTAAGCTGAAATGTCACAACTCAGTCCCAGGCAGTAACTCTGCTCTTCTACAGGTGGAACTGCAAATACGCAATTATACTGGAAAAGACCAAAGAACCTGTCTCCGTATAGGTTTTATGGAGAAACCCAAGAGAGAGAGGAAGAATAGGGGGCAGAGGAGGACACCTGTGGTTTCAGAAAGCAGCTGACACTGACCAGACGTAAATATTTAGTTAATTGAAAGTTTGAAAGGAAAACTCAAACAGCACCACAATTCATTTCTCTAATAGGCTCCCATAGTCACTGCCAAAAATTAGGGTATTTAATTTTTTTTTCTTAATATTAAGACAAGCTGTGTGTGACAAAACAAAAGAGGGAGTTTCTAGATTAAACAATTATTACAGTTCAGTTCCTGTTAAGACATACACATTTGTAAGCATTTAATTATATTTATTTCCTAATGAACCCTGGTTTGAGTCATCTTGAATATGAGCTGAATCGCATAAACTCAGCCAATGAAATAATTAAAATTCTTTTGCCAACTTGATTTGGATGAAAAAGTCAAACACTTCATTTAAAATTTATGTGAGGCACATTCATAAGAATATACTAATTTCTCATTCAAATTTCAAATTGAATCCATTTAATGACTGCCGATAGCAAAGCAACAGGAATGCACAGAACAGTCATCCAATTGACAATTACGCAAAGTTCCTGTCACGTTTTATGAATCAACAATTGTCTCCCAACTTGTGAAAAAAAATAAATGTGAATTAGTGTCTGGAATCTTATAACCTGTCTAAACTAAACTATAAAAAACGAGTACAGTTAGGCCAACAATTTAAAGAATTTATCAATCTGAATGAACAAAAATAAGGAAATTCTTTATGACCCCATATTCCTTTCCAGGAGATCGTGACTCTTGGAGCCGTCTAGTTTACCCCTGTTTCTTCTTCCTCACATTCATGTTCTTATCAGCAAAATGGTTACAATGGTCTTTCAGACTCAGCCATGAATGGCAAAACAACACACTTCCATTCTGAAATATGAATGGCCTGGGAGCACGGTCCCAAAAGCCAACTGCAATGGTTCTGTCAGACAAAAAAACACCAGCAGCCACATTATCAACTTCTAAAATTAAGCAAGAAAAAGAAACATAAGCAAAAGGCAAAAAAGGATACAGAGAAAGACCAGGGAGGCGAAGAGTGGGAAATCCAGAAAATTTCAACACCCAAATTATGGAAAGTGAAAACTCACTCCTATCACTGTTCTTCCTGTTTCCCGGAAAACCAAAATGTAACATTAGCACTCAGTAGGGTTAGATTAAGTGGTGAACAGACCTCAAATCTCACTCCAGCTTTACCTCTTGCCTCCCTCCCCCTTTAACTCCCCTTTACAGAACTGCCTTTCCGGCTAGGCACTCTCTGACATCCAGCGGCCACAGAATCCACGCTCCGCTGCTGGCTCTGCTGCTGCAGCTGGCAGAGCCAGGGTAAAGGCAGAGTTCCTCCCGAGGCAGTCAGACAGGGAGATCTGCCTCTAACCCCCTCGAGCAAGGTAAAGGGAGAGTTCTGGACCAAGGCGATATCCTACATGCTAGAAAACCTGCAGAGCACAGAATTCAATCCAATTTGTCAAAAAAACAAAATAAAACAGCGGCCCACAGCAACAATATCACCACTCAGAACAAATATTTCTACGAAAGTCAAAACGATAAATCCAAACCCCGTTCCCACGGCCTGCCCTCCTTTTGGCCAGTCCTGACTATCCCATGCAAAGCAGTAACCCTTTCCTTAGCGCTCCCAGACCCTTCTTACCCTGCTTCATCTTCCCATGGCTGTTACCATCCTTAAAACACTGGATCGGCCGGCGCCGCGGCTCACTAGGCCAATCCTCTGCCTTGCGGCGCTGGCACACCGGGTTCTAGTCCCGGTCGGGGCACCGGATTCTGTCCCGGTTGCCCCTCTTCCAGGCCAGCTCTCTGCTGTGGCCAGGGAGTGCAGTGGAGGATGGCCCAAGTGCTTGAGCCCTGCACCCCATGGGAGACCAGGAGAAGTACCTGGCTCCTGGCTTCGGATCAGTGTGGTGCGCCGGCCGCGGCGGCCATTGGAGGGTGAACCAACGGCAAAGGAAGACCTTTCTCTCTGTCTCTCTCTCTCACTGTCCACTCTGCCTGTCAAAAAAAAATAAAAATAAAAATAAAATAAAAATAAAAAAAAAAACACTGGATCATTTGCTCATGCATTTTGTTAACTATTTATTTCTTACTCCTCCTCCCCTAACTCCCAGGTAAGCTCTGTAGAAGGTGAGATATTTGGTTAGTTCATGAACAGAGACCCTGGTGCTTGGTACATAACAGATACTCAGTGTGCCTGAAATGAAAGAACATTCATTAAGCTGCATGATTTCTTAAAGCTCTTCTTATTCAAGCAAAAAAAAGCAAAAATTAGATAGGAAATTCTTGAAGAGTTATAAGAAGAGAGATAAAGGCTTATTATCTTTACTGAAAAAGCCTATTTACATTGACTATACATCAAAACAGAGCAGAGCAGGCTGCAGTAAAGCCACCAGCATCCCTCGTGGGTGACAATTCATGTTCACGATGCTCCACTTCTGATCCAGCTCCCTGCTAATGACCTGGGAAAGCAGCGGAAAATGGCCCAAGTACTTGGTCCCCTGCATCCACATGGGAGACTCAGATGAAGCTCCTGGCTGCTGGCTTTGACCTGGTCTAGCTCCTGCTGTTGGGGCCATCTGTGGAGTGAACCAGTGGGTAAAAGATCTCTTTGTCTCTGCCCATCTCTCTTTCTCTGTAACTCTGACTTCCAAATTAAAAAAAAAAAAAAATTCTTAGTAAAAAAAAAAGTAAAACAAATAAAATAAATAAAATAAATGGATAAGGAACCTAAACCATTACCAAAAAGAAAATGGCTAATAAATATTTGGAGGAAGGTAGTAACCTCACCAAAGGCAAATAAAAATAAATTAATACAAAATTGAATTTTTCTTCTGTGTAATTACCTAAGACTTTAAAAACTAAAATTCCAAAACACTGTAATAATTGTAGTAGACTGGTCATTCCCAGCCAGTAAATTAAAACCACCATTCTAGATAGTAATTTGGAAATAAAACTTTTAAACTAAAAAAAACCATGTTTCTGACTCAGGCATTTCAATTGTGAAAACTTATTTATTCCATAGAAATTTTTTGAAATACAGTCAAAGGTGTTCATAAAGGCATTATTTACAATAGTAGAATTCTGGAAACAATCCAGAAAATTAAAAGTCAATAAACAAACAGGTCAATTATAGTACAGCCATAAAAATCAACTGTTACACAGTCTTTAAAATGTATCCTTGAAGAATTTTTATAAAGATGAAAGCCTACAAATATTACAATGCTAAATAAATAAAGTCTGCAGAATCTAATCTGAATCATGCATGGTAATAGTCACAGAAAGTACAAAATATTAATATCAAGAGTAATCATCTCTGGATGATAGGTGATAGAATAATACGTAAATTTTATTCTCCAAATTATATTTGATGGATTTTCCTTTTCATTAAAATAAACATGTCGTACCTTTATAATCAGAAAAAAATTAATAAATGAAATATTTCAAGAGAGTAAAGAAATGTTTCATAAAAGAATTAGGATAAAACATACTTGCAAGGATTTTCACTATTAGCAAAGATAGGAATAAACGCTGAGAAAATAAAGACTTAGAAAAAAGGAGCAAATGTTGGCAGTATCTGAAAAAAACGTAAGAGGTAGCATTTTTAAGTTATGGAACACCCTTACTCCTCTCCAAATAAAGAAATGACAGAAAAAAAAAATGAGCCACAGCTCAGAAACAACCCCATAGAACGTTCCAATCCAAAATTACTTTATGAAGACATTGCTTTTAAGATTCAATATGAAATCTGAAAAGGAATCTTTAGACAGGCAATCTTGCTAGTTTTACCTGCTAACCCACACAGCTAAGAAAGAGGAACAAAATGGAAAAAAAAAAGCATTTATATCCTTATGACAAAATATAATTATATATACCTTATAATAGAATATAAACTAAAATCATTGATATTAAAGGGACTTTTCAATAAACTAGACAAATACAGAGTCAATGACCACAGTGACAAATCATTCACTAGGAAAAAAAATGAATTAATTAAATCTTTTATGATGGGCGGAAGAAGAAACTACCCAAGCTCTTAGAGAAGACCCTTTTCTTAACCTCTGCAGGTAGAGCAATCGCAGACTCCCAGGCAAATTCAAAGATGTAAAACAAAGGCGATGGTTGTGCTCTCAGACCTAGCTTTACAGGCTGAACATCTGCACAGGCTCTTTGGAAATCTACAAGTCTGTCAACAGAAACACCAGCAGACTCTGCAGCCCTGACGGCACTGCTTCAGGAACTCGTATCAGATCTCCATCTCAACCAAGTTTTAGGGCTGTCCATAGACGCAGTAAAAGAGAATGCGAAGGGAAACGAGGAAAATTCAAGCAAACCTATTACTTTTCTTTTAAGCTCAAATATATTTCTTAAGGCTAAACATCAGAAGCAAGATGCTCGGATACCAAGTTTCTTTTATAACCTTTGCTTTTTCTCTAGCTCCAGAGGGAAAATCATGTTTACAAGAACCACGAGACATGTGAAAAGCAATAACCAAGGTAAATGAAAAAATGCCGGGTTAAGTTTTAGTCAGAACTTTATTGCAAAGGTACTTTGTTTTATGAGATGAAGAAATCTACTTTTCCTCGCCTTCTGTAGCGTTACATATTGAAAAACGAAAACATGATTAAACTATTCTTTTAATGTCATCTCATCATTTATAAAGAGCTTAAGGAAAACAATTTGCATGCAGACTGAGCACACTATGGAGAGGGTGCACAATGTGGAACCCAATGTCAAAAACTGAAGTTCAATTTCCAGTGCTAATCAAGCTTCTAAAACAGAACTCTCTGTCCTTTCCCCTACTAATCGTGCAATTTTATGTTTTGCATATTTTTCACTAAAATCATCCATAATTTTGAAGTCAATTTTTTTAAAAAAACAAAATTAGAAAGTCAAGGGAAATATCAGAGGTGATTAATGCTCATCTATTGTTCATTCTAGAAGAAAGCAAAAAAATTGGTAGGCCAGAACTTTTTTATTATCTTAATAATGTGTATTCATGAAAAAAAGAAATGAGAAGATACCAAGGACATCCAGCATAAAGTAAGGAGGGATATAGATTTGTATCAAATACATCTGTGATGTTCAAATTTACCCTTGATATTTCAATTTTCAGCCATTACTACACAAAAAGCAGCAGGTGACCAAATTTGTCTGTACATCAGAACCATCTGCAGGTTTTTTGAAACTGAAAAGCCCAGATAAAACCCCCAAGCAATTAGATCACAATCTTGGCTGGGGGCGGAGGGGTGAAACCAGACAGCTTTTGGCACTCCTCAGGTCTAGGAACCACTGATATAAAGTATGGAAATCAAATTCTCCCACTTCATTTTAGACTTACCATAGATTTCAGACCAGAGAATTTTAAAAGGAAAAAAAAAAAAAACAGGAAAAGGAAAGAGACAAGAAAAAAAATTCACTAACCCTGTGCATTAATCTAGAGCTACTTTTTAAAGAAAATCATTTATACACATAGTCAGTGCAGTTTCTGAAGCTGGCTCAACAAAATGTGAGAAAAAATCATTAGAAAGGTACATGGCATATTATGCTGACATGAGTTTCCACTGCACGGCATCCTTGCTTTAAAAAGGATGCAGATTTGGGTGGGAGAACAGAAGAGAAAGGAGTCTGACTACAAATTCAAAATGAGGTTATACAGACTCCAAGGTGACTACCACAGCTTTCTAGTGACAAACTGACAGCAATTAAAAAGAGATGTTTGAAGAATGTGAACCTGCTTAGCCTCACCTACCTGAATGTTTCTTCTAATAAGGGAAAGGACATTAAAAACTCTAAACTCAAACATGGAGATGAAAAGACTCCTAAACCCCGTAATTCTGATTTGAAAAGATTCATTCCTGCTAATTTTCTAACTGTACTATGATTTAAATATAACCAAAAGATTGAACTATTACATAGCATTTTCTTTACCTTCAAGTTCTTTTCTACACCCTGTATCTTTTTTTTTTTTTTTTAATGGCTTGAGTATATGCATTCTGTTTGCACTACTGGTTCACGACACTCAGAGTTCATCATCCACACAGCACCACCTGTGTACTTAGCTTAAATCTGTGGAAGTCTTTTATTCCTAGGAATGAGTCTAGATTATTTTTATGCCATCCAAATGGGAGACTGTCCCAGATACCAGATGATGAAGGGGCCCTTTGGGGCCATAATGCTCACATACTTATGAGCACTACAAAATATGGCTGCAGAGACACTCCTCAGTTTGCTAGGGCTTCCACATATGTCTGTGAACAGTGAAGACGTAGTTGCTGACAGTGGTGCCGACCAAGGGCAGTACAAGGCAGAAAGTATGTCCCTGTGCATATATGATCGTGCTAGGTCTTAGAGACAAGACATTCCCTTACAAGAAAAGCAAAGGAAAAAAGAAAAAAATGAAATGTATCAATTTACATGCTACAAACAGGGCTGTGCTTCATTGCTGTAGCATAGGATTAAAAACATAAATCTTGACCACTCTTCAAAGACCTGAGGTACAGCTACATACCTTTTATTCCTAAATGCTAGCTTGTGGCATGTTGGTCATTTCAGCATTATTTATGATGGGCCAACGTTTGACAAAGCATTTCTAAACTAACTTTTTTTTAAGAGCATATAAAGGTGAAAGGAATGTTTATTTGCAGAACAGATATGCTGGAGATGAACTTTAGAGTTGTTCTTTTTCAACCTAAATGTTCTTTTGCCTGTGTTCTGTAGTGAAGTCACAATACATCTGTGACAGAATAACTCCCATGGCAACAGGCTGACATCATGGACACCAGATTAAGAAGCGGCTGCAAAGCCATAGGAGATGATGGGCTGGGAAGGAAGGGGCTGTAATTCAAACAAATCTCTTCCATAATAGCTATGGGAATACTAAACATTAACGGCCAAGTCAATCACTTTTTGTGTAAGTGTTCTCCTTTTTGAAGTTTGCCCCAGTGTGAAAGTCTCTCTGTAAGTCAGAACCTTAGCGTTATTTTAATGTACTGTTCTGTATTTAATAATCTTATGCTTCAGACATTAGTCTGTTACCATGGGAATGACAGCAGCACAAATACAGGATTACGGCTATCAAGCAGGAGAAAAGAAATTATGAATAAGCCTCGTTATGTTCAATAATTAGCAGCTACATGGAAAAAAACAAAACCATGAATTTAGGTTGATGCATTTATCTCAGTGTTTGGATACAACTCTGAGTGTGTTATTGCTTTAAAATGAGATTCTAACAAACTGCCAAAAAAATTCTTGACTAGCAGTTGCTACTCGGTGCTATAATTTAAAAGCTCATCCTGCCATCTTTCTTCCCCTATTTTAATTCTTTCCCTGCTAACTAATGGGTAATATACAACATCCCAAGATGAATTCTGCTATCTTTGGCCAACATATGGGGTGGGGGGAGGTTTGGCAAGGGTATTCGCGGAACTACTGAGCACTTCTGGCTCCTCTACCTTGGCTAGCTGCAGAAGAAGAGGTTCTAGGAAGACGATGCGGCCCTCCTCACCAATGGGGAGTCTAAGGATGGAGATGCCAAATGCCACATTAAGGAAACAGAGAAACAGGATGAAGTCTGATGTCCCCCAAAGTGCTGACTTATGGTCCTATCACTAAACTCCTCTGCAAACTGGGCCAGGTCTTTGAGTTTTGGTTTCATCACCTTTGAGGTGGGAGTGACAGAACATGAAAGTTTAACTTGGACCAACATGTGACCTATATAGCTTTCTTGTTATGCTTTCTTTTAAAGTGACAACAAGAGACATTGTCCTAGTCTATGATGTTTATATTAATGACTAACGAACTCTTCCACAACTATTAGTTGTAGGGACTTCACTAATTGTGAGAAAATATTAGCAAAATGATGGTAAAGATTGCTAAAGCAATACTTCCCTAAACCAAAAACTACATTCAATTGTAGAAACCAGCACAAAACTAGAGCAACCCAAAGCATCACGCATTCTCTGAATGTCTCAGGAAACAGGTGCACTAGCAGACTTCCAGCATCCTGTGGAATCACCTACCCTCTCTTCTAGAGCACTGTTACTCGTAATCCCATCTAAACCAGATAGTAGGAACAAAATCTTAACCTACTCTTCAGCCAGGAAACACCTGACTACGATGTTGGCCCTTGGTACTTTCACACTTTCCAAATCTCCTCTTCCATGAGGTTTCTGCGTTCTACGGCAATGGTACAACACATCATTGAAGGAAAGTAATTTTAGAATGTGCCGTCCAAATTAACTGATCGTGAATAGGCTCTGATTAAAATATAAAGGGCTTTTTAAAATAATTTAAAATGATTCACTGGAACTAATTTGGGGATATTTTAATCTCTGAATGTGCAATGAACTATAGTCTCCCTTGGCCCCAGCTTCTCCTTAGAGAAAGAGGGATATTTCTAGTTAGGCCTTATGCCATTGGGTAAGATGTACTTGGCCCATAGAAACTGAAGTGCCCATGCCTGCATTCCCCTATGCCTTTTCTGATTCATGTCTTTCTGACTTGGGCACAGTTCTCTTCCACTTTCCAGATCACATTGTGTATACTTCCCCTTCTCTGTGAGTACTGCTTGTCTGTTTACGGGGCCAGAGAGTCTGATAATTCCAAACACAACAATGTGACAATTATTTAAAGAATCACATGAGATCAAACGATCTCAGTTTACATTCTTTAGTCATTTGTTTAAATTCCACTTTAGGTTAAACAAAGAAGTATTTTCCCAACACAGAGTTCTAACATATTCGTAAGGATTCAACTAAGGACACTCGGGAAATAATACCTAAGCCACACTCAACTAGGCTTTCCTAATGTGACTATAAAGTTCAAGGAGATGTTTGCTGCCTTGGAAAGTGCCTTCTTAGACCCACTACAGATTCCTTCACAAAATCCTTTGCTGCCTATTTCCTAAGAGCCCCTGAATCTCAGCCAAAAAAAGCACCTCCGGGAGCAGGAGAAGAGCAGGTCTGTATTGTCCTGCATTCTGGACCTGACTGTTTCTTTCTGAGTTTCTGGATAAAGGGCTGCAATTGGAATGAAGAAACGAGAATCAAAATCTGTATGTTGAAACCTCAATAAACATGGATATTCCCTGACGTAATCTTCCCAACAATCCAGAGGAGTTGATATACTTAATAAATGAAGAAATAGGGGGAAGAAAAAGAAATCCACAATCAAGTAATGGAAGAGTGGAATCCAAAGCTAAGGCAACTCTTGTCATTTATTCTTCTGTGGAATCTCAGACACTACACACACAAAACTTGCATAACAAGTGAAAGAGGCAAAAGGTTTATGAGAAATGATCTGTTTTCTTTTGTCAAGCCCACTCCTTTGTCCATTCCAGACCAGGGCACACAGGAGCACTGTAACTTACTACCACAGCATCAGAGACGGGGGATAGAGCCTTCCCATTGTGAAGTTGGTCACCCAAGCCTGAGGTCGTCACTTACCTAAAAGAAAGATGAAAGAAAAGACCATTATTGTAAATGCAGACATTTACCTCTTAGGAGCTTCATCTGAAATACTAAAATATACCAATTTCATAATCAATGCAGTCTGAACAGTAATATCAGAGCTATTTTTTCATGTCTATCAAATTTTCAAGGCTACCTCCCATTGTTCATTACTAAGTATTTGAATTCCATCCTTTTTCTCACCTTAACCTAGAATGGTCTTTATCTTTCTGAGATGATAGAACATCTTTAAAAGATTGATGAATCCTCTCTCCAGGAAATTACATTGCTTTCATAACTTCAGTAGATTCGTGGTCCACGAACAGTCTATTCACTGACCTATATGATGAGCATCTCACATGAGACCAGATCGTAGGATAGCCCTGAATCTTAAGTACACTTCAAGTTTGATTCAGAATCCCAAATAAATAAATTTCTAAAAATGTGTGCAATGTATATACCAAAGTCTGTGCCAGGCAAATGGAAAATATACATCTTTTTAAGTATAAAGGACATAAGCAAAAAAGTGGTCAATACAAGGTGGCAACAAAAATCTCCAGAAATAGTAAAGAAATGATCATTCTGTACATGCCAACTATATCTGTTGGTTATAAAATTAAAAAGTTAAGTTAAAACAATTCAAAAATAATAAAAAAAGTTTCAAAAAAAACAATTCAAAAATAATGAGTTATTATGAAAATCTAAAAAAGAAAAGCAGTGTGTACATGTGTGTGTGTATGTATGCTTCTGTGTGGTATGTTCAGGTTGGTGGGATGAGCTCCATCAGATATTAAAGCATAGTATAAAGCTTCTACAAGTAAAAATAGAATAGTTCTTCCATAAATAAATAAACAATGCAGTGGAACAAAACAAAAAGCTCAGAAACTAACCCAAGGTACAGATGGAAAAGTAGTAATATGATAAGGTACACCTGAAAGCAATGGGGGAGGTAATTTGCACTTTTTAATAAATGTTTGGACAAATGGGAAAAATTAAAATGCATCAATATCTCACATTATATACCAGGATACACTCAGAATTTATCACACACACGTACATGAAATAAGCATATGAAAAGATACTACACATCATTTATCATTAGGGAATTACAAATCAGAATATGAGGTACCACTACAATCCAATTCGAATGGTCAAAATCCAAAACACTGACAAAATCAAACCCTGGTAAGGTGTGAAACAGCAAGTACTCTAGGCTGGCTAGAAAGAATGTAAAACAGTACAGCCATTTTGCAAGACACTTTGGTGGTTTCTTACAAAACTAAAAAAACTTTCAGCATACAATCTGGCAATCACATTCTTCAATATTTACCCAAAGGGGTTGAAAATTTAATGTCCATACAAAAACCTGCCCAAGGATATTTATAGCATCTTTATTCATAATTGCCAAAACTTGGAAGCAATCAATATGTCCTTCAGTTGGTAAATGGAAAAATAAACTGTGGTACACCCGGACAATGGCATAGTAGTCAATAATGAAACATAAATGAGCTAGCAAGCCTTGAAAAGACATGGAGTAAACTTACATGCATATTGTTAAATAAAAGAAGCCAACCTGAAAGGCTCTATGCATTGTGTGATTCCAACTGCATGGCATTCTGGAACAGGCAAAACTACAGGACAATAAAAGATCATGCTTACCAGGGGCTAGTTGGATGAGTGTGGAACAATTTTTAAGGTAGTTAAGCTGTATATTATTGTAATGATGGATACATGTCATTATACATTTGTCCAAATCCACCCTAAACTCAATGTACAACACCATAAGGGACCCCAAAAACAATGAACTTTGGATAATAGTGATGTGTTGATGTCTGCCCATCAACTGTAATCTGGGTAACTGAAGGAGGTGTTGATAAAGGAGGAGTTTGTGAAAGTGCGGGGACAAGGAATCTCCATACCTTCCTCATAATTTTGCTGTGAGCTTAAAACTGGCCTATTAAAAGAGAAACTCTCAAAAAATAAACTCACCCCCCAAAAACCATATAATTAGTGAAAGAAAAGTTCAGTGAATTCTATTATACATTAAGAGTGGGGAAAGGCAGGTCCAGAATTAATAGAAGATTAATAACTTTGCTACATAAAATTTGTTAACAAAAAAAAATAAAATAAAATGTGCATAGCAAAAAAATGTTTTCAGCCAAAAGACAAATGATATCCTTGGAAAAAAACATTTACAGCTTACCACAGACAAGGGGATAATATGTCTAACATACAAAGAGCTCCTAAAAACTCTAAAAAGAAAAATATCCCATAGAAAACTAGACAAAAGATATGAATAGGGGGAAAAAACAGACAAAAGATATAAACAGATATGTACACAGAAGAATAAGTAAAAATGGCCCAAAACATATGAACAGATGCTCAACTTGACTCATCCAACAGAAATACATTCATTTTTCACTGATCAAATTGGCCAAAGTCCAGGAGTTTGACAGCACACTCCATTTGGAAGGCTGAGGAAAAACAGTTACCTTTGAATATTGCTGGCGAGAAGGCAAAAGAGCAGAGCCTTGAAGGAGGGGAGCAGGTAGGTTCCAGCAGGGAGGTAGGGGTAGATTTAGAAATCAACACAAAGGTCAAAGTGAAATGGGCTGCGGCACAGAAAGACTCTTCAGTGTATGGTGCTGAGAGAACTCCAACGAATAAATGGAGGAAGGATGATGGAAATAGAAAATCATCTGGCAAACACTGCAAGGCAAGAGATGGATGCTAAAATTACAAAGAGAAAAACAGGAACTCGACTGTGGAGAAACAAGGCAGCCACCATCTTAGCCAAATGACTGAAGCCAACACGGTCAATAACAGGACAAATGGGCATTATTTAACAGGTTTCCCCACATGATGCACTCAGAAGGACCCAAAGCATGTTCTTGCAAACACAGACATTAACAGATTTAACATCAGGGAAGTCCAAACTGAGTGGCATTCTTCTTCAAACTATCTGAACAGTACTCCTCAAAATTATCGAGGTCATAAAAAAACTCCGAATGAAAATGGTCACAGGTTGATTAAAGGAGTGAGGACTGTCATGTTAGGATGGAATGCTGGCTCAGCAATAGGTTATTAGAGGGACAACTCTAAGTCTGGAGATTAGATACGAGTATTGAGCCACTGATTAATCTTCTGAGTTCTTCAGTGGTTATGTAATACATTAACATTCAGAGGACCTGTGTGAAAGAGGAATTTTTGCTATGATTTCTGAAATTTTGTTTGATAAGTCAGATTAGTGTTTTTAAGTTCAAATTGTTTTCAAAATTTTTTAAAAGTCATTTTTATTTCTTAAAAAAAAAGGAAATGCTTTTTTAAAAACAGAACTGAGACAACCAAGGTATCTGAGAGGCGGGGGGCAGATTTAGAGGGGAATAGGGGAAGAATTAGATCCCTATACACAAAAATTCCTGATAGGTTAACTAAAAGTAAGAAGAAAAAGAGGAGACAGGGAACATTTTCATGACCTTGGAAGTAGGGCAGCCTTTAAAACAAGGCACAAAAAGCACAAACCATAAAGGAAAAGATTGAGTTGCCTACATTAAAATTAAAAACTTTGCACAACAAAAGATAGCATAAACAAAGTAAAAAGACAAGCCACAGACTTGAAATGCATACAACTGTCAAAGGATTAGCATTCAGAACATAAAGAATTTCTACATATCAAAAAGAAAGACAAAACAATCCAATAGAAAAAAAAAAAAGGATCTGATCAGGCAATGGACCGAAGAGAAAACCCAAATGGCCAATAAATGTGAAATGCAGGTTAAAACAAGATCTGCTCACTTCCATCGAATTAACAGAAATGTAATCCCAGCTGAAGAAGGTGTAAGGCAATGGGAGTCTAGGAGACAGTCATGCAGGAGAGGAGGGCTTTCTCCAGGAAAGCCAAGGATGTCCACGTGTTACCCTAGAGAAATTCCCACATGTGTTCACAAGAAGACATACAGGAAGACAGGTACAAGAATGTCCATCCTTTCACTGGGAACCACAAAGAAAACAGGGAACTGACCTAGAAGCCCATCAGCGAGACAATAAATAGTGATATATTTACAAAGTGGAAACACATACCACACACCATAGTGAAAATAAGGGAATGAAAGCAACATGCATCAAGATGAACAAATCTCACAAACAAGCATGAAGGTAAAAGGCAAATTTCAGAATATGACATCATGACAGTATTTGCATTGTTAATATTTTATTAAAAACAGACAAAAATACTACATATAAAAACACATTGTATAAGAGAATGACTAAAATAGACAGTGGATACAAGCACAGAATTCAGGTTTATAGTGCAACCCTAGGAGACAAGATGAGAAACCAGGTAAGGGAAGGATCAAAGGCAGTAGAGGATTTCCAAACCCCAGGTCTGGAAATGCATTTCCTATGTTCTTTTCTATATATGCAAAATATATCATTTTTTAAAATTTTTTAAAGATTTGTCTATTTATTTGAAAGACAGAGTTACACAGAGAGAGAAGGAGAGGCAGAGAAAGAGAGAGAGGTCTTCCATCCATTGGTTCACTCTCCAGATGGCTACAATGGCTGGAGCTGCGCCAGTCTGAAGTCAGGAGCCAGGAGCCTCTTCTGGGTCTCCCATATGGGTGCAGGGCCCAAGGACCTGGGCCATCTTCTACTGCTTTCCCAGGTCATAGCAGAGAGCTGGATTGGAAGTGGAGCAGCTAGGACTCAAACCAGTGCCCATAGGGGATGCCGGCACTGAAGGCGGCGGCTTCACCAGCTATGCCATAGCACCGGCCCCCAAATACATAATTTCAAAAACAATACGCATCATAAAACACGGACCTTTGCTGTATTAAATGACTCTTCAATTAGATTTTGTCTCACTGTTGATTTTTCAGTTTTCTCCAAGATATTTCTTTTTTCCTTGAGTTTATACTGATATATAAACATAAGGGGTATCTTTAGATATCACATTCTAAAAATAGGGCTGCTTTTTTAATTTCCTTAAAAATACCCAAGTACTTCCTGCCTCATTATTCATATTTTCATTTGCTTCCTTAAGGATTTCTATTCAGAAAAAAACTTTAACCAAATCCCTCTGGAATATGCTAGACCTCAGAATATATTTCAGATGTTAAGATGTTTTAAAAAGGTTTGATTTTTAAAACAAAATATAACAAGCAAAACCTAGATCATTTACAATGCCTTTAAATGACATGAAATAACGAAATAAAATCAAACTTTCAATAATATTCCATAAAAGTCAATAAAATTTTCACTTTATACATTTTATACTTTGAAAGAGATATATAATTGTGAAATGCCTGCCACGAGTGAAGAAATATGATAAAAAAATAAGCTAACATTGGAAAAACAAACAAAAAGGGCACTTTCTCCTATCACATTCCAGCATAATGTGCTATAGTTGCTGAATTTCACAAGGAGTAATTGTAATGACCCACCACTGGGAAATCCAACACTCTCTAGCCTCAGAGGTGCTACAAAGGTTTAGTTGAAGGTTAAAAAGACCCCACTCACCCACTGGCCGCTGTGAGTGCCAGTGGTTCACAGTATTAACAATGGGGCCAAGGACTTGAATCCATCTCTCTCTCGTGTTAATTTCAAAATGCAAAATAACCCAGTTGTATACAATCTTGGTTTAGGGTCTCTGGAGCTGAACCACTGTTTAGGTCAATATCAATCCACCATAACAGTAAAGAAAAAGAACCAAAGTACCAGGATGGAGCATGCAGCAGAAGCATCTTGGTACAAAAAGGCCAGGGCCTTCGTTTTCATCAGGTGCTGCTGAACTGACTCAACAATCTGGTGCTTTAACATCAAGTTTTCTAAAACCTTCCATGTTACCAAGAGGGCAATTTCCATTTCAAATCCGTCTTTGAAATGATGAGCTGTCACCTAATGGTAGTTTCAGCTTTTGTATATTGAACACAGGTAAGCAATTATCAACTTAATTATCAACTTTCCGAACAAGTATTCTCCTTACTCTGAAGCAAGAGAAAAAAACTTGCCTGTGGGCTCAGAAACAGAATGACAAGCTTCAGCCCTAAGCAAATTTTCAAACAGAACCCTTTAAAAAAAAAAAACTTTAAAGGAGGTGGCAAATGTTGGTACTGGCAACAGCTTCAACAAAGGCCACACTGTTTCTTATTTTTACATGCCAACATTGGAAATGGGAATAAAGGAATGATGTCCCATTAAAAAAAATAATACTCCGATGTATTAACTTTCCACTGCCTAAAGAAAATGTGTCAATTTCAGTTCCTCAAACAACAATTTTTCCCTCCGAGCACAATAGCTCATTTCTTTATACTACAGCTAGTTGGCTGTCCCTGATCAGTTGAAATCCCTGCACAGTTCAAGATCTGGGCCTGAAACCAAAAGGAATAAATCAATGCAGGCCTGGATTTCCACCCCACTATGCAGGCCAGCACTCTTCTAAAGTGAGGAGCGGCCAGAGCTGTGGTGCAGCTCACAACTGCCATGGTCACCGACCTAAAATCCCCTGAGGAGGGAAGGCCGGGGCCATCCTGATCCTGGGAATCTGGTTTACTCCTCTTTTGACTATGCCACAGTACATCACAAAGGTCCTATACAGCTCCTCCTTCTAGTATTTATTCATAATCAACTTTACCCCAAGAAAATTAGGGAAGACATCCTTTTTACGTGAAAGGGCTCCGAAACAGTCTGAACCCCGAGATAAAAGAGCCAATGTTATTTCATCACACAGAAGCTGGGGTCAGGAGAAGATGTCCAGAAAACACTGCTTCCAACAGAAAAGTTACATTTTGATATTGTTCCAAAAACAGAATATTGGCAGAACCTCAAGACTGTGTGCTTTCTGCTGCTACTAAAATGAAGTAAGATTTTAGTTATAATCCGGTAATATGAAACAAACTGTGAAAAGCACACAGACTGGCCACCACCAACCTTCGCTGCACAGCATCATCCATCATCAGCCCAAGAGGTCAGAAAAGAAGCCCAGGCAGTTATCAGATAAATGAAGAGATGAACAATGAACGTTTTAAAAACCCCCATCTAGTGAGAAGGTATAAGGAAATCACCCCAGAAGACGTCAAAAGCTAAATAAGGGAGGAGGAAGAAAGAGACTCAGATGGAAAACTCATCAACAAGCCAGGAATATAATAAAGCAAAACTCAGCTTCAATGTTTGCAAGAACACCCGGCGTTTTGGAACTCAAAGAAGACAACACAACACCTCTCTGTACAATACACTAAGGGAACGGGAAATCTATGCAGCCCACTGTCAAAGAAGCAACTGCCAGGTAGGGCTAATCCCTAAACAAGATTTCTTAAGAAATCACATTCTCCACATTATCCCTTTTTCAGTTTTATGTTTTGTTTCATTTTGTCTTTTCTTTCATTGTTAAATATTAGCATAACAAAGAAAGGAATCTTGAAAAACAATCTTTATTCATCCACTCAGGGGGCTGAATCTGGTACTCTTGAACCCAAGGGGCCTGCCAAGATAAAGGGCATTGGAATTATGGGTTTTTAATGAAGAAGTAGCCCAACTAAGTAACTGGGGGAAAGTATATGAGAGGGCTAAAGTCTGACCTGGTGGAAAAGACTACAAATAATCCACAGAAAATGCATGAAGTTTTAAGGCATCTGAGCTCCTTTACCCTCAACACTATCTCCCTCAGTGAATGCTTCCATATGCTTAAAAAAAAAAAAATCCACTTTGCCTGCTCCCAGATATATAGCATTAGGGCAGGGATAAATTTCAAGCTGGCAAAAGTCCAAATCCAACAGTTGCAGCTGTAGTAGCTGCCTTGTTTACAAAGCAATTCAGGAAGCTTTTAGAGGGCAGAGTGCACCAGACAGAAGGGGGTCTGTAAGCAAAACATGGATGGATCCCAGTGCATTCAGAGCAGACAACACATCTGTTCCCAGGTCCCCCTTGGAAACGTGCCACATATGAAGCCAAGTCACCCTTTACTGCTCATGTTTTTTGAGGAAAGCATATCTTCTTCAACACTCAAATCAAAATTATATGCTGGTAGTTACTGAGCCCTTGGGCTATCCCCAGCACAGTACCCAACACGCTGTAAACAACCCGCTGCACAATGTTCCTAAGCGACTCCAATCAAAGGTGACCTGGCCTCCTTTGCCCACTCACAATGCTATCAGTAAGTATGCCTTCTATTACCATTTTAAGACTCTCGCAAACTGTGCTCCTTAGCTTCTCTCAGATGGTGTGTACATCCGGGGCAATTATCTGGGGAGAGTACATCTCAGAATTAACCTTGCTACTTCCTCATATCTGGATTTCAACCATCTGACTTGTTTTCTCTTCCCCTCTAGTTCCTTACAATGTGGTATTCATGCCATTTTGCTTTTCTCTCCATAATTTAATTCAAGAGTTTCTTTCTAAGAAAAAAAAAAAGCATACAGTCAAGAGGAAGAGTGGAAGGCAGAGGCAGAGAGAACATTATGTCTATTTACAGAGCTCCAAAAGGGAACAACGATGAGGAGATGGGCCAGACATGATGGATGAAGACGGGGGCAAAAAGAGTGGAAAGGTTCTCTGGAAGAAGCGGGGAATTTAACGAAGAGGGAAAGTAACCAAACGAGGAAAGCGATGGAAAAGAAAACACGGTATTTAACAGATGAGTTCCATATAAAGCTTAAAACATTAAATAAATAAGTAAGTAAAACTTGGGCTTTCCAGAGTGTGGCTAGCATGGTGTTGTCCACATACCAGGGACCAAGATAACACACCAAACTTTTCTACCATAGGGTCCTACGTGGAATATTTGATAAAGCTACAGTAAAAGGTAATCGCAATCCAGTTGCTCCCACCCATAAAAATGATTCTCCTGAACTGAAATGAAAAAGCATATACCCTGATGGCAAACCTTGGCAGATTTAGAGTAGGAGTAAATGTTAAGCATAAAATCTTAACTGTATCTTTGTGCAGGCAGCACCTATACAATAAATCAGCATGGAGCCCAGCTCCGGCATACCTCTCACGATGTCATTACACATATTAATTACACGTTTAATCACATATATTAATAACACCTAGTCTATAACTGTAATATATTCATGTAAACCTAATCAAGGAAAACTAGAATATTTGCATAAAACTTGTAATGAAAAATATAACGATTATACTAACAAGATAGGGAGAGGGATGCATATCTGTGACAAACTGTTTGTGTCAAGAAAAATAGAAAGTGATTCTCTTTCCTGAACATTATTTCAGGCCCATTTAACACAATCTGTACCACTCAATGAATGTGCAGTGTCCTACACACATCAAATCAGATTTGGATAATGTTCCTGACTTTAGATAAAATTTCATTACTATATTTAGTTATGGAATGATAGGAAAGGCTTAAATTTTTAAACTTAATAAAAACTGGAATATGCTAACCATTGCAAAAACCTCACTGGAATCTGCCATGTGGTATCGAAATAAAACAAACCCTATCCATTGGTGACCCCAGACAGTCTCTGACTTAATTTCACCCTAATAATAATTAAGAGAAAGTATAATTCTTTGTAGTCAAAGAGGAAATTGTCTCAGAAGAGCCTCACCAAAGCAAAGTTAATCATCAGGCATTTATTTGCTGTTTATGATTTCATACACCCTCAGAGGTCAACTAGAATGTCCTAAGTTGCTGAAGTTTCCTTTATCCAAATAAGGCCAGCGTTTGACTTAAAAAGAAAATATAAAGTCAATTAAAGCACAATGGCTCTGAACTCAAATAATAACTTAAAACCGAAATTAAGTCCATTCTCATTGAGTTTTATGAAGCACTTTTTTACCAGGTTAAAACCGAAAAATTTTTACAAAATCCTTAGCAGGCTTTCAGATTTTTTTTTAACATTAAGACTGAAATACTCTAATTCACTCCTAGCAATGTAAGCCTTAATATATGCTGGGGGGGAGGGGGGTAGAGGTGGGGGGGACTCTGAACTGCATTAAATTTATGTAAGAGAGCACATAAACAGCTTTATGAAGTAGAGTTAGGCAATTTTTAAAAAGGAAGATTAAATCGACTTTTATAAACAGCTTTATGAAGCAAGTATTTAAAAACTATTTTAGGGCCGGCGCTACAGCACAGCAGGTTAAACCGCCCGTCTGCAGTGTCCCCGGCATCCCATGTGGGCGCTGGTTGAGTCCCAGCTGCTTCACTTCCGATCCAGCTCCCTGTTGATGTGCCTGGGAAGCACTAAAGACGGCCCAAGTACTTGGGCCCCAGAGCCCACGTGGATGACCCAGAAGAACCTCCTGGCTCCTGGCTTCGGCCTGGCCCTGCCCCGGCCATTATGGCCATTTGGGGAATAAATCAGTAGATGGAAGATTTCTCTCTCTGCCTCTCTGTCTCTCCCTCTCCCTCTCTGTAATTCTTTCAAGTAAGTAAATAAATAAATCTTTTTATAAAAAATCATTTTAAAAAATTATACTGAATCTGCATGTCTACGAAATGAAGAACAATGCAGTCTTGCAGCCAATTCTAAAGTACAGGATTTAGTACAAGGTGAACTGTAGCAACGAAACTGTGCTTCTCTTTTTCCCCTCGAGAGAATGATGCACAGGAGGGCTGTGCCACACAAGCCGACTGCCTCACTGGAGCTACAAATGCAATCTGGTTGTCAATCCACAGAGGTCCCCGCTGCCACAACAACGCTTACCAGTACCAGATCCTGAGCCAATTCAAAACCACAGGTGTTTTACAAGCATCAGGAGCCATTCCTCATTAAAAATAGCTAATGAATAGCCACACACCATCATGGACGAATGCAGTGTTTTCCACAAGATTATCATTTATCTTTTCCAAAATTTTATAGACTTCAGTTACTGTTCATCTATCACCATCACTCCTAAAACCCCAAGTAAGTAATCAAATGAAAGATAAATTCTCACTGAACTTCCACTGTATTTACATGTGAGAAAAAAATTTTTTGAACTACCATTTCATTCAGCCATTAAATTAGTCACTTTAAGGTTTCTTGATTAAAAATCTAGAAAATTTATTTATTTACCCACAGAAGGGGGGCTGGAAATAGTGACTCACAGGAGGGAAGGGAAGGTGTGCCTAAGTGACAACTGATACACTGAAATGTTCAGAAAATCTAAAAATGTTGACTCAAAACTATGATGAACTTTTATATATAATCAATAGAAAACTCAGCTTTTTCTTGCAACAAATATTTCAGGGATTGTTACTTTGCTGACAACAACAGCAAAAGACATAACATACTCATCTCAATTTAACAGCAGTCTTCTTTCTTCTGTAAAAACCCTATAAATATTCATAAACTCTTAATGATCACATCACAGTAACCCTTAACATTTACTGGTGCTTACCATGTGCCAGGCGCAGTTATAGATACCTTGCATATACACAGACTCATTCAACTGTCCACCCAATCCTATGAGTGTCTCCATCATCCAGATAGGGAAATTGTGGCACAGGGAGATTATACAACTTGACCATGATCACTCAGCTGTCAAGTGGGATAGGAGGGATGGGGTAGGATCCCCAGGAGTTTGGCTCCAGTTCAGTTCTTAAAATTAATCTATGTAAACACCACTTAAATATACACATATTCATATATACACAAAGTATACTTGCTAATTCATTAAGTAATACAAATGCTATATTAAAATGAAGTCCTCAACTACAACCATTTGTTTATTTTCTGTGACCTCTTTTATATTTTACCCAATGTACTTCTGATTCATGAAAGGTGACTGGAGAATAGAAAAAGAAAGCACCCACTACTTCTACTATGTAAAGCACATCTTCATGATATGTAACTATGCAATTTTTCTATTACTTCAGGGAGTCCTGGTTATCTTCACCATTTAAGCCACCACAGTTAATAAGAAGACAAAAGTAAACTCAACATAAAAACAAGACACCAACCACTTATAAAACGATTCTTTATGTGATTAACACAAAAGTATATCTCTAAACATAGACTTATATTCTTTGTAGGTCACTCAAATATTCTGCACTGCATAGATTCCCCCCCACCAAAAAAAAACACTGTGATATAAAATCTGCAGCTTTTATTAAAGATTAAGAATTTCATGGGGGCCAGTGCTATGGCGTAGTAGATTAAGCCTCTGCCTATGATGTCGGCATCCCGTATAGGAATCGGTTGAAGACCTGTCTACTCCACTTCTAATCCAGCTCCCTGTTGATGGCCTAGGAAAGCAGTGGAAGATGGCCCAAGTGTGGGCCCCTGTATGCACATGGGAGACCTAGAAGAAGCTCCTGGCTCCTGCCTTTGGATTGGCCCAGCTCTGGTCATTGTGGTCATTTGGGGAGTGAACCAGTGGATAGAAGACCTCTCTCTCTGTGTCTGTAACTCTGCTTATCTAATAAATAAATCTTTGAAAAGAAAAAAAAAATTTCATGAAATGAATGAAAGTTATAGGACTGCTTGAATGACACGCAAAATCACAAACCAATCAATATCTGACAAAGTTACCTCAAATAACAACAAGAAGGGAAAAATCTACCAACACAAATATTTATCCTAAGCACTTATGTGAAGGGAATGACACTTTATGGCATTCTGTCTTCCAACTTCGTCAGAAAAACTGCATTGGAAAACAAACACTTGATTTTTTGCTCATTCTAAGAATCAGTACAGAGATGCAATTACAGTTTAGAAGTGGTTAAATATAAAATAAAATAATTCAAAGTTTTAGTTTCACTCTCCAAGATAAAGTTCAATCAAATCTCTTTATGTCTATTTACCATGAATTTCTGGTACCCACTTTAAATGGATTCACTTAGGTGACCTTTTCTAGGCATCAATTATCCTCTAATAAGGAGGATTTCCTGTACAAGGTCTGCATTCCAAAAGGAGCTACAACTTCAGATTTGGATGAGCGAGAACCAGCACATCTCCTAGCAGAGTGATCTAATGAGGGAAAAGTTTTGAGGCTGAAAATGGTTTTAAATCCCAGTTGAATTACACAGTAGCTGCAGTGAGTTCGGGAAATTCTCTTAATCTCTAACAGACAGTTTTCACACCTGGAGAGTGGAATATTCCCCACACCTCATGGTGCTATTATGAGATAACACATGTGAGAGCAAACAAGGTAACACATACATGAGAGCAATTTTTTAGTCTGCAAATGGCTATCCAAAATGTTACTCTTACACTCATCACCCTCCCTCTCTGTAAGTTGATAAATTCACCAAGTGTTCATCATTGATGAATACATTACATATTGAGTGACTATTTGTTCTTCCTCTTGCATGCTACGGATGGTAGATAAAAATGAAAAACCATTCTATCTCAGTTTTAGAGTCCGTTTGAGTCAGGAGTTTCCAAAAGTTACTAAAAGAAAGGCATTCAAAAACAAATCAGCATACAAATGCAAATAATATGACCTGAGTTGTAGAAACAAGGAACAATAAAAATTCTACAAAAAAAAAAAAAAAGTAGTTGATTCTAACTGGGCTAATCAGGGTAGGCATCCTGGAAGAACCCTCATGAAAGAAAAAGGCTGATCTTAGGGTTGAAAGGACTGATGTGTGCGTCACTATATCTGGTTTATTATACTCCTTTTGCAATCATGTAAAAGGAGCTTCGAACAAACTCACAAACAACAGTGAGAAAGCAATAAAGGCTCCCGAGGATCGCCAATTCCTTATTATCTACTGTACCAGCTGCCATGTCTGGCACACAGCTTAAATACTATAGTGGCATAGCTCGTCTGCTGATAATGCCAAGTCAAACCATTTATATACAACTCCACTGAAGACACTGACAGGAAATTTTAGCTCCAGGTCATGCATTTATGAAGAGATAATCAAAGACACGTTTTTGTGAGAAGCAGGAATCATATTCAAAGCTGTGCTGCTTTGGCCAATCGTCCGCTGCTTTCTTGTATTAAATCTCCAGAGTGAAAAAAAATATGAAACAATATATTTCTATTTTTGCCCATCAGACTCACTAAACCCTGATATGAAGCGAACAGCTCAGATTGTAAACATGGAATGAATAAATCTGCTAGCTAACAGTAAACTCAAGTAGCACAAATCACATCTAGTATTCTTGTAGACTCTCCTTATCAGTATTTAAGCAGCAGAGACAGTTAGAACCAACAACCACAGATAAAGCACACACACCGCACTATTTAAATTCATCTGGTGTTCTGGTGTCCTGGTACTGTATTCCTTCCACCCAACCCGAGCCTCAGTGGCTTATTTTCAGATTCAACGTACAGCCACGGCACTATTTTACTGCGTCTACTATCAGAGACCATAGTCACAGACCTGCTTCATGCTGGCGAATTGCAGGGATTACAGACACACACAGAAAATCAACTGGTAGATTTTGTGCTCGCGGTCTATGACCTCAGGGAAGCAAAGAGACATGGCCAGCTAACAACAGAGTAAAACTAGAAAACGTTCCACAAAATACTTCGACTTTTAAAAAACAGAATTATTCAAATAACTACTGTTTAGAATGAATCACATCAGTCAGAGGAAATCCAACTTACTGTGAGAATGGAGATGAGAAGGGGGAAAGTTTCTAAAACAATACAGCAAAAGCATTTTCAGCGAACTGGGGCTTTTGAGATGGATATTTGTTAAATATAAACAGAATTTAAAATAATTCAATATGTAAGCGCAGGTGTGTTTACAGAAACACAGGAGAGGAGGGAACGTTTAATGAAAAACATGTGGCCCAATACCTATCTTTCTTTAACCACCCAGAGGAAAATACATTTCAACTCACTTGAAAACTGTCTGGCTAGAGACTACACAATTTCCCCCAGTAGCTCATTAAACTGTTCTATCACCTTGACAGTCAATTCCTGCAAAGTTAAGTGCAAATCAAAACATTTTTAATTGAATCATGCATTACATGACTAAGGGAGCTCACTGTTTACAGGAAACTTGAGGTGAATCTTTATAAAGTAATTCATTACTGTGCTAAAATAACTATATCATCCATGATAGACATAACTTACATTTTTAACATCTCAAGTTCTCTTAAAACAGCTGCAAGTCAGGGTAAAAAATGCTGCACTTACACTGACTGTATTATAGCATGGATCCGACTCTCACACCTCCTAATTCAGAAGTGGTACGATGCAATGTTGGTAACAAAAGAACGCAATCTGAGGTAAAGAAAAGTTATTTTTTCCCTTTCTCCCTCTTCTCTGTCCTTTGCCCACTGAAAAAGTCTTTTTTCAACAAAGTAAGATCTTAGGGATGCACTAAGAGAAACACATGTGCCCTACTCATCCTGGAACGCAAAGGTCACCTGTGGCTCAGTGGTTATGCTCTGTATATTTTAGTACTCCATAGAAGAAAATGACACTTCTTTAGTAGTGTAGCCCGAGGATATAAGGGGGGAGGAACACTCCGGTGGTTAAGATTATTACCCTTAACAAGAACAGACAGTCGGCTAGTCTACAGCTCCATGTGATCTATTTACAGTCAGGATGGCAATATTTAGAAAAATCCTACATAACATGAGAACTGAGAGATAAACATCAAACTAGTATCCTTCCAGGCTTCCAAAAAAAATTCTGTTAGCCTCCGGAAAGCATCAGCCACTGGGGGTTTGTCTCAGCTATGAGCCACAGCAGAATCTGAAAAAAAGTATTTGTCCACATTCTACATTTAAAAAAATCCTATGGCGAACTGCATTCAGTGTAACACCTTAAACTATTCCATATTTGAAATGAGGTTTTATACATATTAATGTCAAAGAGCCGATAGCCCAAACCCCAAGGTTCATGACTACCTGAGAAATTAAATTAAAATATACCACATTAAGGAACTAACCAAATCCTATCTGCATTAAACTCAAGCCAAGAGTGAGGCCCTGACAATAGGACTGAAGAGATTAGGGTTTAATTTAAACAGAGTGACTGCAATAAAACAATCCAAATGTGAGACTTTACTAGAGCAAGTACTTCAAGCACCTCAAAGCAAATATTTACATACACCATACAACATCATAATCTACTAAAGATAAAAGATTCAAAAGCCCATTAAATCATAATTTAGAATACAAACATTATAGGAGGAAAGAAAAGGAGAGTGTGCTGTTAGGTGGGTCCAATAAATGGACATACAGTGAAGATTTTTTGAAGACAAGAGACAGGACCAATAAGGGGTGAGAACATAAATGAACTAACAAAAACCAAAATGGGTCTCTAATTGTGCTATGCTCTGCTGCTGACGGCATATTCTCCTTCCCAGACAGGCGCCTTTGAAGTTTTTATACTCAGAATTTCCTTCCTCTTTCATCCCATCCTTATAACTGTTCACAATTACACATCTTAGGGTGTGTTTTTTTTTTTTTCTAGTTTCTAAATCATTTCCAACCATTCGCCTCTTCCCTCATAGACAGCCCCTTTGTTTGGATCTCCGCCCCACTCCCCCTTCCCATGACTGTGTTTAATTCCTCCTGCTCTGAAGCACACAAATAACATTAAAGGACATTTCCACCTTTGCTCCTTTTTCCCCATTCCCCAGAGAAGGTTAAAAAAAAAAAAAAAAAAAGAGAAAGGTTTGTTGAGGATTCCTTTTGAGTCCTGTCCCCTGCTATTAAGAGACACACCGTAAACAGACATACTCCTTTCAAATGTTTAACTTCAAACCATACATAATAAGTATCAAAAATTACAATCATCAGAGATTTCCAGTTTGCAAAACTCTCCCAGTTACTGAAAGCTATGTGTTCAGGTTCATAAAACCAATACCCCATCTGGTCTTCTAGAGTAGGAAATTAACTGAGTCCTCTGGAGAATTAAGAAATCTTTGACCATGAACCTGAAAATGAGCCCCTGAGATCCAATAATCTGATTAGTCAAACTGGGTGAACACGATGACAGAATAGACCTTCAGTGGGACAATCCAGAGCTGGGAACAGATGCTAGAATCAAGAAGTGGCTTACGTCCAAACCTAAAGTCAGTCAGTTGGCTCTCCTATAGAGATTCATCGAGGGAACACGTTTTTGTCCTTAGCCACTTTCATCCCTGCTGTGCCCAAGCCTTGAATGATACGTATCTGCACATTGAGTTGCTTCTTTGATCACTGAATTTAGCTGGAGTCTTCCTGTGACCACATCCACAACTTCACATACCAGGTGTGTATCAGAATTAGAAGGAGAACTTGATGCACATGCCCAATACCCTATGCACAACTACTGAAAATTACATTATCCTGGCAAAAGCCTCTCTGCAGGTGTATTAAGCTCTTCAGCTCCTTAAGCACCTCTGAAACTTACCACTGGTCAAGAACCAATGACCAGACTTTGAACAAAGGACATAATGTAACCAAGAAACTCAGGGCCACACAAGAGACCCCCACCCAGGCAAGGGGAAGAGTAACAGCAGAAAACTTGGGACTGACTTCTTCCTGATGACTGTTTACTTCCTCTTGCTCCTCAGCTGGTTGAAAACTGTCAGCCAAATTCTGTCCCCATGGGCAAAGGAAGCATCCAATAGCCCTGGCACACTTTTGCAATATTCAACAGGTTGCTCCAGGGGGTATGGACTTTGAAAGTTGCCATTACACTACTAGAGCTGGCATCCTGGGGTGTCACAGGTGTATTGATAATTGACTCAGTCTGTTTTGTTTACAATTTCCTGCCCAACAAATTGCATGTTTCTGCAGATGTCTAACAAATTCAGGACATTTAATTCCTCAGCTGCCACCATCCTGCTGTTTCCACCCTCCTCATCCACGGTTACGATGGTGTCCAAAGACACATTCACTACCATTAGAAAAGGTCATTAAAAAGCTCTTACAACCATCTGTACCCATATGGACAGGTCTCCAGCCAAAACGGGAGACGTTCCTGCTCAAGGGGGCCCAGGGGACCTGACTCCATGCAGTGCCACAGTTGGTTTTTTAATTATTGTTTGTGGGACCTGAATTATTTACATTTGAGCCGTTAATCCTAATGACCCATGTCAGGATCTTCTTGGCTTACTGATGATGAACAAGGCCAAAGCAGTTTCGTTCACCTGATTGGATGCTGCTGTAGGATGGAGGCCAAAGGCAAGTGCATCTTCCTAAGGTGTCTTACACAGGTGACTGGATCCAACCATTCTTGCTTGGATTCCTGTCTAGGTCATTTGCCATACACTTAATTCCCTTCTGGTTTCACATCCTGTATTATCCAATGGTGCATTTTCTATTCAAATAACTCACTTGTGTGGGGATTCTTCAAAATTTCTTGTTCCTTGACCTTGGCATTTGCGCGCGCGCGCACACACACACACACACTTTATGCTAAATGAGACAGCAATGATTTTCTTTCTTACAGTGGGCCTACAACATGCGAAACATAATTGGCGGTGCCAGCTTCCAGAGCATAAATTTAAATAGCATTATGTATCCTTGCAAAGTTTGGCCAGATCATCACCACTGAAACCAGATGGCCAGCAACAGAGATCAAATGGTCTTACTCAAACAATTCTGCCTGGAGAAATCAAATCAGTGTAGGGTTTCTTATCCAAATGAATGAGGGAAGAAATGATTCTTCTGCTCTTCACCACTTACAAAGTGGAACTCTCTGTCCTAAGCAGTGACCTTCAAAGCACCGGAAGGGACTTCTGCATTCCTGGCTGGCCACATGTAAGCAGAACAGCGCAGGCACACTTTCTCCCAATAGCTGCAGTGCTTCTCGGCACTGCTTCTGCCTGCCCTTCAGAGCTCCAAGCAGGCGTGCTCGCCAGCGGTGCCAAACTGTTAGACTCATCAAGTTTATGAACACTGCATACAAAATGCAAACATTTTCTTCCATTTGGGCAAACATTGGCACGGGGAACTTTCTTTCCAATGTTAACAGCAGGGAGCTTAAATAAAAGTTCAGTTTCTAGAAGGGCGGGGAGAGAAACAGCTAATTCTAAAAATATGTCATCAGCAGCATGCCATTGCCAGAGAAAATTGTACATGCTTCTCTCAAGCACGGTTCACACAAATGAACCTGACAGTTTCAGAGATCACTTTAAAAAAAGCCCATTTGTTGCACGAGGCCTGCCAGATACAAAAGGGATCATGTCTCAACAGATAAGGCTTGATAGAGCCCCGCCTTAAATATTTCTGTACAGTGTTTATGTGAACTCAGAATTAGTGCTTTGTGACACATCCACGGGCAGGCTCATGGCCCTAGGGGAATTCTTCCGGCCCATTCATGGGACTCCCTGCTAGAATCTGGCAATTAACTTTAAAATCTCGCTACTGTTACCAGTTTCCTAGAAAACAAATTAAAGGACATCTGGGCATACAAGTAAAATTACACAGCCAAACTTAAAATAAGCAGCTTTCCCCGTGTCCACAGGTGTGTCCAGGCAAGGTAAACAGTTTTAACTGGGTTACAAATTATAGGTGTCAGTGCCTTCTCTCAAATTCACCAAATGCTGGAAAACACTGCTCTCAGGCAGCCTATTTCCTAAACGGGGACCATTCAGGGTAGTTTTTCGTTTAAACATAATACTCAAGTTACTGAAAAAAATGCCGTAAAAACTCGGGTGTGAATATGCTCGTTTGACCCAAAGCTGCAGCTCTCAAACATCTGATTAAAAGGAAAAGCAGGCAGGCATTACAACTCCCCAGAAAGCCACAAAAATAAAAGGCTCCATCTTCAAGAAGATGATCTCCAATTACAGCACTACGCTGGTTTGAAGCAAGGTCCAGTGCAGCGCTGAGCTGCAACATACCAATCAAAACCGCTTTCCCATCTCAACAAGGACAACATGGCAGCTGAGCTATCAAGTCAGCTGGAGGAGCTGAGCACATCTATTTGTTTTCTCATCCTCTCAGCCGTAGCCTAGTTTTCTGGATCCTGGTTTAAATCGAGTAGACCCTTTTACAAAGTGCAACTCCCACGGCAGTGCAGTTAGTTCACGCTGCCCTTCTAAGAGATGAGAGAAAAACTAAGCTGATCTTTAATATTAAATATTTAATGTGTTTTTTAACACATCAGCCCTTTAGATTTAATTCCAGACTTAATGCACCTGTCAGGAAACTGACTGTTATGGTTTTATTGCAACTATACATTTTTCTGACACTTGGGAATACATTGCTAAAAGATTCTATATGCCAGAAAATCCCAGGCAAAGTTCATTTCCACTGTTTTTCAAACACATACTTGGAAAACATTTTCTTCTGCAGCAGAAAAAAATGAAAACAGGTTACTAACAATAAAATATAAACCTGGAAAATGCAGCAAGCTGGGTTTTTTTAAATAATGTTTGTGTATTTTGAATACAGCAAAGACAAAAGTAAACCTCAGTAACAATTGGATAAAACTTAAAATGTTTTGATTTATGTAGCCAGCAACTTCCAACATTTAAGTAAGCACCTGAGGAGGACAATGCAATGCTAATTTGATGATGGAAATCCTACATTTTCATTAAATGAGGAAATTACAGAACATGCATAAACGATGTGGCTGTATTTAGAGACCGAAGTAGCATTCTGTTTTTCCCCCAGGAGGAGAGAACCGTCAACAGTGTACTTTTAACACTCATGTCTACCGACAGTACTTGCATCTGGCTAAACTTAAAATACTCTGCCACTTGCTACGGGGAGTAGAAAAGAACTTGCATTTGGACTCACAGACGCTCAGAACTCTATTTTCCTGTCACCATGCACACGGAAGGAGGAGGGCACAAGGGGCAGGGAGGCAGGTGACTTAGCTTACTACGTGAAGAGCACCTCCAGGAGGATGGTAATTTGAAAACTACCCTTTCTTCTTTGTTCATTTGAAGGATAATGTGGCACCCGTATTCCTGTATCATCGTTCTTAATCTATCAAGAATATGACAGTGGTAACCTCACTTTCAACACTATTAACTAATGTTGATTTAAGTAGAGGAGAACTCTTAAAGTTTTTACTCATCTGAAATGCAAAACACATACATATTTTACCAAAAGGTTTACTATGCATATTAATCTTTTATGCATTTTATTCCTCCAAGCGTGAAAAGAAACAAGTTGAAGTAATAGAGGTTGCCAGGTGTTGGTGGCACCCATTCCACTGTAATGACAGCCATGACTTAAGGTTTTGTCTCGCTCTACTCTTCCTATGAATTGCAAATCTTCAGGTTGCCACAGCAACTCTATATACTGACAGGTAAGCTTCAGGAAGCATCCTGGTCATCCTTTCCATCGCGTTTGCTCTGCCTCATAGCACTCCGAACTCCCTGTTGTATGGGAATGCCAGGGAATGGTTCCCCCACGGAGTTATTCTAGTGCACTGTCCAGTCGCAGCGATTAATCATTCCTGCTTCTCGGGCTGACATATCGAGGTGGGGAAACGACATCCTAAATGAGCAGAGCTGATTACCTGGGAAAGCAATTCTTCAAGATAGCACAGCTAACTAATAGCTCCATCTGCTACACATAAACACATTCCAAAGCCTCAGAAGTAATGTCAAAATACAACTAACAGAGTTGGGTCCCCTGTGCCAGATTTCTGGGTGTCTTCACAGGTGTCTGATGAACACAGAAAGTACTTGAACTTCTCGTCGTCTCTGGACTCGCTGGTGCTGTATCACGTTTGAATCGCGGGCTACCCAGAGAGGATATTTTGATAGGCTTATCCATTTGACTTTTTGTTTTTAGTATGTGGGAAATAAGCTTTCAATAAAAAACTCCGTGAACGACACACAAGAAATGGAAGGAGAAGCCTACACACTTTTCTAAAGCATAGACAAACAGCAAGAACAACAAAACCCAAAGACATATGAAGGATAAGAGAAGCTTTTCTGTTTCCATCAGAATAAATAATGGAATATGGTATAAAAGGTTTACAGCTCGCTTTAAAGTGACTAAATAAAAATAGAACTTTTAAGGATTGTGACAATGCATCATGGTTCTTTAAATTAAACAAAAGTAAAAAGGCCGAGGTTAGAATTCATCGATAAGCTCGGCAGACAGGTAAATACAATTTGGCTGCGAGCAGCAGAGCTGTACCAAGCTGTTATTATAAGCGAAACTATAAATGGCTCCCTAAATTTTTAAAAATCTAAATAACCGTTCCTTTAGTAGCCACTACAGATCCTGCCTGTTCTTTTATTATTAACAAATCTTTGATAAAATAAATCAAATTCTAACATCTCAATGTCGAGCGTTTAAGGAGGCTGCAAGTCTCCATTTTCCTGACCAAAGTACTGGCATTTTACAGTAGCTGAATTTAACACTGCTTCTGTATCAAACGGAAACAGGCTCCAGCTCTTTCCACATTAGCTGTGATTTTAATAACATGCCAAGCAAAACAGGCTAGCGTAATAAGTTTCATTGCACCCACTTCAACAACAGATAAGCACCTCATTTTCATACAGTTTCCACTTGTTGCTAGGTAACCACACCAAACGAGACATCTCTAGGCATTATGCAGAATGCATCCTCTTCACCCAAATTTGATGTGCTTTGGGCATTAAATACTGTTATTTTAACTAGATCTATCACTCAAACAGTTTAAGCTTTGGTTCAGATTGTGACATGGGTTTGTGGGATTGTTGCTTTTGAGAGGATTTTGATGTGCAGAGATTCTAAAAGACAAACTGCGATAATACATACCTCTCTTCCCCAAAGCAAACCCACTGTATTATCCAATGAATTGATAGCCTGACACTTCATAGAAAGATAAAGTAAAGCCTCTTGAAAGATGTCCACACCATGCCCTCTTAACAGTAGACAATGTCAATTAAAAACTTCCTTACTGCTTTACGTGACCATGTAGGGAACTTTGTAAGCAGGGGTCTGCGTGGAGCCAGGCTTCACCTGCGGGCTTCAAACAGAAACCCTTTAACTAGGCGCATCTAGGCCAAAGCGGGAACCCCATCTGTCAGCCAAACAAACCAGCTTTCTGCTGCAGGAGGGGAAAGCTCTGCGGGAGCAGATGCAGCCCAGCCTAAGACACTGAAGGACTCAGGCGACAGGGAAGCAGGAGGGCAACCTGCAGAAAAGGCAACCGACACTGACATTTTAGAAAGAAAATAAAGCATAGCAAGAAAGCAGCATTAGCCATCTCCCAAACTTGAATCTTCTTTCGAGCTTCAGGAATACTTTCTCCTATCTGATTAGTAGATACTGGAAAAAATGTTCTAACATCTAAACTTGCCATGGGGCTCCAATGCTCCCTCTCACCGACGACACACAACTAAAGAAACTGATCACAATCAGTAGGGGCAGTACCAAAACACAGGGCCAGCCATCGACCCTCAGCCTCCTCTTGATGCAGACAGAATTCTGTGCCCTGTGGTTTCTGTGTCACCCAGAGCATGGCTGCCGCTCCCTTCAGAAGAAGGGAAACCACACTGCATCCTCACTATCTCGCTTCCCTAAGTCCTAGCTGGTGAAGCAGTTCTTTGCCCTCTTATTTGCAACCTGTGCTCTCAGAAGGACTTTGAAGGGTTTTGCTTCCAGCCCCTCCCAGGCCCTTGGTTAGGTGTATTAGGTGCACTGTGTCTGGAGACTCACCCTCCCACCCCCCTTTCCTTGAGCCCTAGCAAAACCAGCTCTCTGCAGCCTCTGTATCAACAGTGGGGTCTCATCTGTGAATCTTTCTCACCCAGGTACCCACCTACCCTTTGAGCCTTTTGGATTGCTCTACAGCTTGAATGGCTTATCCTGTTTCAGTCCTTTTTGAAATTTGGCTAATTTTAGTTGAAATGTCAGGGCTTGGTTTCTACCATTCCCAGGTATGGACTGAGATGAAATAGGAAGAGAAATCTGTTGGATTCAGCCAGAAGTAGGAAAATGTGGCTGTGTCTCAAAGGCAGGCATGTGAACCAACTTCATTTACTCTGTTCTAAGACTCCATGAAAGCTGCAGATAGGAATGCCCCAGGGAAAAAGGGGGGTGGTATATAACAAACCCATCTTTATTCCTGTTCCATATGAGGACATCATGTTACTCAACTCTGTTCACTTAAAAAAGAAAGAAAAGAAAAACATCCAGTTCCTGTAGAGAGTTGAAAACGTTCAGCAACCAGGCATAAAAGGTATCAATTAAAATTTAAAATGATGGGGCAGACATTTGGCACAGCAGTTAAGTCACCACTTAAGATGTCCGCATCATCCCCTCCTGGAGAGCCTGGAATCCAGTCCCACCTCTGCTTCCAATCCAGCTCCCAACTAACATATCCCTAAAAGGTTTTGGGTCCCTGCTACTTAGGTGGGAGACCTGGATTGAGTTCCTGACTCCTGGCTTCAGTTTGGCCCAGACCCCTGCTGTTGTGTGCATTTAGGGAGTGAACTGGTAGATGGAAGCTATCTCCCCTGCCTCATCCCCACCACCATACACCCTTCTGTTTCTCTACCTTTCAAATAACTTTTAATCTTGAAAATAATAAATACGAATAAATAAAATTTCAAATTTGCATACTCTATGGTACAGAAATGTCATTTTCTTGGTGTGGATCCTAAAGGAACTCTTACATATGCATACATAAAAATGTGTACAAGAATCTTCATTGAAACATAGTTTGCAGCAGGAAAAAGCTGCAAATAAATAAATAAATAGAGACAGAAATCTACCAAAAGGGGAACAATGAAATAAGCTGAGGTCTATGTGGGCTCTGGAATACAATGAGGCATGTAAATGGAACAAGCCAAATTTGCATGTAACCACCTGGCCAGGCTTCTAGGACACTGTTGGTGGAAGACAGACAGCTGCAGGATGAAGAGGCCAGTGTGATACTATGGATGCTGTCTAATAGAGAGGGTATGGACTTCGCGTTTACAGCTTCATCTAGATAACAGGTGGATAAAGAGACAGAGGGGAAGAAGGAGAGAAGAGAGAGAGAAGAAAAGAGACTAGTACACAAACTTTTTCTATCTCCTCTAAAAGAGTTACTTTGAAAAGCATTCCGAACCAAAAGTACAAAGTATGTAGGGCCGGCATTATGGTGCCTATTCATTCCCCAGCTGCTCCACTTCTGATCCAGCTCCCTGCTAATGTTCCAGGGAAGCATCAGAGGATGGCCCAAGTCCTTGGGCCTCTTCATCCTCATGGGAGACCTGATGAAGCTCCCAGTTCCTAACTTCAGCCTGCCACAGCCCCAGCTGTTACAGCCATTTGAGGAATGAACCAACAAATGGAAGATTCTCTCTCTCTTTCTCTCTGTCTCTCTCTAACTCTACCTTTCAAATAAATAAAAAAAAATTTTTTTAAAGTACAAAATACATACAGAAAAAAAATCATTCTCAGTGGATTGTGATGTTATATAAATCTGAAGTATCTACACATTTACAGGTTCCTTTAGAAGAAAATCCAAAAAGTAATAAAATAAAAATTCTTATAATGCCTTCAGGATAACTGGCCTTTGGAGAAAATATAAAAATGGGACTTATTTATATAAAGTGAATTCATTAAGAATGGCAAGAGTCCTTGCATCTGGTGAATTTTTTTGAGTTTGGAATTGTGCCTAGAAGTCATCAGACTTGTTGCTAGTGAACCCCCATCTGTCATAGCTTGAATCTGAACTATATACAGCTCTTATTCCCCAAATCAATACGCTGTGTGTTCATATAAGCTAGTATCCAGTCTAGAAGCCTTGCAATTGTCTATAAATTCCTCAATTGTTATTTTCACTATTCCTTGCCTTGTTATAATTCTTAATATACAATCGACAGAATGTAGAGATGTCATTTTAAGGAGTTCAGTCACTAAAGTTTAGCAAGAGAAGAAAAAAGTTGCACTGTATGTGTATGTGGGCACAAGCATGTGTCCACATACAAGCACACTAGGAAGTCCAGGAAGGACAAAACTACAAAATGATGTTCTAAATGACAATAAAGGATGTCACATGAGCATGTCTCACAAGATAACCTTAGTATTATCTCATCTATGAGGCCAGGTATCTGGCAAACCCAACCCCCCAGAGTGGCAGCATCTAAGTCACTCAGTGTCAAGGGCCTACGCTTCACAGTCCACTCAAGTTACAGGGGAGAATGATGGGCTGTCACAATTTACTCCATTGACATATTTGTCACACACTGGCTAATAATCTCAGTTATGTCGATTTGCAACCCATATAGAACTGAAATATTTTAAATGAGAAAATAAAAATCCAGGAGTAAAGGAAGAAACACAAGTTGTTGAAAAACACAAAAAAGTAGAGCATTGTCTCTAAGACACAATGGACAAAACAACCAACCCATATTTATACCAAGAAAAAGTATTAATTAGCATTCTGAAAGATCCCAATTCTCCTGGGATTTAAGTAAAATTATATTCAATATACAGTTTCTAAAGAGCAGAGAACTGTATATGATATTTAGAGCAGATTTCTTCAAATAGTATGCACAGAATTTGATAAGCTCCCCTGAGTTAACAGTGCCATGAGGTTACTAAATAATAATAATAATGTGATATTAAGTGATATTACTAATAATAATAGTGTACAGAACAAGCGTATCCATAAGGAAGGGTTGTCCCCTGCCAGGGTACAGTCCCTGGCGCTCAGTCTCTTTTTAAAGAAATGAATGTTATTATTAAGATGAGGGGCATGAGGGATTGAAGAAACTCACAAGTCAACAGATTGAAAATAAAAAATGGCCTCAAGGTTTCTCCAAACTCTACAAACCTCTACATCAACTTAAACACAAAACCAAAACAAAACAAAATTCATACCTACCAGGATACTCTCAAAAAGAACTCGTAAGGAACACCATGAATGAAATGCTGTTAAGACAAGCAAGTAGTATCAAGTAAATTTAGAAAGAGGAGGGGAAACAGGAAGTTGACGTCTTCGTTTGTGAGTCTTATTTCTAATATGTCACAGCTCCTGCATTTTCTGTCTTCATGCTGCCGCTCCCCTCATTCACTTCCCTCCAGCTAATGGGTGCAGACACCCTTCTTTCCGAGATGGCTAATGCACAGTGTTTAGAGACCCTGACAGTCTTTGTTTACTTAAGATTTACCTCAAAACTTCATTTCTTACTTTGAAAGGCTTTCTTCCTATAATGTGTTTCAAAAATAAATTCCATCAACATTAAATCACATCTTCTTGAATTATAAACCTATCAAGCTTGGAGAATTAGCCTTAAGCTTCGAACATCAAAGCAAAGGAGTCCTGCCTGTAGTAAGAAGCACCTGCCTGATTTATAGCTCTGTCCTTTGCATTCACAGTCACGCTAAGTAGAAAACAAAGGGGTTATCAAATTTCAGTAATTAATATGAGTAAACACGAGTTGAGTTAACAAAAGCAATTACTGGGAATTTTAGTACTATTATCTCAACATTTCATGTTTTGCCTTTCTCAATGGAAGGCAGAGATTAAAATGAATGCCTCAGGACTGGAGATTTGGTCATTTCATTCAAAAGTTCCCATCCACCTGTGTAGCACAGTTGACAGCTAATTTAATACTCTCCTCCAGATAAAATAAATTACTCTGACTTCAGTTTATGAAGAATAAAAGACTTCCTAGTATTTTAACTCAGTTTTGATATGAGGAAAATCATTTAAATTTTCTGAATTAAAATCGGCAGGGAAGGTAGAAGGCGGCAAATGTTTGTTTCTGATGGTATCTTTACATCTTGCTGACACTGCTGGAAATATTTTACTTTTATTTTATCTTCTGACTTGGGCCTGCTTCTTTTTGGGAGTCATAGCGAAGTACCTGTACTACCTTAATCATACTTAAAGGAGCAGAAAGAGTAAGAACTGTAATTTCCTTTCTTAAAGATACTAAAACATACCAGAAAATTGGAAAATAGATTGACAGCTACTATACAACCTACACAGACCTTAACAGTGAAGAGGCAAAATCAAGATTATTTCATATTACCTAATATGTCAGTACAGAATGTCACTATATGACCTGTGACTATATCATCTTTGGATAATCCTTCTTTCTCACAGCCCATATCCAATCCATCACCAGACTCGAAGATTTAACCTCCCGAATACTTTTCAATTCTACTCAGTTCTCTCTATGCCCATGTCTGCCCCCACCACCTTCCTAATGCAAGCCACTGTCCTCTCCTAACTATCCGTATGGGTCTGTCTTCGCTCATTTCCCTCCACGCTGGAGCCACAGTGATCTTTTCTAGAAAACAAATAGGGTCATGTGACTCTTTGCAACCTGCTGAAAATCCCTCAAAGGCTTCCTACAACTCTCAGAATAAAGCCCCCAATCCTTCACTCAGCCCTGAGCCGTAAGGTGCAGAGCCCTCTGGTCTCTATCACCCTTGCCTCTCTCCTCTCTACCCCAGCTCTTTGCTTCCCTCCAATGGTCTTCTTTTAACTCCTTCGAGGTACTTGGTTCCCCCCTGGAAAGGTCTCCCTCCCTTTCTCAGCCTGGCTAACTCATGGCCTGCCAATCACTGCTTCCTTGGGAAAGCCCTTCCCTGGTCCTCCCCACCTGATCAAACCCTCTTGGAACAGGATTTCATTGCACCACAAGTTTCTTCTCCATGACTCTCGGCTCACTTTATAGCTGCACCTTGTGTGACTACTCACTAATTCTATTTGTGTGGCTATTTAGTTAATAAATAATCATACTAAGTATATTAAGTAATCACTTCTTGATTGTAAGAAGCATGAGAGCCAAGTCTGATTTTGCTCACCTTTGTCCCTGTCTCCCTTCGTTTGACTCTCCCCTTCCCTACCATCAAGCATGCAGTACAGAAAAAATCATCCTGAATTAAGGAATGTCTGCATCATTACCATCTATTTGGGATCTGCCTCCCTTAGTGAACCCATGAGGCCAGAAATTCTGTCTTGTCTTTTGACATCTCAGCATCTAGCCTAAGCCTGGCACAGGGTAGACTGTTGATCAATAACTGTTTAATAACAGCTGAGAATAATGAACAGATTTAAATATATATATATATATATATATATAAAAGCAGTAACTCTGCTCCTCTCTTGCAATGATTAATAATTCCAATATTTGTATTACTCAGGAGAATCAATTACCTAAACTTCCTGCAATGTTGTTCTATGAGGAAAGATTTGTTGAAATGAATAGGTGGCTCTGACAGCCTATGGGTATTACACAACCGCCTACTTAAAACTTCTCATCAGACAAGTGCAAGATGCTCAGCTCACACAGGACAAAAATCTGTCCAAATAAATTTTTATTTAAACAGGAGTCTATCAGTTCAAGAGAGAAGGAAATTAATTCCTGTGCGCTTCCTAGTGTTGGGTTTCCTATCTTGGATTCAGACAGCACACAAACCCCCAGGATCAAGGCCTATCCTCCTGGACAAAACCAGGTGAACAATAAGAACACTAGTATTTAAACAGCACTCGTGATTACCGACCTTCAACTTGTCAAAAGATCTCTTTGCAGACTATACAAGTCCAACGGGGTTAACTGAACACTGCAGCCATGTACTCTTTTGGTGTTTGGGGGAGACAGACTCAGACCTCAAACCATTACAGCACACACTAGGAGACTTCGTCTGTTGACTGCTCTACAGTGACTTTCCTTCTTCTTCTGCAAAGCCATATAGATAATATTTCAACAATAACCACACATTTCTCCCTGTGGTATAGACACATACAAAATGCATTAGGAAAAATGCCAATAACTGAAATGCTTTTCTCAGTAGCTCTATTCAAGTGAGTGTCTCACAGGTGCCACAGAAGTGCACAGCTTTCTGAATTTGGTTCCAAAGGGAGCTCAAAGTCAATAAGCCTCCTCAGCTATCATCCAGCATGACTAAATCACTCCAAGGGCAAACCTTTCTGAGTTATGTGACCATTTCTTTTGCAGAGTTTTACCAAAAACGGCATGTCATAAACCAATTTAATTCAAGGTAACCCAAGCTGCTGGTTGAAAAGGAGCCCAAGAAATGAACAGAAGGAAGAAAACGCGAATGTTTCAAGTTACACGGGAGCCTCAATCACACACAGAAATGAGCACAAATGAACAGACCGGGAAGGTTCCCAGGACCTATAAGGTAACACTCCCAATACAGCCCCCATTTCCCATGCTTAGAATAAACCTGCCATGATGCTGGAGTTTTCACCTGTTAAAGTGATATAGCTAAGGAGATCCTGTGCAAAAGAGAATTACTCTGTGCAAACATGCCGGTCGTTCAATGATGTTCAGAGGACATTCTAGAATGCCTTTTATGTTGTTCTCTTGTGAGCTGTGGACAAGAGGACAAGGGAATTCTCCACTCAGAAAATACTCAATTATTTTAATAGGATTACATTTTAGATTGACAATGTTTAAAATAGCCCCCTGAATTTATTAGCCTGCCAGCACTTCAAATAAGTAATTTTAATGCTAACATCTTTTAAGTTTAAGTAAATGACTGGCAATGAGTCAAAAACTTTCCTCCAGTTTTCTGAAACACAACACGTTGGCTATCCAATGGGGTTCATGAGCTCTGCAGTAAGGACCTCCACACTGAGTTTCGATGAGTGGCTGCATTTTTAAATACATGCATTTCTCTGAACTTGTATTTTTTATTACTCCTCTCTGGTTTCAAAAAGAGTACCTGGTTTGACTGATCACAGGGCGACTTCCAGGTTCAACTAACCTCTTAAAACAGTCTCATATTCTTTAGCCCTTAATATCATCTTATTACTTCATCCCACTCCTTCCCTTTGCTACGGACAAATCAATATAAGTATGCAGGACCTAACTTGTGAAAGTGCTGTAAATCAGCCAACTGATCTGCATTGTCCAATGCTGACCACACACCTAGCAATGTCAGAAAGCCTGGCTCTGCCATTTACTAGGTTAGCTTCAACAAGTTTCTTAACCCTCAAAGCCTGGTTTCCTCATCTATAAAATGGGCGTGGCATTACCTCTCCCCTCCCGGAAGTCTCATGAGGACTAAATGAAATAATCTCTGCATAGCTCTTGCTGCAGCACAGGTGTAGGGTAAGGCGAGCACACAGCATCACTTGTTTGCCCCTCTTCAAGCCACTGAATTCCCACCCCAGCCCCAACTACAAAGGAATGAACTACACTCCTCAAGTTTTTCTGGAAACCTGAGTTGTGATTAGAGTATCAGTTCTCTGAGGATTATTAGGTATGTTTCACTTTCTTGCACAGTTGCTATCAAATTAAATTATAGTATGTAAGACATCACTTTAACCAACGATATGGGCTGCAAAGCATCAGCAGTGAAGGACCTGGAGCAGGGGTTGGCAAACCATGGTCCATGGGCCAGATCTAGTCATGGTTCCTAGTCTAGTAATGGTTTTTGTATTTTTAAATGGTAAAAATCCAAAAAAGTATTTTATGACATGTTAAAATTATACTAAATTCAATTTTTGAGCATATATAATAAAGTTTTATCAAAATACAGCCACATTCTTTAGTGTGTGCATTTCCTCTGCCTATTTTTGTGTTTAAAAACAGGGACTGTACGGCCTGCAAGGCCAAACATATTTACTATCTGGTCCTATTTTGGGGTGATGAAAGAGAGAAGACTGGGCCCAGAGAGAGAAGACTTAATTTAAGGTCACGACCAAACTCTCCCTGGACTTAGGAACTAACATAATTTTAAATGACTTCCAAACCACATCAGCCAAAAACTGCCATTTGTTTCCATCTGATACATCCTGTATATTTTTATAAAAACAAATCAACAGAGGAAGAAATTTTCTTGACTAAGGAATGTGGTCCTAATCTTATCCAAAAGATGATGGGTAACCAGTGGTTTTACAGAAGCAAATAGAGAAAGAGAAAGATACCAAAGCTATGGGCAAGTCAACATGCCTTAAATTACCTTTCTTCACAAAATGCTTCCAAGTCCCAATCAGACCACACTTTCAAAGTCAAATTACAGAGAAACTTGGAGAGGAGAGGAGAGGAGAGGAGAGGGGAGGGGAGGGGAGGGGAGGGGAGGGGAGGGGAGGGGAGGGGAGGGGAGGGGAGGAGCCTCGACTCTACACTAGCTTGCTTTTCTTCAGAGCAGCTTCCCTACCACAGGTTTTATGAATTAGCATAAAAATGCTATCTGTAACCAGAAGTTACGCGTAGACTTTACACCAACTCATTATCAAGGCGGAGAAAAGGGGAGAGTTTGAGGAGGTGTTTCTATTCTCAATCAAAAGAAGAAAGTAATCGAGAAAGGAAAACAAAACAGGAGACTCTCCAGGAACAATACGTAGCTTTAAGACTCTGCATGAAAGAAGACAGAACTAGGGGAGCATTGTGAAAAGCTTGATTGCTGAGTGAAAGCATTTTATTTAGCATACTAGTTGTCACAGCAAGTCAGTGGGATTTGAGAATACATTTCTGTTTTGACATCTGGCCCATAACAAAATTACTATTGATCTGTTGTGAGCTCCCAGCAAAACAGTATAACCTAGTCTCAGAACAAAGAATCATCCACTAAATAACAGGCAATTATCATCCTGTATTTGTGCCTTTAGTTCAAAATCCCATCTTTGCTCGAGTTGTGTCTGGTCCATTTTGGGATAAGCTTCCTATTTCTGAAAAGGGGTATCCAGGCTTTTTTTTTTTTTCAGACTTTTTTTTAATGAATCTTACCAGTACAGGATTAATCCTGCCTTCTGCCGTTCAGTAGCCTTGTGGCAGCCGCAGTATAATGCTGACATCTACCTTGTGCACACACCTCGGCTGGCTGCTGATTCTGGAAACTGACAGGACAAGCATTATTTTCCAACAGATGTTCCACAGGCCGTGGAAGGAAACGATGAAACAAATCACAGTCAGAGCCGTTCATGGACAGTGGAGAGGGGTGGAAAAAAAAAAAAAAAAAAGAAGAAAGAAAAACCATCGGCCTTGTGTCTAATTTATTTTCATAGCTTTAGAAAAATTTATAGGCAAGTGCCACTCACAAATGACACCATATTCATTTAAATGATCAGTTAGAATTTTTAGTAGGCTATATTTTTCAGTGATACTAATGAACTACTAGAGAACTTTTACAAAATGTGGGTTGTTCCAAAGAACCAGGCTCCTTCTGCAGCCTGGATTACCTGGATATTAACTATTTGTTATCCAGACTGGTAAATACATCCACAAATCTATCACTGCCTCCTTTTCAGAACAAAGCTGTAATAACCAAAAAGCTATCTGATGGCTTCTTTTGCCAGCATCAGTCAAAAGAAGACAAACGATATAGATCAAGTGCAAACGTGCTCTAGACCACATTGATTGGTTGCATGTGTGGTTAAATCCTGTCAAGCAGTCCTAAAGGTGAAGCACTGCTGTCAGAGAGCCAGCTCTGGGAGGGGTGCAATGAGTCATCTGTGGGCACCAGTGGGGCTTCCACCTGCCGTGCACAGCACTTGCAAAACTTTACCCAAACTGAAAGGAACTCCCAAGCAAGCTATCTTCCTTATCTTTCCGTAATTTTTATTTACTTTATTTTAAATTTATTTGAGAATGAGAGAATCAGACAGATATATCTTCCATCCTCTGGTTCACTCCCCAAATGCCTACATCAGCCAGGGCTGGTCCAGGCCAGAGCCAGGAGATGGGAACCCAGTCTGAGACCCCCAGGTGGGTAGTGGAGACCGGCACACTTGAGTCACCACCAGCTGACTCCCAGCAACAGAAGCTGGAACTGGGAGTGGAGCTGGCACTCTGAGATGGGATCCTGGCACCCCCAGAGGCATCTTAACCACTGCGCCAAATACCCGCCTCTCTATCTATGCTGTCAAACACGCTCTCTCCAAGCCTATTTTCATCAAGGGATGTTAAAGCTATTTTCAAGTAAAGGCTAACCAGGTGTTCCTTACTACGAAAGAGCAAACTGGCCTAAAATGTAGAGCAGGTAGAGGGAGACACAACATCATGAGCATACGAAAGAACTTATTCCAAAGGTTTTGTGCCACGGCACCTTAACAAAGCCTGGACAGGCCCCCATTCTGGATGGTGCAGGTATAGAGTTGACGGCAAGGAGGAGGGAGACAAGGTAGCCTACTCTCTTCTAGGAGCTGCTTTATTACTTCAAATATCTTTGTCTTCTGGCTCCTCTCTATGGCCCCTGTTGGCCTATCAGGAGTCACTGATTTGCATAGATTAATACACTGAAGCACTGCACATTTCTGTCGGTAGCCTCCAATGGTGTGTAGTTTGTTGACAGAATGTAGATTAAACGGACCAATTATTTAACTAATGTTTTGCAGAGATGTGCACATGCTGACCTCAGCAAAATTAAAGATACACTTATTATGCCAAGTCATGAATGTACACCCATTTCAGAGTTATCTATGGGAAACTGCAGGATTGACTTTAGTGACGAAGCCCAGCCAAGTGGTGTTTTGAGAGAAAGAACCCATAACACTCTAGTAGCACAGAAGGTCTTGCAGTAATATCTGCACTGAGAATATCGACAATTGCTTATTTTTTCTGGTTTATTTTTTCCCATCAAAACACTAGAGTAAGGCTCAGAACTTTAAAAGTAAATTAGACTTCACCAATTATGCTATGCCTTTATTATATGCTAATATTTTTAAAAATCTGTTTCCTGTATTAATACTTACATAAATTTAGCTCCACAAGTGGCAGACACCAGGAAGTACAGTAAACATTTGACCCAGGATTTGCCAGAGCAGACCTGATTTAAAATATTCTATCCCTTTGACTCCTGAATCACTGAAATGTCTCCAAAAAACTCATAACAACAGATCTCCAAAAAGTTCATGGAAAATGCATGCACATTAGGTTTTGACATGCATAGATTCTGACATATTTTTGCATCAAAATAAACATCTTTTAATTCCATTTTCCATGAACTTTTTCAAGTACTCATATTTTAATGTTTAAACTATATCTATAAGATTTCTATTCAAAATTGGTTTTGGCAATAAACTTCTCTTTGGCATAACCTTCTCATTTTTTGGTATTATCTTTGTACTGTAATTTTGGTTCTGAATATAATCACCATACCAATATGCTGAACAGAAAATGTTTCATCTCCTTACAGAGATTCTCCCTACACCTACTACACACGATATACTACAATTATTTCATTGCCTGTATTCTCATTAGACTCCAAGCTCTTGAACAGGGATCCTACCTGTCTTGTTAACCATTACTTCCCAGTATCTAACACTGTGCCTGGCACAGGATAGATGCTCAATAAGCGTTTGCTGACGTCATGAAGGAGAAAACAAATCAAATACAAGGAAAGAAATTACACCCTCACCAGAATAACCTCAAAGTAAACAAATGCAATAAAATGCTTTAATGCTTCAGATACATTAGCTGATCCTCCTCATATGCAAGTATCTGCACAAAGACAGCAAGAGAGTTTGGTGGAAGCTGCTGAATCCACGGAGAGAGGCAACAGGTTCAGGGGGACCAGAAGGCCATCATTTGAATAATAATCCAGCTGATCCTGGTCCTGACATTTTCCTTCAGTGCTTCTAAGAAAACAGTGGATACGCAGCGGCCCTCTGACTTTCTTTAAGCACAAGAATGTAAGTCAGGGTTAGTCCAAGATTTTAGAATCCCTACTCTTAAGAAAACAGACATGCTGTCTTTTTTTTCTTTTGGAAAAAAAAAAATAGAACATATGGCTGGGGCCAAGGGACTGAAGCCCTGCTTTCTCAGCCTGTCCCTGAGGTTTAGAGATCATGTACTTGCTGGCTGAGGGCTTCTCTCATTCTATGAAAAGGGTGGGATGTAAAGAAGGAGGTGCCTTTCTCTGAAGGGAGGAAAGAACTTCCACTTTGACCATGGCCTTGTCTAAATAAGATCTAAGTCAGCGAACTCAAGAGGCTTCCATAGCCTTGGCAACTCATGACTAGAGCCTCGGGTGATTACTGACACCATAAACAAGAGTGTCAATTTGTTAAGTCAACGACAGGAGTCACTGTGCACTTACTCCCCATGTAGGATCTCTGTCCTAAATGTGCTGTACATTGTGATTTAATGCTATAACTAGTACTCAAACAGTATTTTACACTTTATGTTTCTGTGTGGGTGCAAACTGTTGAAAGCTTTACTTAATATATGCTAAATTGATCTTCTGTATATAAAGAGAATTGAAAATGAATCTTGATGTGAATGGAAGGGGAGAGGGAGCGGGCGAGGGGAGGGTTGCGGGTGGGAGGGAAGTTCTGGGGGGGAAAAAGCCACTGTAATCCAAAAGCTGTACTTTGGAAATTTATATTGATTAAATAAAAGTTAACAAAAAGGGTGGGATGTATTGTATCTTACAGGAAGGATAGAGCACATCAATGAAAGAGATGACTTGCACTTCAATGGCATTGAAAGTTGAACCATTCAAATACAAAACAGATAAAGCTTACAGAAATACAGAATAGTTGTTAAGACAAAAACAAAATTAAAATAACCAAAAAGAATACTGCTTCTCTCTACCAAGATACTTAATAAAGGCAATTAAAACCCATACATGGAACTTCCAAAGCTGGAAGAAAAAGCTAAGATTAAGCCCATAATTTGGGAATAGGAGGTGAGTTTCTACCATAACATAAAGATAAGGTGAGGGATTTGAGGGAGAAATTGTTCATGATGCTATTAAATTTGTGAACATGATCAAATTTATAGAAAACGGGAAAGGTACTAACTCTCATTCACACCAATCACCTGGATGCAGCAGGCTAATATTTCCAGAAAGAAATATGGACTCTAAAATCAATGAGAAGTTGTTCTATGACACCCTCAGCACCCCTCTCATTATATTACAATCCCCACAACCCTAGATCAGGCAACTCTGACAGCCCAGGGAGTTTCCATTGATCTTAAGTTCAATATGCAATGTGTTATCAGGTGTTCTAAAAGCTACACCTATAGGAAAAAAAAAAAAAAAGAAAAAGAAAAGGAAAGTGATAGTTCAAAGCTGATCAGAGCAATGTGCATTCACTAACGTATATTACTATGGACTACAGATTTTATGAGGGACCCAAATTCCATGCCACATCAAGATCTGACCCCTGCTTTCACAGGTTTCAGTCCAGCACAGAGAACACAAAAGAAACCTAACATGGCACATAAAAATACAGGCAGGTCAGAGGCCTGTGCTACACAAGGGAAGAGGGAGCGCCAGGAAGACGGGAAGTGGGCAGTGGCGCACGAAGTGAAGAGGTCACCTAAGCTTACCTGGAGACTCAAGGGGTGGGAAAGCAGTGGTTGGAACAGCTATACAGAGGAACTGACTTGTGAACTGAATGATTCAATGGTTAGGATGACAAGGTTGAGGATGCAGCACAGGCAAAAGCATAAAGATGGGGAAAATTCATTGTAATATTACCGCTACCCCCAAATAAGGCCTACTGCAAAGCCTTGGGGATACTGTATACCATGTGGAGTCCAATCACTAAGCCACCTTCCAACTCTACAATTCTATGGCTGACCAATCCCAAATCTTGACACGCTATTTCCCCCCAAAAAGGCACAAGGAAAGTTGCAATGTATCACACAAGAGAATGGTCTCTCCATCAGTGCAGGTACATTAGGCAAATCCAAGGGTTCTTCCTCACATTGGAAGACCTAATGCAGCCTAAAAAAAGATAACCTACCACAGGCAATGATTTATGACAGATCAGCATTACATATATTTATTTCATTGAATTTACTCCTCCTATAACCAGTAGAAAAAAGGAAACTAGGAAATATATTTGCAAACTGCTAGGTTTCTTTGCTATTTGCCAAGCTAGACTAATATATTAGTATTCCCATAAACAGCTTGACTAAAAGTAACTCTTCACATTACAGCAACTCTTACAAAAGGCCATTTGCTTCTTGTGCAACAAGAGGCTAGAGGCATTAATAAGGATAAGTGCAGCTGTTTAGTCCACCACCCCTGAGGACAAGATACATGATTTAACATGTTTTACTTAACAAGGTTCCAAGCCAAAAGAATCCTTCCCTCAGCATGTTTATAAGCTTACTTGCATATTCTAATGGTAACAGTACCAGATGACAGTTTTATAAGTAGATACAAGAGGGCATCATTTCTCCTCTAAGCATATGCCAAGGCATACATCTGAAGAAAATGTTGTTTTTGCGTTCATAATATACTCCAGTACCTCTTTCATTTAAATCTAAGTTTAACCATTCTGGAGCTAAAGTCAAGCAGATGCAAACATACTCTGGCTCTAAGCCAAGGGTTCCAATGACTTACAAATTAGGTGAACGAAGGGGAAAGGATTTGAACACCAAGGGAAAAAATCCATACATAGTTATACACAGCTAATAGGCCTCATCCATTAACCAGACTCTCCAAAGCCAAACAACGTGATTTTCTGATCATTACCCCTCCACACCATACCACTGTACATATTAATTACACATCAAAATTAAATCAGTTATTTTTTGATAATAAAAACAATGGAAAGTTGTGCAATCTGAGCACAAAGAGCCAAAGTATTTATTATAGCTTAGGGAAAAGAAGACAGAAGTCAATAGTTCCAATTGCAACAATACTTCTCTCTGAGCTCTCATTATCATTAGAACTTTTGATCTCTATTTCTCTCACTTGTAAACTTCAAAGACTACCTGTGACAACACTAAATTTTCCTAGATGGATAAAGATGACAACACACATGGTTGTAAAGTGTTGTAGTGTCCTCAAAAGATACTGGATTTCAATATCATCAAATGATTTCTAATTAAAAATAACACCTCTCCAAATAAGAAAGTATTTAATCAGTCATTCTCATGCCATGTTTGGCATACCTAGAATGCGTCAAGCATTCTGCTAAGTTTGTGGATGCAAAGATAAAACATCCCAGCTGAAAGGTATCCACAGTGCTAAGATTTCAAATCACTGGGGAACACTGAACATGAAATCAGGAAAATTAAAACATGTTAAGTGCTACAATAGAAGAATACACAAGATATTATAGGAGCAAACTTTGAGGGGATACACAACTTTTTCTGTATCATGTTAAAGCAGAAGCTAAGAGGTGGTTGGATGGGTTTTATATATGTACTATATTTCTAATAAATCACATTCTGAAATGTAAATGAACATAGTCTGTACTCAATATTAGCATTATTAATATAACTTCAGTTGGAATTAAAAAATCATCACTGCATGTAATTCTAGCCATTAAAGAACATAAAAAAAGGTGACTCCAACCAAAACGCAATGCTAAAAAGAAAAAAAAAACTGGAAAAATCCATTCTAGAATCCAGTAAAGAGTTAATAAAGCCTTCTGCAAACTTAAGAGAAAAACATCTCTATAAAAACGTACATGTAATAAGGCTACAGATCATTGGTTAGCTGCCAGAAAAATGATGGAATATGGTATAGTTTACTTATTTCTTTTTAATGGCTCCAACATTCCACCTGAAAAATTGGTCCCAGAGCTGTATAATTGGGGATAAAAATTAAATGACAGTTTCCATTTGTCATGATGAAAGCTGATCACTTGTGTTTTTTCATTTATCCATGCTGACTAAAGTGGTTCCTAAAATCTACCAAGCCAATCTTTTTCCTAACAGTGAAAATAATGCTGTTACTAAAATAAAGGGAGAAGTGGAATAAGCTGTTGGCATCTGAACACACTCCAATCAGGTCCCACACTTCTCAGGTCTCTGTATCCACATGCACTAGAGACGGGAGCCAGATGACAATTCTGGGGTCTAATTAATGTCATCTGAGAATATGACATTGGTCGTACACTCTTTTTTTTGACAGGCGGAGTGGACAGTGAGAAGAGAAAGGTCTTCCTTTTCCGTTGGTTCACCCCCCAATGGCCACTGTGGCCAGTGCACTGCGGCCAGTGTACCACGCTGATCCAAACCAGGAGCCAGGTGCCTCTCCTGGTCTCCCATGGGGTGCATGGGCCATCCTCCACTGCCTTCCCGGGCCACAGCAGAGAGCTGGACTGGAAGAGGAGCAACCGGGACAGAATCCGGTGCCCTGACAGGGACTAGAAGCCGGTGTGCTGGTGTCACAGGTGGAGGATTAGCCTATTGAGCTGCAGCGCCGGCCTGGTCGTACACTCTTATTTCTCAATATTGTGAAATTAATTTGCTAATATTTCATGTTGTTAGTAGAAAATCCATTCCTCTCTTCTTGATGTCAGGAATAGATTAGGGATATAAGAGGGAGAACCTAATGAGGGCTCCTACACAAGGAAGATGCAAATATGAAGCTCGGGTTTGTTGTTGCTACTGTTTTATACCTGCAGGAGGTTGAGAAGCAGCAGGTGTGAGGCACAGAAGGGGCCTAATGATGACTATAAGAGATCCTGAGTGTCAATGACAGCTTTAATCCTAAAAACACAAAAGGTCTGCGTATTTAGCTTTGGCTCTTCTTGGTCTCCAAAGTTATTTGGAAAGGGGAAAGCAATTTCCCCAAAATGTATTGAAAGGTTTAAAAATAGATTTATGCCAAGCTATCTTAAAGAATTTTCCTTCCCTTTCATTTGAAACTTGCGCTGAAGTTTGGGTTTGGTTGGATTCTCATCAATGACCTCTGGTAAAGCAATTCAAAACTAGAGTCGAACCAAACAACAGAACCTAGCAGAGAATTGCAGTGGCCCTGGAGACAGACCATTGCTCCTGGACTCAACAACTCAAGACCTTGAGCAAGTTATTTAACATGCAGGTGCCTCAGTTTCTCACCTAGTCAATGGAGGTAGTAAGAGGGCTATGGATTTTACAGAAATTAGTAAATGTAAATTGCCTGGAATAATGACTAACACACATGGAATCCTTAATAATGTTACTACTATTACTATTACACCATGTAACATGGTTGAAAACATCAAAGAGCCATAGAGTCAAAAAATTACTAAAGAGAAATTTAATAAAGTTATAATATAAAGATGAATTACTTTAAGGCAGAAGAATGTACGTAATCAAAGCTTATAAAATAAATTCCAGAGTGACTATTCCTATTCAAAGTATTTACAAATGTCCCAACTTGGAAAGGACACCACCCCTAGCGAATATAAGCATCTCAGTGACATTTCTGGTTTGGTAGCTACCAAGCACTAGAGGTAACTCAAAGACAGCTAACATGGCCCCTGCTTTCAACAAGCTTATAATGTCCTGGGCAATAATAACATCTATCATTTACAGAGCACCTACTATTGCCGGCAGATGGACCAACTGCTGTACAGGTATCATTTCCCTTACTCCTCATCAGAATACAATGGGCCAAGTATGCGTTGTTCCCATTATACAAAGTAAAACTCCAGGACACAAAAAAACCAAGTGCTCATCTGATGTCTTATAAGTACTAAGCTATGGCACTAAGATTCCAACTCTTTCGGGTCTGACTCCAACATCACATTCTCACTAGCACATCACGCTGCCTTCCACTTATTTGTAATTCATCAACTATTTGCCAGGGACAGGATCAGGCACCTGAGAGCTCACGTGTTTGGAATTGCTGTCAAAAGATGTTAAGCCAGAAATAGTCACTGACTGTTCTGTAAGCGGAGAGGAGCCTTAGAAAGGCCATTCCCCTTTTATAGATTAAAGGACAGATGAAAGAACGAAGTCCCAGAGAGGCTAAGTAACCCCCAAAGTCAAATGGTATAGTGGGTCTAAAGATGATATTATAAATCAATATAAAATTATACCTGTTTTACAAATACTTGATTATGAATCTAATCCTCAAAACAAGGTAAATAGAGGAAACAATCAAAAGCAGGCTGCCTGGAGGGGCAGTCTTGGGGTGAGGAAAAAAAAAACTCGTCATATTCTATCCCCACCTTCCAGGGAACCCAGGTTGAGACCCCTGAGCGTTGCTATGTGAGCAAACAGGTATGGAGTTTGAACTCTGAGAAGAGCACAGCTAAGATACAGGTAAAAGAGGTCTTACGGACTGCTCTGAAATGGGCACAACCCCTTCATATGGGTGCCCAAATCTGATCATCTTTAGGTAAAAAATACAATGTGATCCTGCATAGTTCCTCTCATCTGGAGAACCCATTGGAAATAAACAGTGATATTCGATATAAACACCCAGACAAAAGTATCTGGCAGAAGTGTCACTTTCTAGGCTTACTGTTGGTTTCTGTATTTCAGAGAGGCCATTGCAAAGCACTTGAGCCTTAAAAAAATGACAGATATGGGCTTGAAATGTCAATCTGCCATTTATTAGCTAGACGGTCCTGTACAAGTCACACATCTCTCTGATCTTAAATAAACTTATTCACTTGTAAAATGGGATAAATAATCCTATTTTACTATTCCTAGTATCTTTAGGATTAAAAAAAGCAGCATTTGCCAGTCATTGGCTTATTGCCTCTCAGCTTCAAAGTCATCCTTTTTGCCTGCTTTCTAAAACAGATCTGGGCCCTGGCCAAGGTTAAGCTTTGTCAGTGGAGGGTGCTGGAGAGCCTGAGAAGGAAGCAGGCTTCTCTGGCACACAGCTCCAGCAGGGCACACAGTCCCCAGTCCTGCTGAGCAGCCCGGAGCCTCTGGTGGCCAGCAGCTTCCCTGGCACCCTCCCTAGACAATGTTGTGTCAGTATGCCTCCAAAGAGTCACCTTGTGGACAGTATTCACCCGCATCCTAGAAGGCAGATTGCCAGCAAGTCCCACAGCACCACAGCAACTTCTCTGCCACATTAGCCATGGCTACGTCCTGGATGGCGGGCCAGTAAGAAGTTTCCCCTTCAGCTCCTGTCTCTGCACCGCTGTGATGCTGCTCCCTATGTCTATTCCTATATTCTTTAGCGCCCTCTTTATTTCTTTTTTTAAAAGTTTATTTATTGGGGCCGGTGCCAAGGCTCACTTGGCTAATCCTCCGCCTGCGGCACCAGAATCCCATATGGGCACCGGGTTCTAGTCCTGGCTGCTCCTCTTCCAGTCCAGCTCTCTGCTGTGGCCCAGGAGTGCAGTGGAGGATGGCCCAAGTGCTTGGGCCCTGCACCCGCATGGGAGACCAGGAGGAGGCACCTGGCTCCTGGCTTCGGATCGTCGTGTCTCCGGCTGTAGCGGCCATTTGGGGGGTGAACCAACAGAAGGAAGACCTTTCTCTCTGTCTCTCCCTCTACCTGTCAAATAAATAAATAATCTTTAAAAAAAAAAGTTTATTTATTTATTTGAAAGAGTTACACAGAGAGAGGAGAAAGGAGAGAGGAAAGAGAGAGAGAGAGGTCTTCCATCCGGTGGTTCTCTCCCCAATTGGCCACAATGGCTGGAGCTGCGCCGATCTGAAGCCAGGAGCCAGGAGCTTCCTCCGGGTCTCCCATGCGGGTGCAGGGGCCCAAGGACTTGGGCCACCTTCTACTGCTTTCCAAGGCTACAGCAGAGAGCTGGATCTGAAGTGGAGCAGCTGTGTCTTGAACCCATATGGGATGACGGCACTTCAGGCCAGGGTGTTAACCTGCTGTGCCACAGTACCACCCCCAAAGTTTATTTATTTTTAACAATTTGAAAAGCAGAGTGACTGACAGTGAGAGAAACAGAGAGATCTTCTATCTGCTGGTTCATTCCCCAAAGGTCCAGCTAGAGCTGGGCCAGACCAAAGCCAGGAGCCTAGAACTCAAGCTCCCATTGGGAGGCAGGGATCCAAGCACTGGAGAGGTCACCTGCTTCCTCCCAGGATACGCATTAACAGGAAACAGGACTGGTGCTCCAAAAGAGAATGCAGATGTCTCAAGTGGCAGCTTAACCTGCTACAACACAGCGATCACCCCTCTTTATTTCTCACTGGCAAATCCTCCATTACTGCTACAACCCCTCATTACAGTTAACGAGTCATTATGGCAAACTTCCCCCTGTTCAAATGACTACTGTCGTTTCTTTCTTGATGGGACACATAACAGATCAACACAGTCTCCTAGGATAATACCTGGCATATAGTGGTCAACAACAGCCTCTATCATAATAACTAGAAATGACTGTCTTCTTCTCATTCTTATTCTTAAAAAGGTACTCCTTTTCCTTCCTCATTCTACTTTGACCGGAATATGATATTATTCCTATTACAAAACTCTCTATGCGGTATAAGTGGAGTGAGAGTAAGTTAGGAAAAAATATTCCAACAGTTTCTGCCAAAAACCTGATCAGAAAAAAGAAATGAGGACTGTGTCACAATTAATTAATTGTCGCTTTATTTAGTATACAGCTTCGAAAACTCTTTCTGCAACTCCCTTGGCTTACCTAAAGCCAATGCCACAGAGTATAAAAAGTCTGCTTTTTTTTGCTAAGGCTATCCCCCCAAATCATCTAAAGAAATAAATGTATGTGCATGTGTGTGTGTATGTGTGTGTGTGTGTATCTTATAATGTTCCCATTTCTCCATTCATAAACTACAATATTTTGAAAAGTCAAATTACCTAGGCAAGAATAGCCAAAGAAAATGTGCTGGAGAATAGGTGTGGAGAGACACCACCCCCAGGGAAACAGGGAGAAAGAATGAGGTCAGTAGCCATGTTATGAAGTCAGCATGTACTTCCTCGTCTGGTAGATGTAGCAACCTAATTCTTGGGTAGAGGAGTATAAAAATACATTTTCCAAGAAGTCATGTATCATTGGCACATATTGTGAAATAAAACTAGTATAAAAATATAGATCTCAAATGTTTCTGTCTTCAAATTCTTTACTTGAAATCCTCAGAATTATTCCTCCTCTGAAAGGAAGGCTATCGCCTTAGACACAATCCCATGTCATCTGTATTTTTGCTTCTGTCTAAACATCTTATCTAATTACCAGTTTTAACAGGAACAGAGAGAACAAGGGAAGAAAACTCTCATCACCTTTTATGCAGGCACCTTGTCCGATTTCAAGAGCTAACACCCATCTTAAAACACCCTAAAATAGACATTGTGAGCCAGCAGCAGGACCCCAACATAAAGCAAGACTCCTCATTAAAAGTTGGACTAGAACCTGCCAGGTATGCCTGCAGGGATCCTCAACAATAGCAGTTTATACCCATGCCTTTTTCCACCTAGATTAAATTACTGACAAAATGAACAGACTACCCAAAACTGTGAGCAATACATTTTGCCAATGAAAATAATGACTGCGCTTGGTACAGCACACATGCTTTCTGCTCAGCTTGTCAGCGTTTGCAGTTAAGGGGCTCAATGGTCTTACCAGCCAACCCCGTTCCCTGCCAAACCCAATAAGCTACCTTCATTTCTTAAGTCCCCTCGGGGCTTTGAATTACTATCCATTCTGCACTTAAGGTCAGTCCTGTAAAACTGTTTTTTCCCTCTAGAAGGGTCATAAGCAGAAGCAGCCCCTTCCGAACACAGCCTACTTAAAACTCTGATGGAGAAAATGCAAAAGTATGTAAGCTTCTTGTAATTTTCTACTGTCACGTTTTTCACGTTTGCTCTCATAAAAGTTGCATCTCCTGCCAAAGAGGGCAAGGTGCATCCCCTAGAGATGCCATCACTTAATGCTCTCAGTGTTTTATGTGAGACTTACTTTACCAAGTCCCTGTGTAATACAGCAATATTCAAAATGCTTAACTTTATAGTTCCAAACGTTCTTGTGTGTTCGACGACCTCATTACATATTATAGTGAAACACAAACACACTCCTTAACTATGCATTTTGTTGGATTTTTCATTTTATAGCAGGACAAACAACTGTGCCAAATCTCTGTAGCAACTCAGACCTTTCAAGGAAAAACAGACCTTGACATTTCAAAAAAAATTTTTTTTGGTCTATTCATTCAATCCACTTATTTGTGGAGTAACTCCCCATTCTGAACAGCTGTTAAAAATGTGGAGGGAAAGAATGCTCCTTTCACCCCATCCCAGGCCCTTCCACACCCCACAGGTATCAGGCATAGTCACTCTGTTTGGCCGTGCAAGTTCAACTATGAAAAATAAGGTCCTCTGCCCTAAGGAGGAGTCTGACAGGTGCCAATTTCAAAAAATAACGTTCAGCCCTCAATGGAAGATGCTGACAAGAGTGCCATTCTTATAAAATACTGGTCCCCAAAGGCCCATCTTTCTGTCACTTTCCTTCTACCTGCGTCCAAGCCAGGCTTTCCAAGCACAGTCACTCCTGCTTATCTTTCCACCTCCAGGCCTCCCATAGTTCTTAACTTCATTCACAGCCTTTATTCCTACTTCTAAACTGCGCTTCTGCCCTCGTAATACAGTGGGAGGAAACCTGCTAAATGCATCCTTGATGCTGATGTGATCTTTCCAGTTATTGAATGTTTCATTGAATTTTACACTATACAACTTCAAATGCAGAAAGCAGCCAATTCATTTTGTTAACTGTTGTTCGGTATAGATACCAGCTCCATAACTATCCACTTTGATTTGGTACATGAGAAAACGTATTTTTCATTACATCCCTTATCCTCCTAATGACATTTCCAAACAGGATTTTAAGAACTGTGAAGCAGAAATAAAATTATGCTCAAGTTCCAAATTGATCTCATGGAATGGAAAATGGCTATCATTGCCAGTGAGTATTAAAAGCTAGCAAGTTTCCAGTTCAGAAACATTTCTCAAATAATGATCATCTTTCAGATGCCCCTTACATTGCCAATCTCAACAGAAATTCTTAGAAAGGACTCTGACTATGGTGAGATCCTTCCCTCTGCCCTCATTTCTGTATCCTGCGTCCAGACTCCACGGTCAGCCTTTGTGTACTCCCTTCCTTTCAGTAATCAATCAGGGCTAACATTTCGGTTATCTGGATTTACACAAAAACCTAAAGGAGCCATGAAATTGCTTCTGTAAAGCATGTTCTGTGGTGACTTTCAAATAGCTTTAAGAATAATTTGGAAATAAAAATACTGCTGTAGCAAGTTTTATGTCTTCTACACACATATGCTAGAGCAATTTCTTTCTCCCAGAGATAGAAGGGAGGGAGATGCCTAAACTTCATAATACGCAGCCAATTACAGCCCACTGTCATCTTGCTTGTATTAATTATCTGCCTTCCCTAAGTTATCAAGACGTGAGAGAAGCCTAACAGCCACTTATTTCATACCACCGTTGTTCCACTACAGAAAGGGTGTAATTCATTTCAAAGTCTGTCTGCATTTTCACAGGTATGGAAAAATTCAGCACAATCCCAGATTTTTTTGCCCTATGGTAGCAACTGGAGATACCAATTCCTCTATCATTCTCCTTCCCACAAGGCTCACAAAATTTTTAGGTGACTTGCATCCAAAGCCTAACCTTCAATGAGGTGTATGAAAGATAAAGGAACTATTAAGGTAGCAGCATGAACTATTTTTTTTAATTCAAATAACCCTAACAGACCACTCAGAGATATAAGCTGTCTATTGGCTTCAGCTTAAAGCACAAGCAATCCCAAGTGTGGGAAACACTTGTCCTTGCTAATTTAGGCATAAGAAGAGTCCCTAACTGGGTTGGATTTCTTTCCCAACGACATGAAAACAATCAGGGGAGTCAAAAGGCTGGTGCAAAAATTAGGATCACATGGTGGAAACGATGGAAAGCCAGACCCTAAAAGAAGGCCCTGGGAGAGATGTCAGGAGAGCATCCAGAGCTGGAAGGGGTCAGAAATGTTCTCAAACCCTCCTTGGGGCAAGAATGAAGTGCCCAACTCCGGCTGTGATTAAGGGAAAAGAAAAGGAGAGAAAAAACTTCAAGTAAACTATGTTAATTTTCTTAAAACATGTCTATTTCTACTTTAAAATTTCTAAGATTTTTTTGGACAGTCATCTCCACAGATGAGCTGACTTACAGGAAATAAAGCAAAAATCACTGGCTTGGATGCTAACTCACAGAGGTGACCCAAAGTTTCTTTGGATTACGTGAACTCGATGTCTGTTCCAATTCCCCAGGCCAGAACCTATAAAACCTACCTGAATTACAGCTCACCAACTGTACTTAAACCTGGAAACCAGAGGTGAAAGTCAAGTGCCTTATCTACTCAGACAAGTGCCTTCTCCCCAGATCAGGAGTATTTTAATGAAATGAGACTTAAGCGAATTGTTGACATAGGCATTAAATGTTGTCATTTAATATCAACAGTGTGTTTGATTTGTACACAGTTATGAAATGTCATTCGGACTAGAGAGTTATATTGAGGTTTACCACATTATAGGGATGGATTTCCAGAGGGAAGCGAACTGATCTGTCTCAAAATAAAATGTGTTTACATTAACACTTGGGGGAAACAGGCAGTCCTGCAAACATAGATGGAGAGATAAAAATAAGACCTGCACGAAACTTGGAATAATAGTAGAATAAAATAGACAGATAAATAGAATAAATAGAATAAAATACAATTTCCAAGCTCTGTTCTTGTGTATAATATTTACTATATTTAAGTTTAAAAAAAAAACTATAGTGAAAAATTTACATTGGTGAGAAATACCACTTCTGGAAAATATCCATTATACTTCAGTCTCCAAAACAGTTCTTTAAAGGTTTATTTATTGTATTTGAAAGACAGATTGACAAAGAACAAGGGAGAGAGAGACCCAGGTCTTCTATCTTCTGGTTCACTCACCTAAACGCCCCTAACAGTCAGGTGTAAGCCAGGCTGAAACCAGGAGTGAGTGGGTGGAAGGAATCCAACTACTTGGGTCTCCCAGGTTCATTAGCAGGAAGCTGGATCAGAAGCAAGGAGTAGCCAGGACTCAGATCAGCACTCCAATTGTCGGATACAGGCTTCCCAAGTATTGGCTTAATTGGCTATGCAAAAACACCTGTCTCCAAAATAATTTTTAAAGATTTATTTATTTATTTGAAAGTCAAAGTTGCAAAGAGAGAGGGAGAGACAGAGAGAGATCTGCTGTGGATGGCCACAACGTCCAGGGCTGGGCCAGGCCAGAGTCAGGAGCCAGGATCTTCTTCCAGGTCTCCCATGTAGGTGGCAAGAGCCCAAAGGCCATCTTCTGCTGCTCTTCCCAAGTCACTTGCGGGGAGCTGGATAGGAAACAGCCTGGACACAGAACGATATCCAAAGGAGATGGCGGCCCTTTCCAAAATAGTTCTTTTTTCTTTAATATTTATTTATTTATTTGAAAGGCAGAGTTACAGAGAGGCAGCGAGAGAGAGAAGTCTTCCATCCTCTGGTTCACTCCCCAAATGGCCGCAAAGGCCAGAGCTAAGCCATCCAAAGCCAGGAGCCAGGAGCTTATTTCGGGTTTCCCACGCGGGTGCAAGGGCCCAAGTCCCATCTTCTATTGGCTTTCCCAGGCCATAGCAGAGAGCTGGATTGGAAGTGGAGCAGCCGGGTCTCAAACCAGCATCCATATGGGATTCCAGCACTGTAGGCGTTGGCTTTAACTGCTCCACCATAGCACCGGCCCCCCCAAAATAGTTTTTAAGGGAAGAAGAAGGGAGTGATTGACATAGGGATGTAAGAAATGATTCAGGAGACATTCTTACTTCCCCAAAGAGAAAAGACAAACTGATAGGCATGGAATACTTCACAAGAAAAACTTATATTAATTAGGTAGGTTAGAGCCATCAAATCTATTAGTTATATAAAATTACAGTATTTGTCTAGTTAGTCTCGTTGTGATAGAAACACACTGGCCTCATAGAAAGGGAAGCAATCATCACATGCCTTGAACTGGTCTCCTCCCATCCCCCCAGATAACTTCCTTTCTTACCACAAATCCAAGTCAAAGAGGTAAACGTTCACAAAAGTCTTTCCCTCCTGCACCAGACTAAGAAACAAAACTTAAACACTCTGATTCCTTAGTACCAAGGAATCTCTTCCTGAGTGGATTGAATACTAGGTATGCCCTCCTACTTCTAGAAGATGGTGCTCTAACTACCTTTTATTATAGACCTTAGCATTTTGACATGAGAATAAAGTATTTGTTTTATTGGGTATTCAAAAAAAAAAAAAAAAAAAACTTGCCTGTCCATGGATTTAGAAACAACACTGACAACAGTCTCCCCTCCCCCCCAGATAGCCTAAGTCCTCCAGTTTCTAAGCAATTAAAGATGACTCAAAGGAAAACTTGGAGGAAGTTCTCAGAGGGAGAAAAAAAGAAACCCAATGCTGTGATGAGCCTTTGTTTACAACAGATCTTAATTCTTTATCCTTCACTTGAGCAAGCTGTAAGGTCTTTGGCACCTGGCTAAAAATAGCAGAAGTAAAGCAGGTGACAGAGATGAATGGTTCCCAGAGACACAATTCAAAGCAGAGGAATTTGAGAAAAACTTCAGTGGTTTTTGCAAAAGATACTTTCTTGCCAGGTAAAATCAAGGTGGAAGTAAACTGCTCCTCTTGGGGCAGAATCACAATTTGCCAGGCAGACATTTCTTTTTCAGTATTTCATGTTCGCTCTTGTGCTCTATTTTTAAAAATATTTTCAAACCCTAAGAAGCTGGTTCTGCCATAGGTCAAGGAAAAGAGTTTTGCTGTAATTTCGTAAAATGGAAAGACCTTGTATAATATGACCTTCGAAATTCCTTGAAAGCACATGGCAAAGTGACAAACTAACAAGTAAATTAAATTTCAGTAGGAGATGAGACTTAAGATGCACACCTGGTCTCTCTTATTAAGGGCCCAGAATCCACCTGCCCTCCGTTAAGGCCCCAGCTCCTCTGTGGGAAGCCAAGAAGACCTTGTGTATTTTCAAGTGTTCATTTGAGGTCAAAACAGGATCACAGACTATTCCTTTAGGCAAATTTCATCCTGACAGCTGACCTTCTACTGGCATTTGTTTCACGTATCTGTCCATCTGTCTATCTTAAGGGACAACTCTTGCTTCCCAGTTTCTAGTATTTTAGAAGGAAACCATTCCCTGGCCTCCCTCAGGTTGCTCACCAGCTCATAAAATAAGAACTTCCACTTCTTGAACGTACCGAGGAGCAAACTTCAAGCTTCATCCATTCCGTGGTGGTAGAGTAACTTCTCTACCAGATGAGCCTGGAAAGAGCCTCAAAGGAGCAGAAGTCAGTTCTTCCTGGACTCTCTTTTTCAGAATCTTCTTACTAATGCGGCCAACGGACTTGGATCTCAGTAGCTTGAGGTTTCCTCCCCCACCCCTTTTTTTCCAACCAATTGCAAAATCAAAGAACCTCAAAAGACCTATACACAAAGCTCCAAGAATCATGGGCAACTCCCACCAAAAAGTTCAACAGGTATTTCTGTACACATTTTCAATGCACGTTGAAAAAAGGAGTTTGGAAGTACGGGTTGCGGGGAGGGGATGGGGGTATTCCTAAGAAGAGTACTTCAAAGCTGCAATAAAAAAAAAAAAAAAAGAGAGAGAGAGAGAGAGAGAAGAAATATATGGTGCCTAGTAGAAAATCCACACATATAGGTCTAATAATGTGCTAAGAACTCAAAATGTGAATGAAGAATGAAGAATGTTCAATGACTTCAGGCAACTGTGGAAAAGGTTCCATTCAAGTCGAGTCCCTTAAAAATATCTGAATATTCCAGTAAAGTCCCACATGTTCTGCAACCAGAGTAGCCAATACCCACACCTGAGCCGCCTCTTCCCTAACTCCATGAAACAACTTTAAAGCATTTTCCCTGCACAAACCTACAGAAGACATTTCTTTTAACAGCTCTTCCTCCAGAGAGGAAAGAACCTATTAATTTGCTTGCGCCCAACATGACAAAGTATTTCACAGATCCCTGGTATATTAGCATTTCTATCCATTTCCAGCAACTTTGTATTCAAGGATCAAGTTGGCTGTGTATGAATGCTCTGCGTTTTTATTCGGAAAGGACAATAACTGGCAGCATCCAAAAGCAGCTCCAGAGTTCAAGTCAGTACCCTCTGAGAAGTGGAGCCATGCTTCTGCCTAAAGGGCGAACAGAAAAGAAGTTGTTGTCCAGAGGTGGTGAGCTTCTTGTTGGTGCATTTGCTTTTGCTTTTTAAACTGACTGCAACAGAGCCATAATCTTTTTTTTTTTTTTTTTTTTTTTTTTGACAGGCAGAGTGGACAGTTAGAGAGAGGGACAGAGAAAAAGGTCTTCCTTTGCCCTTGGTTCACCCTCCAATGGCCGCCACGGCGGTGCACCATCCTGATCCGAAGCCAGGAGCCAGGTGCCTCTCCTGGTCTCCCACGCGGGTACAGGGCCCAAGGACTTGGGCCATCCTCCACTGCACTCCCGGGCCACAGCGGAGAGCTGGCCTGGCAGAGGGGCAACTGGGACAGAGTCCGGCTCCCCAACAGGGACTAGAACCCGGGGTGCTGGCGCCGCAAGGGGAGGATTAGCCTACTGAACCGTGGCGCCAGCCCAGAGCCATAATCTTAACAACTTTAGTAAGTATCCAACATGTCTGAATCATATCATATAGTGAAACAAATGTGGGCCCTGAAAGGAAATACCCCCCAAAATGTAGTATCATTAATGTAGATGAATAAGAACTAGATAGATAGGGCTAGGTTAATGACATGTTCAGCAAATCTGCATGTATACAAAAGTATGGGACTCATCCATTTTGTAAGACATTATACAATATTTTGATATGGGGTCGGCATCGTGGAGTAATGGGTTAAGCAGCCGCCTGCAACACTGCCATCCAATATGGGCACCAGTTTGTGTCCTGGCTGCTCCACTTCCAATCCAGCTGGGAAAGCAGCAGAAAATGGCCCAAGTCCATGGGCCCTGGTACCCATTTGGGAGATCCAGATGAAGCTCCTGACTCCCAGCTTCAACCTGGCCCAGCCCCAGCCATTGCGGCTACGTTGGGAGAGAACCAGAGGATGGAAAATCTCGCTCTCTCTGTCTCTCTTTCTGTAACTCTGCCTTACAAATAAACAAATAAATCTTTCAAAATAAAAAGGAGGAGTCAGTGCTCTGGCATAGTGGGTAAAGCCTCCCGCCTGCAGCACTCGCATCTTATATGGGTGCCGGTTAAAGTCTTGGCTGCTCCACTTCTGATCCAGCTCCCTGCTACTGTGCCTGGGAAAGCAGCAAAAGATGGCCCAAGTGCTTGGGCTCCTACAACCCACATGGGAAACCTGGAAGAAGTTCCTGGCTCCTGGCTTCTGGCTTCAGCCTGGCCCAGCCCTGGCTGTTCTGGCCACTTGGGGAGTGAACCAGTGGATGAAGATCTCTCTCTACCTCTGTATCTGCCTTTCAAATAAATAAATATTTTTAAGAAAGATCCTGACTTGGGCCCTGCACCCGCATGGGAGACCAGGAGGAAGCACCTGGCTCCTGGCTTCGGATTGGCGCAGCACGCCAGCCGTGGCGGCCATTTGGGGGGTGAACCAACGGAAGGAAGACCTTTCTCTCTGTCTCTCTCTCTCTCACTGTCTAACTCTGCCTGTCAAAAAAAAAAATATTCTGACATAAAAAATAGACACATAAAGTAAAATGAGATGACAATCAGACTCTGTAAACTTGGGAAGAAAATGACCCCACTAATTTTTTTTTAATTATACACTCACAAATGACATACATATATAGAGAGACTAAAGTAACGTATAGCCTCAATTTGGTTTTATATCATTCTATCTTTAGCCAGATGAGTTTAAATAAAAATGCTTAAGTAAAAATCATTACAAAAGTCTCATTAAATTATCATTAAAGGCTTAGTACTCATGTATATAGATAAGACATACAACTAGTTGAACGATACACTGAAAGAGCACTGGACAGGAAATGCAAAACCTGGACTTTAATCCTGGCTCTTCCACTAGCTATGTAATTTTGAGTAAATCACTCAAATCCCTTATAAAATAGAGACAGTAATCCCTGTCTGCCACATAGGGTTTTGCAAGGATAAAATGAAATAATGTATACCATGTGTATTTTACACCTCAAAAACACCATATCCATTTTTAATAATTCCAATTATATTAATGTTCAGATTAGGCACGCTGAAGCATTAACAGTTTCCCAAGTAACTGAAGGACTTTCACGGATCCAAACTAACCTCCACTCATGCTGTTCCCTCTGCTTGAAAGGTGTTGCCCCTGCCAAATTACCAGTGCAGGAAGGGTGGGAACCTATGTCTCCTATACCTGGAAACTTCTAATCCTTAGCATAGTGCCTAACACAGACTTCACAGCTGCCACATACCAAGTGCCTACTAAATACTACGCACGGGGGCTGGCGCTGTGGCTCAGTGGGTAAAGCCACCGCCTGCAGTGCCAGCATCCCGTATGGGCGCCGGTTATAGTCCCCAGCAGCTGCTCCACTTCTGATGGACCAAGTGTTTAGGCCCCTGCACCCACGTGGGAGACCTTTGGGGAGTGAACCAGTGGATAGAAGACCTCTCTGTAACTCTGCCTTTCAAATAAATAAATCAATCTTTAAAATAAATAAACACTATGCACTACAATAGGGACCTCTCCATATATTTCGTTAATTTTCACTCACACGCTAGAAGGTAGAAAGACCCTGTAAGAAAGAAACTGGCGCTCAGAAAGTCTATATAACTTTGCAAAGGTGACAGAGCCACACAGGTGCGTGTAGAGTCAGAATCCAAGTCTTTCAGATTCTCAAGCTGTAGTCTTCCCATTCTGCTACTCTGCCTTTCGCAGTGGAGGTGTTCAATAAATTGAACTGGATAAATCTGTGCATTTTAACCCCAACACACATAAAAAGACATTATTCAAAGTAAGCATTTGGATATAAACTAAAATTTCAATCTTGACTTTTAAAATCCATGGATGCAGCCTAAGTAAGAGCTCCAAAAAATGTCCCTGGATTTGCAGATACATCAAAACACAGCTGAGGAATTCTTTCTTAGTTGGCCGGCACAAAATGGGACTGAAAATTCTGAGTGAGGGCTAGGAGAGAAATCCGGAATCTTTTGTCTTGCCAGAAAAATCCTTAAATAATTCAGCTCTCGTTTATTTAAATAATTAAGCAATTGTAACTTTATTTAAAGAGCACTTACATGAATCTAAATGTCTGGGTTGCCAAGAAAAGTGGAACAGACTTTACAACCTCCTCCCAAACCTCCTCTCTGGGAGGAAAACCAGCCTGAGGAGTTTCAGCCTGGTAGGTAATTGTTTTGTAAAATTAAAAGCCACAGAAAATTGGAGTTTAGAATGGAAAATGTCATCTCAACCGTAACACTAATAAAACCAGCTAATGAATAAGTGCATTCTGGCAAGAATATATAAAAATTGCAAAGCCCAATGTGGACAGTACAGAATACAGAAGGAATCCATGTGAGTAAACATCAAATGAAGGATTATCCTGATTTGTGAAGAATCCATTCCAGCAAGAAATTGAACTGCAGACCTTTTGCATCCAAGAGCAGCAGGACTACCTGTGGCGCTACCAGAAAATGTTGATGGGTGTGCTCTTTTTCTCCTCTCCATTCTCAGCTGCGGAAGCCATAAGCCGATGTTCCAGGGGCACGGAAGCCTCAAGATTCTCCAACTACCTTGAGCTCTAATTAACTTTCAAAAGCATAAATGCCCACACCTTGTGAGGAACAACATAGCTATAATTATAAAGGCTTCAAAACAGTGAGCTGTGTCTTCCCTTTATGTTCTACATCATACCAAAAAAAAAAAAAAAAAAAAAAAAAAAAAAAAAAAGCATGAATTTGAAGTGAATCACATCCCAGCTTTGTTACCTATGTGACCATCAAACAAGAAAATGGGGTGATCCCATCTAAGGCTCAGTTTCCCCATCAGTCAAGTGGGGATATCAGTAGACATTAAAATAGTTATGAGAATTGGGGCCAGTGCTATGGCATAGCAGATTAACCCATCACCTCCAGTGTTGGCATCCCATATGGGTGATGGTTCGATTCCCAGCTGTTCCACTTCTGATCCCGCTCCCTGCTATTGTGCCTGGGAAAGCAGCAGAAGACGGCCCAAGTGCTTGGGCCCCTGCACCCACATGGGAGACCCAGAAGAAGCTCCTGGCTCCTGGCTTCAGCCTGGCCCAGCCGTGGTCATTTTGTGAGTGAGCCAATGGATGGAAGATATCTCTCACTGCTTCTCCCTCTCTCTCTATAACTCTGATTTTCAAATAAATCCTTAAAAAATAGTTATGAGAATTAAATGAGACCATAAATGTATAAAATGTTTTCTTAGTACAGTGTTTACCAGGCCATAGGCACTTATGTTAGTTATAATAATAATTGCTATTACATTATACTGAGCTCCCACTCCACGCATGCATTCCATCTTGCAAGCTAGAAATAAATCCTTGGAATTCACTGCAGAGTCCCAGAGAAGGTTCCTTTCTTCCCCATCCACACTTAGCGCTGCTCTCACTTCTAGGGTTCAGTAACCACAAATCTCTTCAGGAATAACACTTCTGAGGCTCAGAATCTAACACTCATACCAAAAACATCCCCCCAGACATAATTTCCCTTAACGGGTCCTTTAACGGAATCAGATAAAAGACTAGCCCAGATATCAAACTCAACTGATATTTCCATTTACATATTTCTAAGTTAAGGCACACATCCTCACAAAGCTCTAATAGATTTCTTTTTAATTAATCAAAGCCCTTCAAAGTTAGAGCAAAGTAGATGCCCGTTTTCGCTTCATCTTTGCATATGACGCATAGCAAGGCTCCGCAATTCGGTTAATCACTCATCATGTAAACAAAGAAACCTCTAGAGAGTCACAGAGCAGCATGTGCGGATTCGTGATGCAGAAGGGTTTTTTAAACAGAAACAATGTAATCTATTCAGTAGAGAGGAGTACACCGTGCCAATTAAATATGTTGGGTCCCATAATTATAACTGCAATAATGAATGGGAAGGAGTGTTGTTGCTGCACAATGCACTTCTGTATTCCACTCGGTGATTTGTCTCTGGTCTATTCCCCTACTATCTTGCTCCAGCTGGAGCGTACCACGGGTGACTCTCTCCTATCACCTCCACGCAACCACAGGCCTAACTTTCACAAATAACTTTAAAACCAAATAACTTTAAGAGGCCCTTGATATACTTGTGTACTTTTTCAACATAAAATTCATGGCTACAGTGTCATGACCGTATTTCCCAGGGTGAAAGCCAACTATTTCATTCACTGCCTTTCTTTCCAGAAAACGAGTGCAGAGATCCCTTCATCCCTATCTTTCTGTTTCCCTGACAGAGAGAGCGTGCTCAGAGCCAGGATGTGGAGCGCCCTCTTTCCTCCTAGCTGTCCACTGACCAGTTGTCCACTGGCCCCTGGTGAACCTGAAGAGACCAAACCACAAAGGCTGTCGCATGCTAAGTTCATTCAAAATGGCTTAGTCACCAGTTGAGATCATCTCAGAAATCTGAAGAATTTCAGTCTGCACTCTATGTGCATATGGCTTCCCTTATCCTCACACTTCTGCTTCAGTGGGTTCAATAAATTTTAAAAATAAATTACCTCCTAGGACTTCACCGCAACACTCAGGCTTCCTGGGCTTTCCTAGCTCAGGCCAGAACTATGTCTGAGTGCTTACGTATAATTTGTTTAACCTTCCATTAAACCCTCTACTGAGTTCCCACAAACAGGATGTAAATTTTGGAACAGCAGATATACTCAGGTGCTTTGGGACTCACAGAGCAGATCTGAACACTTGGTGCCTTTCTTCTCGTTAGCAGGTGGGCTCACAGAAAAAGATTCTGTTCCTAGAGAAAGCCCCCCACCCCCGAAACCCCACCCTCCACCCCCACCCCATGTGTAGGCTTTCTTAAGCTTCTCAATCCTATCTCCTGGCAGCCAATGCTGCAGCTGCCAGGCTACTCAAGGGTTAAGGAAGCCGCACACCTGCCCTTTTAATTTAAGTTGACTCCCAAGGAAACCTTTTCCCGTTGGCCATAGGTATTGGTTTGCCACAACTGTAAACAGCTCAAGATCAGTCCCAAAGGCCAGGCTTTGCAGGTGCTGGAAGTGTGTCACACGATACAATATTTACAAATAGCCTGAAACAATACAACTCAACTACACACAGCTTTACGACTTTGACAAAATACTCTCCCATAAGCAACCACAGGCTTTTGGAACAGGTCTAAGAGCCTAAAAGCCAGGCAATCACCTTTCACTACTTGATTTACAAAATTTGTTATAAAGATCTCTAAACATATTGTCACTAGTATTTCTTTATTAAAATAGTGAAAACAGAAATAACAGCCATAACAATAATGAAGCTATTTACCGAACACTGACTAATGGTCAGTCATCTTACTTTTTGTCTCTCTTGTATCTCTATTGTCTCTCTCGTATCTCTATTCTCCCGGGCCTCAGCCCTTCTGACAGTTCTGCCATCGTTCTGCCTAATTTAGGGAAGTAAAAGGAACCTCATATTGCCCATGGGCCAGGACAAAAAAATCTCATTGCTTATATCAGCAACTGGTCTCTGGCTCTATATTTCTCATTTTTCTTTTACTGAATTCCCTATATAGCCACACTGCCTGGATTCTTTCTTTCAAGTACCATTTAATTTATTTCAGGTCCTGGACCTATGAACCCATGCTAATTTGCATAAGTAGAAAGGTTCCAAAAACAATTAGACAAAAGATCTTTAGTAAAAAGAAATCTTTAGTAACTTCAGATTAGCCTGCTAACCTGAAGCAGAATCTCAGTGTAGGTGTTCATTAATTCATTCAATAAATATTTACTGGACTTCCAACATGTACATGGCACTATGGTGGGTGGCATATGAAAGGAAATGTGTGTATGTATGTATTTGTATTTATATATATATATACGTATGTGTGTGTATGTGTATGTGTGTATAGATCTATCTCCTATTCTGTATTAATAGTCTGGAATGATAAAATGGAAACACAAATAACTAAACAAAACTGTATATTATTAATCTAAACAAAAGAAGAATAGTTCAGATAAAGTCAAAGGAGGCTTCATCTTCATACAGAAATGAAAAAGGTGAATAGTACCTCGAAATATGGATATAAAAGAAGACAATGTTGGAGAAAATCTCTTAGGGGATTTGGACGATGGCAAGTTGGGAGGACAGATTCACACATGTGAGCAGCTGGTGAGCCCAGCAGATCCAAGAACCTTGCTCCTAAAACACTGAAGCTTTGGGCAAAGGCACTTGGTATAGTGGCTAAAATGCCACTTGGGATCCCCACATCCCATATCAGAGGGCCTGGGCTCAAGTCCTGACTCTGCTTCCAATTCTAGCTTCCTGCTAAAGTGCACCCTGAGAGGCAGCAACTGATGGCTCAAGTAGCTGGCTCCCTGCTACCCACGTGGGAGACCCAGATTGAGTTCCAGGCTCCTCGCTTTGGCCTGGCCCAGTCCTGGCTGTTGTGGGCATTTGGGAGTCTCTCTCTCTCTCTCTCTCCCCCCCCAAATAAAAATGAAAATTAATTGATTAATTAATTAAAACTACAAAATACTGAAGCTCTGAAGCTGAGTAACATTTACCAAAGATAAATGTCTCTGCAGTAGGTGGATGGTCGGGGGCCGTTATGGATAACAACCACAAGGGAATCAAGAACTAGCTGACGTTGAGTGATGGTAATATGAAGTCTGGATGTAGGAAGTGTTTCATTAGAAAGGTCAAGAGCATCCTGCAATGACTCACACACGCAGCAGAGACAATGTGTGCAGAGATTGAGGCCTGAGGGTGGCCTAAGAGCATGACTGTTAGCTAGAAAGGAAGCAGGAAATGACACAGACCAATTGCTCCAGGGACTTGCTCCTGGTGGTGGTTGTAGGGCCAGCCTTTCTAAGAGGGGGTTTTATCTGTTTGGTAAACTTGTATGTCTGGGATTTAAAATATGGAACAGGTGAAGATTTCCACAAGCGAGGTGTGAGGGGGCAGTGGGACTCCAAGGGGTAGCCAGAACACAAGAACAGCTGGTACTTGACATTACCGTTAAGGAATTAAAAAGAAAAGGGCGGGGCAGGAGGAGGGATGCAGTCAGGCCACAGACAAAAGCAACACCTGAAGCAGTGGGAGTGAATGAGATCTAGAACAGGGAAGATGACCTACGGAAAAAAAGAGAGGAAATCGGCTGAGGATGAAACACTGGAAACCATTCAGCTGGTAGAAAAAGGAAGCAGAGCCAGCCCCAGCACCGACCAAAGCTTTCCCAAGTAGGCACAAGCAGGACTGCAGAACAAATGGAGGAATTTGTAGAAGGAAGCAGGAGTTAACGGAGCCAATGCCGTGGGATGGGCAAGGAAGAGGATGCTTAGCTAAGGGCCACTGATGCTTAGTGACCTTCAAAAGTAGCATTGTGGAGAGCCAGCCCCCAACACCGACTGCCTCAGCCAGAACTGCTGAAGAGCAGCCCGAGACGGCCTGGCATGTCATGCCCATAACATCCAGCAGCTCCGCGCGCCCGGGTTACCTGCTCGTCCTCCCACTCGGCAGCAGGACGCTCCCGCCGCAGAACGCTCCCGCCGCAGAACCACCCAGCGCAGGTCCGCAGGCCACCGTGACCTGTGCTCAGCAAGGTGTACCGACATCATCAGCAGCTACTGCTGACAAGTGCCGCATCTCATCTCATATGGAATTAAAACAGATAACACCAGAGCAGAGCCCCATGAACCTATTAAATATTCCACAAGTAATTTATTTTTGATGTGGAGGAGAGGGAGGGAGGAGAGGAAGGGAAGCCAGCACACCATCATTATGCTGAAAAGTATCCAGTTATCAACAAGGTAAAGGTTATAATCACAATAAGACTTAATTGTTCCATCCCAGCAGAGCCTGGGAGTCTGTTACCCCAACTGTAAGGCAAAGAATGCCTAACAAAGGCCGTTCCAGCTAGTGTTAGGCAGTGTGGCCAGCACCTGTACCATCCTCTTTTAGAAGGGCCACAGGGAGAGAGGCAGTGGGGAACAGGGAAAGGGGAAACGAAGGAGGAGGGGAATGAAGCAGAGGGCACAGGTGCACACCAGGGCCGGGTTTGGCGACAGGGGCCAGGGGAGGAATAGTGTGAACCAGGGAGCTCATGCTGTGTTCATCCATGAAATAGGCACGTCGACATAGCTGGCAGGAGTAGCTTTATTTCAATGAACGCTTCATATCCCATTAAAAATCTAACTAAAACATAGAATATCCCCCCAAAACGCACATGAATCCTTGTATGCAATTTCAGGGACTTGTAGATACCCATGAAAACCCACCCACAGACCCCCTGGCCCCAATCAGGAGCCATCTGCCTCATGTCATCAAACTTATTCTCCCAGCATTTTGGACCACAGTCCTTCAAACAACCACCACATTCCCACCTCAGTTTACTAACATCTTGCCTTCAGAAAAGAAAAGAAAAAAAAAAAAAAAAAAAAAAAAAACCAAAATGTCAACATTTGCTAAACCATGGAAAATTTGTATTTCCTGGCCTAAGTAATTTCTTAACATGCTATTAGCCTTCTCTTTGTTTTTTGCATCAATTCAAAACAAAAACTGAGGTTGCTGTCAGAATTAGTTTTCACTTACAGCAGCCAAAAAAACAACTTTAGAAGAGAATAAGGTGTATATTTGTAGTCTATTTCAGAACTATATTACAGGAAACTTTATACAGATCAGATCAGCCTTCCCTTCCTTTGTAAAAATTCAGGTATCTGACATTTCACTGCCACTGGGTACTCTATGAAAGGTTATGTTTTCATAATAGAAAATTCTCACTGACCCAGTGGGGTTTCTTCTTCCTTTTTTTTAAGATTTATTCATTTATTTATTTATTTGAAAGGCAGAGTGACAAAGAAAGAGATCTTCACCTGCTGATCCACTCCCCAAATGCCCACAACAGCCAGGGTGGGGCCGGGCCAAAGCCAAGAGTGAGGCACTCCATCCAGGTCTCCCACGTACTGGAGCCATGCTGCAGATTTGAACCCGCACTCCAGTATGGGATGTGGGCACCCCAAGCACAGCTTACCCCACTACACCACAATGGCTCCCCAACCCTACAGGGCTTCTACTTCCTCTCTCTTCAACTGAAACCATGGCAAATGTCCACGTATTTTAGAGGAGTGCAGCTACGTGTTCTAATATTCCCAGCAGGCAAAGGAGGCAAGCCTGCTGGCGAGCTACATCCATCTGGTCATCTTCACCTGAAGCCCAAACACAAAAAGCTTTGGAGGGCAGAGAGGAGCCAAATTGGCTATAGACATCCTCAGCTTTCCAGCTCCCAGGTGCAAGTTAGTTCCCCCCACCCCTTTTGGTGCAATCACTTTGGTGTTCACTTGCAAGCAACGCTGTATTCTCTCTGCACAGACGATAAGCTTCTGAGATGGCTCAGCCTCAGTTCAGACTCTCTGCAGTTTTGTTTGCTCAAGTCGGCTGACAGAGACTCGGGCTAGCTGCATCTATTCCCTTTTCCTTTACATTGAATCAATTAGCAATGTTAAATATTTAACATATTAGTCTTATTTCACTGAACAAAACAATTCGCAAGCAGCTTAGGTAGTGGCAGTGTAAGATAGGGAATAGGCCAGACGTGGAGAAAATTGAATGAAGGAGAAAGTGTGTTGTAGGTGAATATGTATTCTAAAAAAATATAAAAATCTATTCACAATTCACTGAAGATGGATTACTTGTTTCTTTCCTTCTACTGACAGGTCCTGAATCTTTATGGAGAACATTAAATTAAAGCGCATAATGGGTTTATGTAGCGTAGTGCACATTGGAGACATTAGTCACGTCCCTTAAGCATTTTTCTCATTTTCTAAGCCTGACTTAAGCCCCATTTCCCCATTGATGAGGGAAGTCCATTCTAACCCACAAACCACATCTGCAGTCTGGTGTGCCATTTTTTTACATTTGTCAACAGATGCTGTGTCCTGCACTCAAAGCCACCACAGCTTATTACATTTCCAGCCTGGATTACAGGAAACAGGGAAAAGCTAATAGGGTCACTCAAGTGGGAAGTTTTTTGTTTTTCCCTCTCCTCCCTTCAAAACACACAGTGGCATTAAGAGAAAACTAACCAAACAAACAAACCAAAACAACGCACAGTTGTCTTGCAGAACCCTGACTGAATAGATGAGTAAGACAATTTCTACCTGAGTATACAGCCAAATTCACATGTAATACCTCCAGAAGCTTTAAATCAAACATTTCAGGTCACTTAGGACACTGACGCGGCTGGCCAGAACACTCTACATCAGCATCCGTGTATCCCATCAATCTGCTAATTTGGAACCATGCTCTCAAGTGATTACCAGGAGGCACTCCTATCTTTTAAGCATCCCATTTAGAACATTAGAATGTCAGCCTGACCCACACGAATGCTATTTCAAAGACACACAAACTGTACAACTGCTTATTAAGGCACCTAGGTGAATCTAATGCTAATGAAGAGCCTGAAAAGAACAAGTTGCTTGCTAGGTAGCTGGATTTCCTTAGCATCACACAAACTCCTGCATCATGTTAATTCTACTGTGAAATAATAAAGAGCCCTCGATCTCTACCTAGTAGTGTGCTGCTAGCTCAGCATACTCCATCAGGGTTAGAAAGAAAAATCTATCTGGATGGTAGTTAAGCAGAAAAACAACAAAGCAGGGGCAACTTGCCCACAGCATGAATTTAGGGGTGTCGGATCATATGCAAGAGCCGGAGTTCTTCATCATCAAGTTTCGGATGGCTCTAGATTACTGTGTTCTCAGTGTCAGGAAAGATTCTTGCAAAACTTAAAAACAATAGAAAAAATTGGCCTGGTTAACGTGTTGATGTATGACGCTTATTGAGGAGAAGAAGGAAATAACTTGATTTGGGGTACAAGAGCTAACACAGAATACAGATATAGATACCCAAACAACCTCCTAAGACAGATACCATTATCCTTATTTTACAGATAAGAAAACTAGGGTTCAGACAAGTTAAGTTACTTGCACAAAGTCACTCAGTTTGTATGGGGAAAGGTGAGATTTGAATCCTAAAAAGTCTTGAATCTATCATCTTCACTGTTGTTTGCTACCCATGGATTTTTTTTTTTTTTGCAAGTGGTCAATTTTAATTAAACAGTTTCTATGACTCTACAGGAATTAAAAGCAGAACTCACATCGTAAGCCTTAACCTAGGGATTTACAGTGCATTTGCCTGGGTTTTTCCTGATATGTGGATGAACACATGTGCTTCAATTCTAGGATAGACTTCTGCTGGGATGGGTACTCAGTAACGTTCTGCCTTCTAGTGGGCAGCAGACATGATTTCCATGTATACAGTCCATAATGTTCTTCGGTAGTGCAGCTTGACTTAGCCATACAGGTAAAATGATCATTCATGGTATTTAGATTTTTCATAAAGAGCCAAAAACACAATGAAAAAGCTTCCATCATTTCTCCTACTGTGTAGCATCTCAAAACCAAAACCACAATGACCTGCAGCACCCCAAGTCTGTAACAGTTCCTGATCCATCCAAACAAATGAAGGCAGAACTAGTTTGACATTTCCTGCTGACTATGATTAGAGCATCTTCTAATGAAACTCACTTCAAATCATTTTAAATCCATTTACTCATGTCAACATCAATGTACTCAGCATTATCTGCCAATTAGTAAACCAGAAAATATTCTTTAGATAATCTGAAATCTCAGTAAAATATTCAGCATGCCACTCATTTACCGTAAACTGCCCTGTAAAAACAAATTAGTAAAACCAGCTGTCACAGGACAACATAAACATTCATTAACACAACCCAACTACTTTCGTCTGGCAAGGTTTCCCAGGAAAGAGAAAATGCAGTGGAAACAAACCAACAAGAATATCAAATGCTGGCACCAAGAATAAAGCATACATTTACCTCCCCAATGTACGTGAACAAACTTGGACTGGGAAGAAAAGGGTTAAAGGAAACATTCTGGACAATTCTTTCAATGAGGATCTCCAGTCTCTGTGCTACAATAAGTCTAGAAGGTAAAAACAGTTCCAGCATATGTGATGCTTCATAAAGATCAGAAATGTCAAAGAGCATGAAAGCACACCCAATATGAATATGATTATACATATGCAAGGGAACAATGAATTCAAGTGCAAGACCCAGATTCTGTAGAAGCCACTTATACAAGTATACATACGCGGCATAAAGCATCTCCCAGTCTCACAAGAAGCCTGTGAGTACATCACTTACCAGCCAACATTGACTCGTCCTTTCCACAAATCAGCCTGACAAAATTCTGTAATTTAAATATGGCAATATTTCAATAGCCGCCTTCCACTTAGGACCCTTTCAGTATTTTTCATTTTAATGCATTGGTTATAAATAAACTGCGGCAGCACCTGTTAAGAGGGATTAAAAAACGCTTTTATATTATGAGAGACCCAGTGAGAGCTTGTTCTCTGATGAACACACTCATGATATGCAGAAGACGTCTGTAGTGGCAGAGCAGTATTCTTCAACAATGATTTCGATTTAAGAATCTAAATTAGGCTTCAGTCACTGATGACTACTTCGACCTTCTAAACGATATGGAACACTTCGGAGTGGGTACCTAACACAAAAGCTGCCAATCACGGAGCAGAACATGCTCAAATACCCAAACCCCACTGATTGAAGGTAGACAGACTGGAGGGTGCAAGGCTGCTTCTTCCTTAGAGAAGCCATGATCCTAAAATGACAGGCAAAACCCAGAACCAGTCACAAGGTGCTCCCTAAATGTGCATTGGGCACCCAACTACAAAGCAGCTCAATATCTAAGACATTTCCATTTTGAGATGTGCTGGGCATATCAAGGCATGGCAAAATAAACATATTCAAAAACAGGTGGCTTGTCACCAAGCCCTCCTCCAAGGCCACGCACAGCATGGCAAAGAGAGGAGCCACACAGGGACCACATGGATCAAGACTGTTGTAACTCTAAATTTTTTTTCAAAGGAGAAAAGAAGTCCAAACTACTCTCATCCTTTTATGTGAAATGAGTTTATAGGCACACTGGGGTTTTCTCTCTACAGCAAGCCACGGCAAAAGGCAGAAGGACATTGAAATAAAGAAAATCAAAGGAATCTTAAAAAATTTAAATCACAAACTACACATCCTATTGATGAAGTCCTAAACTTAAGTTTACATTGTCTTTTTAACATGAAGAAAAGCTTTATCTTGGGGCCGACGCTGTGGCCTGAAGTGTTGGCACGCCATATGGGTGCCGGTTCTAGTCGCAGCTGCTCCTCTTCAGATCCAGCTCTCTGCTATGGCCTGGGAAAGCAGTAGAAGATGGCCCAAGTCCTTGGGGTCTTGAACCCACATGGGAGACCCTGAAGAAACTCCTGACTTCAGATCGGCACAGCTCCAGCCGTTGTGGCCATCTGGGGAATGATGGAAGACCTCTCTCTCTCTGTAACTCTGCCTTTCAAATAAATAGAATAAATCTTAAAAAAAAAAAAAAAGCTTTACCTTAATTATATGATCAATAAATTAAAAGTGAATACATTGCTATAATATTTAATTTTACAACCAGTTGCTACACTGAACTTGTGCTTTTCATAGAGATAGAAACAAAATGCCTGCAAAAGCACTATATATGGTATCCATAAGGAAGATAATTATTAAGCTTGAAGAATAATTCACAATTTTGCAAATTTTAATCCCTACCTCCACCATATACCAAAAATGTATTTAACAGTTGTTTTTACATTTCTTTAAAAACAGATGTACAGTCCATGAAAAAAAAATCAAGCTGCACAGAAAATTACAAAGACTGCTGAGCACCATAATGTCAGTCTCGTATTCTGGGCACTGCATTCTGGGAGATGCGAGGGGAGCGCCGGGGAAAAGAGTGGAAGACAGCCAGCTGGGAGCTTTCTCTCCACCAACGAAGGCTCTCCTAGAACAGGTGACTTGCCACATCCAGAAGGGCTCAGAGGTTCATGAATATGCTATTTGTTTCACTTGTGAAAATCCTAAAAGAGAGAATAACTTCTCAAGAAAGCAATTAACAACTTAGTTATCCTGGAGATGGCTCAGGAGAGTGTGCCCATATGGCTGGTGTGCCTGGCTTCCTTCAGACAGGCCAAGGTTGGGGTGGGACACCTTACTGTAGTTTCTCATAGAGTTCTTTTTTCTTTTCTTTCTTTCTTTTTTTTTTTTTTTTTTTTTTTGACAGGCAGAGTTAGGCAGTGAGAGAGAGAGAGAGAGAGATACAGAGAGAAAGGTCTTCCTTCCGTTGGTTCACCCCCCAAATGGCCGCTACGGCCGGCATGCTGCGCTGATCCGAAGAGCCAGGAGCCAGGTCTCCCATGTGGGTACAGGGCCCAAGCACTTGGGCCATCCTCCACTGCCTTCCCGGGCCACTGGGACAGAATCCGGCGCCCCAACCGGGACTAGAACCCGGGGTGCCGGTGCCACAGGCAGAGGATTAGCCTATGGAGCCGTGGCGCTGGCCTTGAGTTTCTAGATGCAGAAATCACACAAGTGCTCCAAATTTTTGTTTATCCCGAGTCAGAAAATGAACATAAGTTTACAGGAAAACTAGACTGGGTCAATATACCTGATACAGAATATACATTCCACCCAGTACAGCACAGTTTAATAATTAAGAAGTTCTGTCAGAATAAATTTTAATGGAAGCTCTGATTTCTATTTCGTTCATTACAATTATGCCTAAGTACAACCACTTACCTTTCATACAAGGCACTTCAACCACTCCTCTAAGACACTAACAAGGGCTAACATTTATATAATGCTTACTGTGTCCCAGGCACTGTTAGACAGTTTTATATATATTAGCTCATTTTATTTTTGTAAATATGGAAGCAAATTTCAGTGAAAAAAAAAATAATGAAGGGAATACACCTGACAGGCCAGGCAGGCATCTCAGGAAAGCACTGAGAGCCCAGCCTGCATCCACACTTAAGTTGTTAGGGATTTGGGAATGGGCCCTCTCCACCCACCTGTCTGGGATGTCTCACTGCGTGGAGGATGTGAGCTCATTGCAGCACAACAGCTCCGTGAGCTGGATGCTATGCTCCCTCCCATTTCACAGATCAGGAGACTGAGGCTCAGGGAAGGTAAACAGATTGCCTTAGTTCACACAGAAAGGTAGGAACTGAGTCAGGATTTGACCCCGATGATCTGTTTCCCTGCCACATACGTGAATTTCCGAGGCAGTGCTTTTGAGTGACACGAAGCTGTAAGCTCTCTCTAGGTGTGAAACCACGAAGAAGTGCAACTTTTACATAACTATGTTATCTTTAACTTCTGGGCCCTTTATTTTCTCTTCTGGTTCCCTCAGATTGGACAGCCATTAATTTGAACATTAGTTTTCTAATCAACAAAATAATAATAATAATATTGCCTACTCCAAAGAATGCTGTAAGGTAGGATACACTACATATTAAAGTACTTTGTGAACTATTATGTGCCAGACAAATGTGAGTTGCTACTCTAATGATTAAACTTTTCATAATGTCATCTTCTCTCCTTCTCCATGTTAGACCACTGGACAGTCCCGTTAATTAGCTGTGTTAGAAAAAGAAAAAAAAAAACTAAATAAAGAACCAAGTACCAGAGTAGTCTGAAACTGTCTTCAAATAATAACTGATTAAACTAGCCATTGACAATGGAACAACATTCTTGGTAGGGCATTGTGTCACAGAGCACATTTAGCTAGCCTAATTTATTCTACTGGAAAAAAAAAACCATAAAAACCTTTCAGATACTATTAGAAAGTAAGCTATCATCCATTAAAAGTAAAGTTGAATGGATAAATTTTAAGAAATGCAATAGATTTGTCAAAAAGTCAAGTAATATTTCTTAGCATTCATTAACGATTATAAAGCACTAAAACTTGAAGCCCTGTACAAATTGGAGTGTCTGCAGAGCACAAAATCATGAAATACCACATCTATCAGTGGATACATTTACTAAGTGCCTACTACGCAGCAAATAGAAGTGCTCCCATGGAACAGTATTTTTCTAAAGAAAATGTGCCATCCTAGCAGAGTTAATAATAAAAGGTACCATTTATAGAGCACTTAATGTAGGACAGAAATTGTACAAAGACATTACCTACCAAATCTCACTTAATCCTTGTAATACAACAGCCACATGAAGTAAGCAGTATTATCCCAATTTTTCAAATAAGGGAATTAAGGCCAAACAACATGAATCAATGTCTGTAAGAAGTGAAGGACCCAGAAGTCAAAACCAGCCCCACCATCTACAGTGCACACTCCTTTTCCTCATATCATCAGGGAAGGGGAATCAGTGCATATCTTGAGCGGCCTGAGACATAGCCAAAAGTCAGAAAAGCACAAATCTCTCTATCCTTGAATATTCGTACACACTTGAAAAAAAATTTTAAAGTATTTATTTGAGAGACAGAGACAGGGAGAGCTCCCATCCACTGACTCATTTCCCAATGCCACAATGGTCACAGCTGGGCTGAGGCACAAGTAGGAAGCCAGGACCACAGTCCAGGTCTCCACATGACAGCCTAGAACCCAATAACTTGAACCATCACTGCTTCCTCCTAGGGTCTGCACTGGCAGGAAGCTGGAGCCAGGAGCCAGAACCAGAAACCAAACCCAGGTATTCGGATATGGGAATCAGGTATATTCACTAGTGGGCTGTCTGCTCCTTGGACACATTTTTCATCCTACTCAGTGATATACTTACTGTTTCAACATTAAAAATAAAAACACCTGTTTTCTTCCAAACTACTAGTGAAATTGACACACTAAAAATCTGTACCAAATATATCCTATGCCTGTTTGAGTAAACACTACACTACCCTACCTGCTGAAAAGCAGAACATACATACAACAGTCAACCAGAGCCCTTAGAGAGTTAATAGGATCAAGGAGAGAAGAACGACAGTATAAAGTGAACACATTGCTCAGAGAACAAATCCAGCTTTTCCCCAAGGAATCATATTCTGAGGTTGATATTTTAAATGAGAACTTTTAATTATTTTAAATGAGAAATTAAAAGTAGTCAAGAAAGGCGGGAGTATTCACAATGAAAACCTGACAAACTCTAAGAAATAGAAGTAGGCTAATGAGCAGAGGTAAAACCACCTGGCATCTGGGGCTGAGCATGAAATATGGCTACATGGGGCAGTGGTTCAACCATTAGCATGCATCAGAACAACCGGAAGGATTTGTTAAATGCAGGTGTCTAGGCTCCATCCCCAAAATTCCTGATTCAGCAGGTCTGGGGTATGGCATTGCTAACAATTTCCCATTCGATGCTGAGCTCCTGGGTACCACACGGGGTCTTCTGAGATCAGGTGGGAGAGAGAGTGTATGCTCACTGGAATGGATTACAGTTTCAAAATGAGCTGGCAGGTAACAGCCTAGTTTTCAATCTGCAGAGATATTGGGGTATAAGGCAAACCTTTTGGAGGGAATGAGTAGTAAGAACAATGGTCATAAAGCAATAAAAATTGAATTTGGCATGCAAGGGGTTCATGAAGAGGAGCTAATAAGGCACAGAACAAGATGATGTCATAAATCAACAGAGGAGGAAGAGGCAAGGGGGCATGGGAAGCACTGTAGGTAAGGGATAAGAGGAGATAGATCCAAACCAACCATTAGATACGATGAACAGAAAATGGCTGTGGATTTGATCATACAGGGTCAGAGAGACAGGTCAAAAGCCATATCTGGGTTTGAGATAGAACAAATCTATTGCATCAAAAATAAAGGGAAGATTGGGAATGGTTGTCTATTTGTCAGGATGAGGAGAAACAGAACTCAGTTTTGTCTGTAAGTTTCTAGTATCAAAAAACCATTCCAGTAGTTGCAACCTACGGTTACATGTAGATAAAAATCCATAGAGGAAAAGTCAGCTTAACATAGTAAGTAGAATGTTAGTTACTAAGAGTTTGGAAGTCATTTGCCTTTCAGAAAAAGGTGAATCTGCATGAGTGGATGGACTCTCACAAAGAAAAGCAGTCCCAGGGCCTGCGTTGTGGTGTAATGGTTAGTAAAGCTGTCACCTGCAACACCAGCATCCCATATAGGTACCAGTTCCTGTTCTGGCTGCTACACATCCCATCCAGTTCCCTGACAATGGCCTGGGAAAAGCATCATACGATGGGCCAAGTGTTTAGGGCCCTGGCACCCATGTGGGAGACCCAGATGAAGCTCCTGGCTTCAGCCTGGCCCAGTGCTGACTGTTGGGGCCATTAGGGGAATGAACCACTGGATGGAAGACCAACCTCTCTCTGTATCTCTCCTCTTCTCTGTAACTTGGACTTTCAAAATAATTACAGAAATCCAAAGAAAGAAAGAGAGAGAGAAAGGGAGGGAGGGGGGAGAAAGAGAGACAGAGAGAGAAAGAGGGAGAGAAAGAGGTTGGGGGGGGGGAGAGAGCAAGCAAGCAAGCAGAAGCTTTGGCAAGCATTGTGACACAGCAGGTAAAGCTGCCAGCTGGAATGCCGGCATCCATTATGGCCGCTGGTTCAAGTTCTGGCTGCTCCACTTCTGATCCAGCTCCCTGCTAATGCATCTGGAAAAGCAGCAGAGGATAGTCCAAGTCCTTGGGCCCCTGCACTCACGTGGGAGACCCAGAAGACACTCCTAGCTCCTGGCCCAGCCCAGGCTGTTGTGGCCATCTGGGGAGTGAACCAGCAGATGGAAGACCTCTCTTTTCTCTCTGTGTCTCCCTCTCACTCTAACTCTGATTATGAAATAAATAAATAAATTTAAAAAAATAATTAGGTCCCTAACATCCACGAGGGAGACCAGAATTGCATTTCCAGTTCCCAGCTTCAGCCCTGGCATAGCCCAGGTCATTGGGACCATTTGGGAAGTGAACCAAAGGATGGCAGCATGCTCTCTCTGTGTCTCTGTCTCTGTCTATCTCCCTGCCTCTCAAAAACAAAAAGGAAAAGGGAATTAAAAGATATGGTACAGGGGCTGGCGCCATGGCGCAGTAGGTTAATCCTCTGCCTGCAGCATCAGCATCCCAGTTCTAGTCCTGGCTGCTCCTCGTTCCATCCAGCTCTTTGCTATGGCCTGGGAAAGTAGTAGAAGATGGCCCAAGTCCTTGGGCCCCTGCACCTGCATAGGAGACCGGGAAGAAGCACCTGGCTCCTGGCATCGGATCTGTGCAGCTCTAGCCATTGCGGCCATTTGGGGAGTGAACCAATGGAAGGAAGACTTTTCTCTCTGTTTCTTCCTCTCACTGTCTGTAACTCTACCTCTCAAATAAATAAATAAAATCTTTTAAAAAAAGATATGGTACAAAAAATTTGGAATTTGTATGTGTGTATACATGTGTGCATACACCCCCACCGGTACACACTTGCATACCTAGTTATTAACAGGCCAATGTAGAGGTTTAGGTTGCAATAATCAGAAGTTAACTAAATAAGAAATTCTTCAAAATTCCCCAGTTTGCCAATATTGAAAGGTTAATTGATTATTCACTGCCACATTAGCATCACTCTCTCACCTCTTACCAAGTTCCTTACATAAGCCATCTGGATGCAAGGCACTCTTAGCCCATCTGTGCTCTCACATTTGCAAATCCTAAACATCCTTTCCTTGCCACACAAGGAACATATTCCTATTGCTCTCTTTAAAATAAAGGGGAATCATACTCAGGTATCCTGGTTTTTAAGAAGAATGCTATACGTTGTTATACATATTGAAAACGAATCATTTCTGGTAATTAATAGCTAGCAGGCAGGAAGAAACTCCCTTCTCACATTTCTGATAACTCAGCGAGATCTACCTGTCACATCTACTCTTCCAGAAACACACTGCTCGAACATTTCCTTAAAACCAAACACTTTAACAAGCAGCAGAGTAAGGTGAAGACTGTTGCCAACATTCACTTCTTAGGGTGGCACAGGTTTCAGAGTCATGCTAGCTTCAATACAAGTTCAATCGTTTGCTAGCTGAAATTGCCTTAGGCAAGGTACTTAATTTGACTAAGACCCAAGTTTCCTTGTCAGTAGTCTGAGATTTAAAAAGTGACTACCTCAACCAGCAAAAAGATAGACACACTGATCAATTGAACAGAGTCCAAAAATAGAAGCACACAAGTATAGCCAATTGATTTTGGACAGAGGTGCAAAGGCAAATGAAAGGAGAAAGGATGGCCTTTTCAACAAAAAGCTGAACATGAACACGCAAAAATGATAAACTTCATTGTACGTCTAATTCCTTTTACAAAAATTTATGCAATGAGTCGCAGAGAAATCCAAAAATGTAAAACTATAAAACATTTAGAAGGATCAGGACAAAATCTGCAAGACTTTTGGTTAGACAAAGTTCTCGGTTTACCTCATGAATGCCAGAAGTATCAAACTGAAAAACTGAACTGCTTAAAAATTAAAAATTTCTGCTCAGCAAAAGATACTATTAACAGAATAAAAGAGAAGCTACAGACTGTGAGAAAATATATGCAAACCATACATCTGACAAAAGGCTTATTCCCAGTATTTTCAACACTTGACAGTTAAAAAAAATCCAATTTTTTTTAAATGGGCACAGTAGTTGAACAGATACTTGACTACAGATATTCAGATAGCAAATAAGAGCACATGAAACGATGCTCAACACCAATAGTCATTAGAGATACACAACTTAACATGAAGAGATACTACTTTATATCTCATTAGGATGACGAAAATTCAAAGACGTGGACCATATTAAGTGCTGATGAGGATGCAGAGCAACTGGAACTCTTACAGATCATGGCAGGAACACAGAATGGCACAGCCACTCCAGAAAACAGTTTGGAAGGTTCATAAAAAGGTAAATACATATGTATTCAATGACCTGACAATCTACTCCTAGGCATTTAGCCAAAACAAGAGCAAATCCATGCCCACAAACAAACTGTACACAAATATTTATGGCCACATAACTGCCAAAATTGAAACTAGCCTAAATGGCCCAAATAGAAAAACAAATAGATAAACTATGCTACATCCATACAATGGAATACTGATTGACAATAAGCAGGAATGAATTACCAATATACACAACAATCTTGATGCATATCAGAAACAACATATTAACTGAAAGAAGTCAGATGCAAAAGACTGCATCCAGTATGATTCAATATGACATTCTGGAAAAAGCAAAACTATTGGAATGGCAAACAGATCGGTGGTGACCAGCGGCCAGGGTAGGAGAGAGGTTTTAACTTTTAAGGGACAGTCTGAGGGGATCTAGGCAAGGGAAGAAACTGCATACATTATGGTAGTCATATGACCACAAGGTAGTTAGTTACACAATTCTATATATAAGCCAAAACACAGAACTCCATCGAACAAGCAGTGAATTTTAGTTTTATGTAAATTTAAAAATAAATTCTTTGAAATATCAACAAAATCATTACCCAGAATAAAGTTCATTCTCATAAAATAATTGTGAAAACTCTGAAATGATGAATATTATCTGCTCATAGTAGGCACTCACTAGACTTTTCAACTACTATGTGACCAGAATCTTAGCATTTAATATGCGACTCATATTTGAATCAGCAGGTTTATCAAGGACCAATTATGTCCTGGTACAGAACTGGCTTCTACAGTACACATAAGACATGCCTGGTATATGTGCTCCCAAGAGAGCTAATATAGCTTGTGTTCTGGTTAGATAATCTAAAAACAAAGACAAAAGTTCAGTTACAATATTATTTAGGAGCAACATTAACAGCAAATTCTCAAAACCAAAAGATGCTCAGGGCTAGATAATTCAGGATGACATCCTTGTGCTTTTTAGCTGCAGTGGGGTGATAGGTGACTTGTTTGCTGCTTTGTTTTTTCTCTAGATTTGCCACACCTTGCAGATGTGGGGGACGGCTAACCTACGGGCTGTACAAGGCGCCAAAAATTATTTGGTCTGGCATGCCAAAGCAACTGCAGGCAGGACTCAAGATTCAACACGGTTTTTAAGTTGATCATTTTGTAGGGTGTAGGAACGATGTCACAAATATCCAAAGGGCCCTCAGCAGAATAAAGGCTCCCCACCCCTGCTAGGTTGAGTCCCATATTACAACAGGTTGGCATTCTCTGCGTGCATCAGCAGACGGCAGCAGGAGGGGGCCTGGCAGCAGGCTAGGTGGCAGAAGAAAGTGATCCCAGCATTAAATATTCTGCAGTGCCTAATCCACACTGAGAAACTGCAGACTGCATTAGCATCTTGGGATACTCAGACAGACTACTCAACATTTACACAATAAGAGAGTCAGATTGGTAAAGACTTCCTACTTAAAAACTCTGCTGGAAGAACAGTGATTCAGAAATCAACTACTGTATAGATCTCATAAGAAGGCAGCTTGAGTCTGACATCCTACCACGACAGCAAACAAGCCATAGACATGTACCATCATAGACGTTTGCAAAAAATGACACTCGAGAAATACATAAAACATACAAGCTTGGGGCAGGCATTGTGGCGCAGCAGGTAAAAACACCACCTGTGATGCAGGCATCTCACACAGGCACTGGTTCCTGTCCTGGCTGCTCTACTTCTGATCCAGCTCCCTGTTAACAGCCTAGGGAAAGCACCTACATGGGAGGCCTTGATGAAGCTCTTAGCTCCTGGCTCCAGTCTGGCTCAGTCCTGGCCATTGAGTCCACCTGGGGAGTGAAGCAGGGGATGAAGCTTTCTCTGTCTTTCCCTCTCTGTGTATCTATGTATAAACACACACACACACACACACACATACAAGCTCTGTGATGATTTTATTTGTTATAATCTGCCATAATTCATAGCAATGATTGTTAAATTGTGGGTCTTAAAAAAATGGAATAGTGTCTATGCAGCACTTTTTTAAGGAAGTAGACTAGAAGTGGATAGGGTATGCTCGCGTAACACAGAGTAAGATAGACTAGGATAATGAATAGATGAAAGTGGACAGAATGGGGCCAGCGCCGCGGCTCACTAGGTTAATCCTCCGCTGGCAAACCATATGGGCGCCGGGTTCCAGTCCCGGTTGCTCCTCTTCTGGTCCAGCTCTCTGCTGTGGCCTGGGAGTACAGTGGAGGATGGCCCAAGTGCTTGGGTGCCTGCACCTGCATGGGAGACCAGGAAGAAGCACCCAGCTCCTGGCTTTGGATCAGCATAGCTCGAGCCGTAGCAGCCATTTGGGGAGTGAACCAATGGAAGGAAGACCTTTCTCTCTGTCTCTCTCTCTCTCACTGTCTAACTCTGTCAAGTAAATAAAAAAAAAAAAAAAATTAGCTGCTCTAAAAAAAAAAAAAGAAAGAAAGAAAGAAAGTGGACAGGATTCAGTGGACAGACTTGTATTGACAGGAAAGGGAAAGAAAATATAAGACCACACTGAAGAAAAAAAAATCAAGGTATACTGAACCCAGTAAAAGGCACATCTATCATATAAATGCATTCTGCATATAGTTGCATGGGTCATACTCAAAATATTTTTTTGAAAACCACTATCTTCAATCTTATCTGGGGATAGTATCCTCTTATCTAAGCCCTCTTTAAAAGCACATTTCCATCCTCTTCCCAGGGACGAGAAACCAATGGTTATTTCTGAGAAATAGTATTACCTATCCAGTCTTATGTAACCAAAGCAGCAGGGGAAAAAATTTTAAAAGACTGTTTTCTATATATGAATTTTAAGTCAACGTATTCATAAAATGTATATGTACATCAATAGTGTGTTCTGAAGTTCACCTGAATATGCAGCGTTATCCTAACAGATACCATCACACCAAGGGTCAGGAAGAGTGATTTCTGATTCATTACGTGTGCTAACAAAGTAAGCTTGGGCACTGAAAATGGCAATAAACGGATGGCCCACGTGCATTTTCTCCCTAATCCTATTTGCATTGATGACTCCTCTGCAAAAAAGACAAACCGGCTGGGCTAGAAAAGTCTCCTCAAATTCCTGCTGCAGCTGGGGAACAGACTTAAGCTAATACAGGAAGAGAAAGCTACACTTAATACAGTGAAGTTAGGATCCAGAAAATCACATCCGGATGAAATCCCAGTGGACACAAATTCCATTCTTAAATCCTCTGGTATATAGAGTTTATATAATTTTAAAATAAAATAAATCCAGCATTCAAGACACCAAAAATGTTCTAAACAAAAAGCAAAATCCATCAAAGCATATTTGGTAGCAACTAAGTAATATAAACAAAGCAGGTGACTTTACAAAGTGATAACCCAAAGAAAAAGACGTGTTTGGAAACAACTGAATCGTGAAGAAATAAAACAGATGGCAGGTATCTAGGAAGGAGTTAATATTCAGTGTAATAGTTAAAGAGACATAAGCACCTTTTCAAATTCCTAGGTACCTAGACAAAAACCAGCAAATAGAAGGTTTCCAAAAAGCCTAATACATTCACACATAGTATGGATGTTTTAGATCCTTTAAATTCAGGCTTTGCATTTTTTTCTTCTCCTCAAATTGCAAAGGTAACTCCAGTTCATTATAGATATTTCAAATAATATGCAAATAGTTTTTTTTTTTTTTTTGACAGGCAGAGTTAGACAATGAGAGAGAGAGACAGAGAGAAAGGTCTTCCTTCCATTGGTTCAATCCCCAAATGGCCGCCACGTCCATTGCACTATGCCCATCCAAAGCCAGGAGCCAGGCACTTCCTCCTGGTCTCCCTTGCAAGTACAGGGCCCAAGCACTTGGGCCATCCTCCACTGCCCTCCCCAGCTACAGCAGAGAGCTGGACTGGAAGAGGAGCAACCAGTACAGAACCGGCACCCCAACCGGGACTAGAACCCAGAGTGCCGGTGCTGCAGGCGGAGGATTAACCTAGTGAGCCGCGGCACGGGCCTACAAATAGAACTTCTAAAGTAAAAGTCCTTCATGATTGCACTCTTCAGAAATAACCATTGTTAACAGTTTTGTGTTTATTCAAATTTTAAATGAATATACCAATTAGTATGTTTTATGGATTAATTATAAAGTGCTAATAAGGTGTTTTTTTTTTTTTTAAGAAAACCAGGATCATCTGAATATACAGTTTTCTGCAATGTGCTTTTCACTGACTGATACATCCTCAAAATCTTTTCCTGTCAGTCGACACAGGACATCACTCCTTCTAATGGTCTCAAAGTATTCCATTATATGGACAGAACATAATTTATTTAACCAGTCCCTTACTGATGGACATTTGAATCATCTGTAACTTCTAATCAACAGCTCCATCCTTCTATGTATATATTTGTGCATTTGTATAATTATTTCTGTAGGCTCAAGTAGGTCTTTGTGTGGAGTCAAAAAATATGTTAAAATTTTATTTTTTTAACTTTTATTTTTTAAACGATTCACTTTAATTCATACAAACACAAATTATCAAGGAGGTGGCAACTGCTCTAATTACTTATTTTTCTTTTCATCTTTAATGTTTTTAGAGACTGATTTATTCTACTCAAAATTAATTGCATAGGAATTAAGTAAAAGGGATAGGAGTTAATGCACCCTTGAGCACTTATTAGAAAACACACTTCATCCAAATTCTACATAAGAATATTCTAGTTTTAAGAAATTTCATGTATCCCCAAAAATGATTCAAATACTGTCATGGGTAGTTAACATCAGGGATAACATTTTAATAAATGCATCATTAGCCAATTTCATTGTCTTGCAAACATCCAAGTGTATTTAATACAAATCTAGATAGTACAGCCTACTACACACCTAGGATAAATGTCACATACACACATGTTTATGCATGTGTAAAAATGTGTGTGTGTGTGTGTGTGTGTACAAAATAGCCTATGTCCCCTATGATCCTAATGAATAAAACACAAGATTAAATAACACACAAGAGAAAATGATGCAATCCTGAAACCCTAAATACAAGGTGCACAAAGCTGCTGCTGTCCTAACACGGCATAATATTATACTCTAAAATAACGGATACAGAGTATGGTATATGCATAATCCAGTAGCATAGTCATTTATTGCCACTATTAAGTATTACGTATGGCACATAATTTTATGTACTATGCTTCTCTAGGACTGGGAGTGCAGTGGGCTTATCTACACCAGCATCACCATAAACTGGTGAGTACTGCATCATGTCAGGGTTCCATGAAGGCCACAGTGCTCCTAGGTCAGAAGAATTTTTCAGTTTCATTGTCATCTTATGGGGCCACTGTCATATACGTAGTCCAGTGTTAACAGAAATGTCTGTATACTTAAAATCCAACCTTATACTTGGAAGTTCTTAAACTTAAATATTCACTGTAATCACAGTTTCCTGTTTGTCTTCCAAAAAAGAAGAAAAAACAAGGAAACCCATCACACATACAGCTTCAGAATTCCACCCAAAAAAAACCTACAAAATTGTCACTCCTAAATGAGTGCCTAAGAAATTTAAATACAAAAAGTCATGACATTCAGAGTCTGATTTTCAGTAAATCACCCAGGACGCATTTCAAAGCAAACAAAATACTTGCTGAGAAACATAGTTACCGGGGCAACGGTAACTGACCTTTTATGTTTTATTTATTTATCAATCCTATTGCTGAAGTATTCTCATTCTTGGAAACAAAGGAGGAAAATGTATTATAAACAATGATTATTAATTAAAGGTCCCCTGCTCCACACTCAATCACCCCTGCCAAATATGTGTTTATCCAACAGACGTGCTGTTATCTACTTCTTAGTTCTTGTCTAGACTAAGGATGTGGATAGCAGATCTCAAAGAGGCATTTAGAAGTTGGCAATATTAAACTGAATACTCTACCTATAGTATAAGGATGAGTATCAGTTTTTTTTTTTTTTTTTTTAAGATTCATTTATTTATTTGAAAGTCAGAGTTACACAAAGAGAGAAGGAAAGGCAGAGAGAAAGAGAGGTCTTCCACCCACTGGTTCACTCTCCAATTGGCCACAATGGCTGGAGCTGTGCTGATCCAAAGCCAGGAGCCAGGAGCCAGGAGCTTCCTCCGGGTCTTCCCACAGGGGTGCAAGGGCCCAAGGACTTGGGCCATCTTCTACTGCTTTCCCAGGCCATAGCAGAGAGCTGGATCAGAAGTGCAGCAGCTGGGACTCGAATCGGAGCCCATATGGGTTGCTGGCACTGCAGGCGGCGGCTTTACCTGCTACACCACAGTGCCGGCCCTGAGTATCAATTCTTAAGAGACAATTAGACAGATATGGTCATTCTTTGCTCCTGAAGCATCACAACCCCTGGTACCTAGTTGATATTCTTGAAATACAAAAAAATGAAAGTCAGAATTAATAAATAAATTTCTTAAAATTAGAAAGTTTATAAAAACAGAAATTCCAAACATTTCAATTTTTTAAGTTCTACCTTTTTACAAGTCCCAAATAATATTCTCATCCAATCAGAAGCCTACCTATTTTTGGCATAACAGAATATGGTTATACCTGCCTGAACCTGACACAGGGGGAAAAAAAGGAAGAGAAATAAAATAGTATAGAATCCCCAGTATCCAAAATGAGAAACTAAGAGCAATTATAGAGAATGGGATTTATGCACAATCCTTCTCAAGGAGGGAGCAAGGAAACCACGCAGCCAGCCCTGGGCTGCAAGACAGAGGCCTGCACTTAGCCTCGGCTGTGGATTTCCTTGAGGAAGTCCCTTCACTACTGAGTCTGTTCACCAGTCACAGTGAGAGCAGGTTAGTCTCCTTACTCTCTGAGGTCCCTTTCACCCCTCCCCTCTTTTTTAAGATTTATTTTATTTATTTGAAAGACAGAGTCACACAGAGAGAGAGAGAGTGAGAGAGAGTGTCTTTCACCCGCTGGTTCACTCCCCGGTGGCTGCAATAGCTGGAGCTGAGCCGATCTGAAGCCAGGAGCCAGGAGCTTCTGGAAGTCCCATCTTCCGCTGCTTTCCCAGACACATTAGCAGGGAGCTGGATCGGAAGTGGAGAAACTGGGACTGGAACCGGTGCCCGCCCGTATGTGATACTGGCACAACAGGTGGCGGCTTTACCCACTATGCCACAGCACCAGCCCCTTTGTCTCCTCTAAATTCCCTCTTTATACTGACCTGCCTTCACTCTGAAAGGGAAGGAGGATGCTGAGGGAATCTCAACACCGAAGTACTTGAGAAGGAGGGGCATTCAGTCTGCTGCTCAGGCGAGGGGCTTTAGCAACCCAGGGCACTGGGGTCCCTTACACCCTGAGGTCCCCAACCTCAGCTGGGTGTTCTCTACAATCTTCTGAGCTCTCTTTGGGGTGTTTCAACCTTCCCAGTTTCTCTCTCCAGCTTCCACGCATTCCCCCAGCACAGCTCTGTCTCAGCATCAGCAAGTACAACATAGCAAGCCCCTTAGTTAAGGCCCGCATAACCTCAGCAGGTTTCCCAGGGCTTCTTCCTAACTGGCTCCTACCTCTGGTCTCTGCCTCCCAGTCCATTCCACATCTTCCTTATCACCTCCAGAGACAGTCTCTATAGAATAAAGACCATACTCCTCATTATTACCAAGTTGGTCTTTCATGATTTCACTCCCAAATACCCTCTCCAGCATCACATTTTGCTGCTCCCTGAAAGGTTTCCTTCCCCAGCCATAGCAAACTAGTTGCAGTTCCCAGAAGCCCCCGAGCTTTTTCTAATCCTGTATCTTTCCACATAGCTAGAAACACTGGCACCATCTGCCTGGCTACCTCCTGCCTATCTTCCATGATTCAACTCAAGGGACCCTCTCCCTGCTAGTCCTTCCTGACACTGTTCCGCCCTCAGGGACTTAGATACACCTGTGCTTTTACAGCACTCCCAAACTAGGGCTTTTATGGTTCTTGTCACAGAGTTTTGCTACTTTACTGTCTCCTGCAAAAGATCTACAATATAAGTCCTTCGGGGAAAAGATTCTATATAATTCGTCTCTGTAAACACAGTACTTAACACAGTGTATAACACATAGTAGGCAATATACACACATACATACACGCAGCATCTACTTACTCAAAAGGCATTAAAAGGCCAAGGACAAAATGTACGGTCACATTCATGTTAACTTGTATAAACAGTACAACCTGAAGCGTCTCTATATTCACTGTAGCCCAGTAAGTTGAGTCACAGGGTGATTTCATTTGACATTGGAAGTAAAAATGGAAGATCTTATGACCTTGCTTCTCTTAGAGTTAATTCCAATTGGGAATACTTGCTGTGCACTACACATAATGGAATCTCCCGAAGAGTTACCCCTTATGGAGAGTTATCTCACAGACTCTCTGAAATACATGTCAAGAAAAAGAGTGCTGTTTTGGTATATACACATTTCTGTGCATAAATGTTTTAAATGAAATAAAACAAATGGGGATGCATGAAAATTTTGTTTCCAAATGAAATATTCATTCCTTAAGTTAGAATTTAAAAGTTGACTCAAATGTCCTTCTGGTACCTCTTGGTTTAGTTACTATGTTCAAATCACTGTCATTGGGCAAGCAGGAAACTCACAATAATTATTTCATATTTTTCTCTCTCCTTCTCTATCATCTTTAAATCCACAACATCTCAATCCAACTGATGTCAGTAAATCCAGTCTGCCCCAACTTTTCTCTAAAACTCTTAAAACTATTTGAATGAGGTGTTGAGCAGCTGTCAGTTATGGATTTGAAAATAAAAAAGAGCCTGAAAATTGTACGTTCAGTATAAAAAGATTAGGTGAAGCAATTCAGAATGTTTAAGAACTTTAAATCAAGTTAAAAGCAGTTACTATAGCCAGACCTCATGAAGCTCCGCTTAAGAGTCGCATTAACCTGGCAGTCAAAACTATTTAAAATGAATAATGCTTTTTTCACATTTCACTCACTTTCAACATCACCAAAAATATAAATAAATAAATGCACGATGTGAATTGGCATATGGTAGTACAGTTAGGTAACCGTAACCTTCAAGATTTAGCTTCCTAAGGACAAAGTTACAGCTATTAATCCACCCACTAGATGAGCTTTAGCCCTCTAAATCCAAAAGAGATAATTCTTCAAATGAAGAAATGACAATTAAGATATTCCAGAGGCTTTCAGACAAGAAAAGCGAGATAAAAAGTAGACAATGCTAACAACAGTTGAGTATGACATTCAATATAAACCTACTGAATTTTGAGTGAAGATCAATATGTCAACTCCTCTTACAACCTCATTTCACCAGTTAATGCTATTGATGCACATGAGAATTTGGTTCCTTAATTTTTTCTTAGTCCGCAGCTATGCTGCCCAAGATGGCCATGTATGGTTGTGTAAATATAAATTAATTCAAATTGAATAAAATTAAAAATTCAATTCCTCAATCATGCTAGCCACATTTCAAGCACTCAGTGGTCACATGGGACTAGAGGTTGCTATATTGGATAGCTCAGATACAGAATATTTCCATCATCACAGAAAGTTCTACTGAACAATATGAGAGAAGCACTGGCTATCAAAAGGATATAAGGCTAGCCAGCTCAGGTTCCAAAGCTCTGTTGCTGATCTGAGCTACTTTCGAATCAAACTTACCAATCTTCTCCTAAAGGTTATATGACAATATTTAAAAATGTTAGTTGAAAAGTAGAATTAAAAGGTAAGTTGGAGTGGTGTGTATTTGGCAAAGTGTTTAAGACATCACCTGGGATGCCCACAGGGTCCAGAGTCCCTAGGCATGAGTACCAGCTCCACATCTATTCCAGCTTCCTGCTAATGCACACCCTGGGAGGCAGCAGGTGACGGCTCAGGTGCTTATATCCCAGTCACCCATGAGGGAGAAACAGGCCAGGTTCTGGGCTCCTAGATTTGGCTCAGCTCAGCCCCAGATATTGTAGGCATTGGGGGAGTGAACCAATGAATAGAAGATCTCTCTATGTCTGATCTCTTCCCACCCCCGTGTGTATGTGTGTCAAACGAGTAAGAAACAAATCAAATTTTAAAAAAATACTTTTTTTTACAAAACCTTTTTGAAATTCTGGCATAGTTTCTCATAATATGTAGTTTCCATGAACTTTCTGAAGACCCATTGTATGTGAAATCTCATTTATCTTTTTTTTTTTTTTGACAGGCAGAGTGGACAGTGAGAGAGAGAGACAGAGAGAAAGGTCTTCCTTTTGCCGTTGGTTCACCCTCCAATGGCCGCCGCGGCTGGCGCGCTGCGGCCGGCGCACCGCGCTGATCCGATGGCAGGAGCCAGGAGCCAGGTGCTTTTCCTGGTCTCCCATGGGGTGCAGGGCCCAAGCACCTGGGCCATCCTCCACTGCACTCCCTGGCCACAGCAGAGGGCTGGCCTGGAAGAGGGGCAACCGGGACAGAATCCGGCGCCCCGACCGGGACTAGAACCCGGTGTGCCGGCGCCGCTAGGCGGAGGATTAGCCTAGTGAGCCGCGGCGCCGGCCTCATTTATCTTTTACAAGGGAGAATTAAGGAAATGCAGGCCACATTTTAGCATGCTGCTACACTCTCTACTGAACTATAAATCATACAGCAATTTAATTAGGGAATCTTTACTAAGATGTACTACGGAACTATTCGGGTCTGGACTTGGCTGTCCCTGCTAAAACTCAAGTTGAAATCTGGTTGCCATTGGTGGTGTTGGGAGGTATAAGTAGAGAGGGATTAATATCTTCTTCCTTGTGAGAACAGACGAGCCATCACTGGGCAGAGTTGCTATAAAGCAAGCTACCCCACATATTTTGCCTCTTCTGCATGTGCCTACCTGCTCTTCAACCTTGAAGTATTTGCCAGAAACTGGGCAGATGCTGGCTCCGTTCTCTTGGACCTCCAGAATTGTGAGTCAAAATCAACCTCTCTTTATAAATGACCCAGTCCCAGGTACTGTTGCAGCAAGAGAAAAGGAACTAAGACAGAAGCAATGCAGAGGCTCTGACTTCACACAGCATGCTGAAAACCAGGGTGGCAAACATTAATCTACCTAAAGAATAGGAGTTGCTGTTAAGCTGACCTAGATTCCTCCTGCCATCCTGAAAGTGCTCCCTGTGCTACACTAGGATTTGTTTTTGTTCTCAGGCGGTGGTTGTTAAAACGGCACACTTCCAGAGAAACAGCTTCCCTCTATCCTCCCTCCACGTTTAAACCTGCCAAAGCTGTCACTCATTACATAAAATACAAGAACAGTTGTGAGGTTCGTTAATTTGCTCTTTATTCAACACCACAACCTCAAGAATCTTAATTAAACAACATCTTAAGTAATATGGACAGGAGGAACAGGCTCTCCATAGTTCCCTATACCACGGTAAAGGCGCAATTTGATGTACTGTGTACTACAATGAGAAGTGGACTCCAATCAAAGCCTGGACTCTGGTTCTGGCTTGCATAAGTGGCTACATCACTTAAGTCTGATTTCATTCACTTTCATCACCTGCTCTCCACTCGCCATAGTTCATTCACTTCTCAGACAACAGCCCCCTCTTCAATGACTCTTCAGCACTCTAGTTAAGAGACTTTCCTTTCACATCACCGACTCCCCCCTTCTACATCATTAATCTCACAGTTCTCTGACTAGTCCTTCCTGGTATTCACAAGATAAGGGTCCCTTATCTTGTCCCCAACATAACCTTCCTTAAGGTTCTATCTCTATGCACTAACCCTTTAGGATCTCTCATACAATCTTGCCCCATCTCAACACCTAACACAGTAATCTGCCTACACTGGGTATTTCAATAAATGTGTATGAAATAACTGAGTGAAATCATAATGTATAATTTCAGTTATCACTTCTTTGCAGATGACTTTCAATTCCACATCTCTAGCTCTACTCTCAACATCTCTCCTAAACTCTAATACCATTTTCAAACTGCCTTCTAAACATTTTCCACCTGGATGTTCCAAAGATGGCTTAAGTTTAATATATTCAAAACCAACTTCATTTTCCTACCCTACTAAACCTACTACACAACATCTTTTATTTCTGTTCACTGGACTAGCCATTCTTCTAGTCACTCAACTTCAAAACCAGAGTTTGCCTTCATTGCTATTCTTTGTTTTCCCTCAATGCCCATTCCCCAGGCAACCACAAAATCTAATCATTTCTTTCTCCATTCCTTCTTCACTGCTCTATTTCAAGTTTTCACAGGACTTTAAGTTTTTTAAAAAATTTATTTGAAAGTCAAAGTTACAGAGAACGAGAGGGAGAGACAGAGAAAGAGGGAGCTCTTCCATACACTGGTTCACTCCCCAGATGGTTGTATGGCCAGAGCTGGGCCAGGCTGAAGCCAGGAGACAGGAGATTCTTTGGGGTCTCCCATGTGGTTGACAGGGGTTCAAGTACTAGGGCCATCTTCCTCTGCTTTTCTCAGCCCATTAGCAGGGAGCTGGATCGGAAGTAGAGCAGTCAAGACACAAACTGTACACATATGGGATGCTGGTATTCCAAGTTTTACCTGCTATGCTACAATGCCAGCTCCCGTAATCATATTTATATATATTAAATTTATATAAGGTGAGCAAACTTCATATATTTCATATATACAGGTTTAGAAGCACAGTGATACTTCCCTCCCTCCCTCCCTTCTGCCCATGCTCATACTCTCCCCCCTCCAATGAACTATTATATTCACAACCAATCTCCCCATTTCTAATTTAATCGCTCAATACATAATCATTGCCAGATTCATATTCCTAAACCACCAATCTGATGTTTCTTTACTGCTCAAAAAATCAGTAACAGCTCCCAATGACCTTCTGAATTTAACTCTAGCACTTTTATATCCTGGCTCTCTTGCTAGTTCCATCTCTCACTGGCCATTTCGGCTTTCCTATCTGTAAACCTTTATTCACAAGCTTCTCCTCAATCTAGAATGTTCTTCCTTCTCAGCTCTTTCTCTATAGTAATCTTCCCCACGTTTTCAAGACTTCATTTAAATGGCAAACCTTCAAGATACCCTGACTCTCTACTAGCTTCCTCCTAATGTGCCCTGACAGGAAGACAACGAAACCTGTGCTTTGTTCTCTGCCAGTCAGCCACACCTTCCAGGACACCAAAGAGAACATGAGGAGGAGAATCTCGGCAATAAGCATTCTTTATTATTTTTCCAAAGAGTATAACATGTTCTTCAAAAAGATTTGGATGGGATGGTGGCAGGCATTGTGGTGCAGCCAGATTAAAGCACCAGATGCCCACATCCCTTATCAGAACGCGTGAGACTGACCCACCTCCACCTCTGCTTCCCATCCAGCTTCCTGCTACTGTGACTGGAAGATAGTAGGTGCTGTCTCAACTACTTGAGTCCCTGACACCCACATGTGAGACCCAGACTGAGTTTCCGTCTCCTGGCTTTAGCCAGGCTGAGCTCTGGCTGTTGTGGGCATTTGTCAAGTGAACTAGGAGATGGAAGATCTCTGTCATTCTGCCTACCGAGTTAATAAAAATGAATAAACAGACATTTTTAAAAGAATCTGATGGGGAGATCAAATTTATAAATATAGAACTTTTCTTGTTGAAATGGTAGACTGCTTTGGGAACCAGCAGCAGATAAATGTTATAAAATGAATTTAACTTTGATCAGTTATTCCATTATAAGTACATTACATATTCCTCTCTTTTTTTTAATCTATCTTTTTCTTGCTCCTTTAGTTCATGAAAAGTTCAGGTCAAAATCTTGAAGGTCTTGACCTCATTTTAAAAAATCCTAAAACCTTGAAAAATATTCTATTAAAACATAACTCTGTATGCACTCACCTTATGAAATAAGAATAAAGAGATATAATCATAGGTAAATTAACAGGAAAATGGGAGATCATTTTTGGTTAAAAAAAAAAAAAGGAAGAAAAATTTTGCTACTACCTTAGTTTGAAACTCTAACTTTCTAGGCCTGATTCATGCTACTGTATGAGTGGAATATAATAATTGAGGAATAACAATTCAGGAGGAAAATAAAAATTGAATGGGAAAGTTATTTAAAGATGCATCAACTTGTTCTCATGCAAATGACCAGAATAATGAAATAAGCAATCCTGCAGACAGGACCTAGATGCAATTGTTTTTAAATAGTATGCTTGAAGCATTAGCTATCTAATTCCAGAAGAAACTGATTAATCTTTTCTTCTTCTTGAATATCACATACTATATATTAACACACTGACAAAATCTGTATTTCAAAGATAAAATTTTTCTTTAATATTGCTACCAAAACATTATTTACTTGACAGTAAGTCATGTTGATAAAGATATATTTGCCAAGAGTTATGGTGTAAAGAAAGGGCTTAATGCCTCTAACTTAAAGGATTTCTTAAAAAGGCAAATCCCTAAAAAAAAAAAAAAAAAAAAAGTCTACCAAGGAAGGGGACAGATACGACACACTGTAGGAAAAAAGGAAGATTTGTCATTCCTATCCAAACCTCAACTAATTGCAGTAATCCACTCACAATGCCAAAGAAATGCAAGCTGTGTAACCTAAGAGAATACAGAGCTCTATAGCTACAAGGGAAGCATCGATAAAATACTACGATTCCCCATAATTCAAAGCATTTAAAGCACCAAACACAGTCTAGGCTGGATGCATGCCTTAGGCAGAGAAAAGAAAAGTCTAAATGGATGAATGTGACTATGAAGGGAACACTTTAGAAATAAGCCATAAAAAACAAGTTACGATAGGCCCTCCTCCCCCTCCCAATCCTGTCAGGAAGTTAGAGTTATTGAGTAGGCATCACTTATGACAGTGAGGAAAAGGACTTGCCACCCCCTACTCTCAAAAACGCCTTCCCAAGGTCACAGATATATCAGTGTTACACATGCATTTAAAAAATATTACAGCAATAAACTCTGGTTAGAGTGGTTCCACCTCTATATTCACAGGAAAGAACAAAGCCCAAACTTCTCTTAAATTAAAAGATAATGTTAGAAAACACACACTCCCTCTGCCTACACATAGAATCTCTCCTATTTTCCACATAAGACCAAAAGGAAATCTTCTTTCCGTTTAAAACTAGAATCAGTTGTAGGCAATTAACTTTATAAGCTTAATTTTGTCACAGTCTTATTTCGCACCAAACTATATAGCCGCACAAATAGTGGAAACATCTCCACAAAACAGACTGCTTTACCCATCTCATTTTTTTTTTAAACACAGCAACAAGCCATTTCTCATGTTTGATCCGATTACTGCAATCTATTTTTTGATCCTGTAGCCACTGACTCCACATACATCTTTATTACTGTACAAGGAAAACTGTTACCCTGAGGTCTAAATTTCCGTATGTTCACCATGCTGCTTCTGAGAATATATCTCTGTGTTAAAATAAAATTCTCGTGAAAGCTAAGGTATAGGGAGGGGAGCAGACGGCCTCAGAGATAAGTGGCTTGGTTTGCGGCTTCGACTCCGAAGTGCCAATATAGTCTCAGCAATGGCTCAAAGTCCAGCTATCCCAGGGTTGTGGGTGATTAACTAAATGAAGAGATTCTCTTATCTGGGCTGGGAGTCTAAATCTTTCCACTGATTGCCCAACAACCAAGAATGAACAAACATAACTCCGGCTACAAAAGAGTTAGACTCTTCATCCATTATGACAGAACAAACAACTTCCACTAAGAATTATAGCCCCAAAGCTGATAAGAGAATCACTGAATTAAATTCACAAACAATAAGGCCAGTGCAAATTCAACACCCCACCTACTAGTATTCATAACAAATGAAAAAGGGTAGGATATATGTATATTGGAAATTAAACTGTATACCAGGAAAATGAAGACTGTATAAACAAGCTTTAGGATGTATTTTTATACTGGTCTTTAAGACTGCATTATACCATCATATTCCCTGTTCACATTTATAATGAAAGGATTAGAAATTACTTAATGGGTAGTGGACACCTAATTTCTAATCCACTCATTGCTTCAATAAATGTTTATTAAGCACATATTACGTGAAGGGCCTTGGTCTCTATGCTATTAAGGACACAAAGATGAATAAGAACTAGTCTCTCTTCTAGAGGGCTAGAAGACATATGTCCATGGATACATGTCAACATATAATAAAATACCAAAAGTCATGAAATGGTTAGAGAAGTTGCAATGAAAGCTGAAAGGAAAACATTACATTCAGACTGGGAAATTAATTAAAACCTGTAAGACTTGTAAAAAACACTGCCTTTGTGCACACATAGGATTTAAACACATTAGCATGGAAGAAACAGAAAAATGGAGCCTTTCTTTTGGTGGAAACAAGTTAGACAAATACAAAAGACACGGCAACTCAGAGAAGGATATATGATGATAGGACAGAAGACAGGAAGTCCGGAAAAACTCTCAGGGAAATACAGACGAAGGGCACAAATTTTAAGATACGTAACTATCCTGAGCAGTGATGGAAGTTTCCTTAAAGAACTGATGTGCGCCTGAGTCAGTTCTCAAAAGATGCGGTAGGAATTATGCAAGAAGGGTGCTTCAGGCAGAGAAGCAGGAGCGCAAGGTGCCTCTAAGGCGCGTTTACTCTGGTAGTCCTAAAGCAGGAACACGATGTGGGGAACTGGCAGGAGGGGAAGACAGAAGCCGAGTGATGGAGATGACGGGACACATTCAAGGAGAGTAAGCTTCATCCTCAACGTACCAAGAAAACATTCAAAGCTACAAAATGACAATCTGATGTGTGTTTACAAAATCCATCTAGAAGCAGTATTAACAAGGGATAAGGCTAGAGGTATGGACCAATTAATGAGTTCTTATATCAGTTTAGAACTGATCTATTTTCTCATCTGTAAAATGATGCAAATAGGCAAAACTTGGTAGCTGGTAGAAGACAGATTAGACATGGGGGGATTCTGCAAGAGGGCTCTGAGATCTATGGAACTCACTGGTAGATAGTGGTACTCTTCCTCCAGATAGGAAACAAAGGGTGCAGGGAGGTGTGGAGAGAAGATATGTGGCTTTAGACATTATACATTTTTAGAAAATACAGTTAAATGTTTCAAATTACGGGTTTTGAAGATGAATCTGCTTCAGCTCCTGAGGGTTCTGAGGCTTGCTATTTGTCCCTCATGAACCAGGGACCTACTGTCTTCTCAGCTTTATCATCTGTAAAATGAATCAATGGGTAACTACTTACAGGATGAAAAGTGAGGATTAATGAGATCATGAATGAAAACATTAAATAAATTATAGTTCTCTTCCGCCATTCATATTATTTGAGATGACTATGGAAATCCAGACTGAACAGGCAGTTTTATTTTATTTTTTAAAAGAATTATTTATGTATTTGAAAGGCAGAGTTACTGAGAGAGAGAGGGAAAGACAGAGCAGGCAGTTTTAGAACATGCTCTAAGGCTTAGATGCAAAAAGTGTCTTGGTTGTGCAATTCAAGTTCTATTGCAATTAAAAGCAAACTGGGGCTTGAGGTATACACTTGGTACCTTACTGGATGAGGAGAAGAGTAAAACATAACCTATTAGAAGCAATGTAAAGCACGGTTATTACACATCAGACACACCTCTTCTTCATATGAGAAGGAACAGGCCTTATTTTCTTTCAGATAATTAGTCAATTAAAAGGGAAAAAATGTATTCAGAAGTCTTCCTACTACCCAAATAGAATTATTACTTGAGAAGAAAGAAATGAAAGAGAATTGATAATGGAAAAATTGGTTTCTAAAATAAGGGGAAAAAAAGGCAAAATAAATATGATTATCCAGGACTTGTCAAATAAAAAGAGACAGTAGATATTAACACAGGCTTACATAAAAATATAATGTTAATTTTTTCTATTATTTATTTCTATCTTTTAATAGGAAAGATGTACATGAAAATGAATGAAATTGGCTTTTCTAAGGTTTGTCAGTACGTAACATAAAGTATACAGCAGAAGTGATATTTCTTTATATGGTTTTGATTTTTGAAAAATGTTAATGATTTATAACAAACAACTAAATTAAAATATAGAAAATACAAAAAGTGAATGTAAACAAATACAAAAGATCCTAACTATGTTACCTAATTGATAACACAAACAAAAACAAAACCAATTTGTACACTTGTCATCACAGTACTCTGTTTACCATTAGTAGGATCTACTTCAAAAGACAAAAAGGATGGTGGAGCTGGTATTGTGGCACAGTGGGTTAAGTCAATGCCTACAATGCCAGAATCCTATATCCAAGCTGGACACTTTCTACTCTTGGCTGTTCTGATTCTGTTCCAACTCCCTGCTGACATGCCTGGGAGAGCAGCAGAAGATGTGCCAAATGTTTGGACCCCTGCAACTCACATGGAAGTTCCACCCTGACCCAGTCCAAGCTGTTGTGGCCATTTGGGGTGTGAATCAGCAGATCAAAGATCTCTGTCTGTCTTTCCCTCTCTGTCACTCTGCCTTTCAAAGAAAATTTTTAATATTAAAATACAGTATATTTACCAAGAAATTCACTTATTTGTATGGAGCAATGAGTTTTTTTTGTTATCTGATCACCCTCACAACCAACACTCAAATTAAGAACAAAGTATTACTAGTTCCCCAAGAATTCTCACTATTCCCTCCCCCATTTCTTCTTTTATTGTATGAAACAAGAGCATATTGTCATTTACATGGTATGATTCAGTGAAGCGAAATTTGTAACTATATACCAAATTATCTGACATCACAATTTTTATCCTTTCCCTATATATTAACTACCACAAATAGGAGAAAATATGATGTTTTTCTTTTTCAGTTTGGCTTATTTCATGTAGCATAACAATCTCCAGTTGCATCCATTTTGTTACAAATGTCAGTATTTCATTCCTTTTATGGTCCAGTAATATTCCATTGTGTATATATACCATATTTTCTTAATCCAGTCATCAATCGAGGGAAATAAGTTTTTTAAAAAAGAATGGCAAAAAAGAAAATCTTAAACTTTCTTTGGTTGGCTTGTTGTGTACTGTGGTCTTGGTGGGATAATTCCAAACATTTTAGATTAATTATAAGACAGTGATGTGGCTGGAAACCAGAGTTTTCAGCATGGAAGGAGAAAGACACTAAAAATGATTGGGAGATGGAGAGAAAGAACCTTCAGATGTTAGGCTTGGATTTGAAGGCATTAGTATGAACTCATAATTCAAATGAGTAACTATAAATGTGCGTGTGTGTGTGTGTGTGTGTGTGTGTGTCCTGGTTCTGCCCACTGGAAAAACGTCTAAAAACAATGACACCTCCATAGTAATGAGTCTTTTGCCTCACTAGAGGGAATTAGGACTCCGTGGTGAAATACATGACTTGAGATCTGACACAGGGAAGAGACAAGGTAAACTTAGATATCCTCTGTGACATAAAATAAGAATGTGGTTAAAAACAATGAGAATATATCAAATATATCAAAGGATAAAGGAATCTGAAGAGCCACACCAGCTAAAGTTGACAAAATAAAATACATCATATTGAATTTTTATTTTTTAAACTCATAAGACCATTTGACTAAAAAAAGAGAGAAAGAAGGTTGAAGGCAAATTCTTATTTATGCAGGAATGCACCCAATGTAAAGAAATTTCAGAATGAAAAAGATTACAATTTTGTATCTTTTATGTACTAGTTTTTTAAAAAAGATTTATTTATTTATTTGAAAGACAGAGTTACAGAGACGCAGAGGCAGAGAGAGAGAATAGAGAGAGAGGTTTTCCATTTGCTGGTTCATTCCCCAAATGGCCACAACAACAGGAGCTAAGCCAATCCGAAGCCAGGAGCCAGGAGTCTCCTCAGGGTCTCCCATGCAGGTGCAGGGGCCCAAGCACTTCCAGGCCATAGCAGAGAGCTAGATTGTAAGTGGAGCAGCCGGGAACTTGAACCAGCACCCATATGGGATGCCGGTACGGCAGGAGGAGGTTTAGTGCCCGCCTCTGTACTACTAATTTAGTATTTGATTCAGACAAAACTTAGCAATCCTGCTAAAACTATTAAGTAGAATTAGAGAACAAGATCTCAGTTTCAAGATATCCCACAGATTACTCACTGATTACAAAGGAACAAAAATGAAGAAATCTGGGGCCAGCACTCAAGCTGCCACCTGCAGTGCCAACAACCCATGTGGGCACTGGTTCAAGTACTGGCTATTTCACTTCCAATCCAGCTCCCTGCTAATGCTCCTGAGAAAGCAGTGGAATATGGTCCAAGTCCTGTACTCCTGTACCCACGCAGGAGACCCAGAGGAAACACCTGGCTCCTGACTTCAAATGGGCCCAGCTCTGGCCTTTGCAGTCATTTAGGGAATGAACTGGGGCAACCATTTCCCTCTGGTTGTGATGCCACAAGAAGGTGGCAACATCAGTTACACAGTGTTCTTGCCAAAGATGTTTCATCTGAACTGAACTGTGGGAAAAGGATCAATCTGTAGAACATTCTACAAAACAGCAGATCTCAGCTCATCAAAATGTCAATGCCAGGTAAGGTACCTCGTCAAGAACTCCTTAATGAAAACCAAAAATAATAATAAAAAAAAGGTAGAAAGCAAGGTACAATTCTGTATTAAATTGCAGGAAAACCAAAGCCGACGTGTGATCTCTGATGGATTCTGGATCAGGGAGGACAGAGAAACATATAAAGAAACATTAAAATGGCACAACAGGGTAAACTTGAATGCGGATTAGATATTAGGTATTATTGAATTAATACAAAGATTTTAAGTAATAACGTTACTGAGGTTGTGGAAAATGTCCGTATTCCTTGAAGCTATATGCCAAAGTAGTTAAGGACAAACCATCATGCTGCGCACAACTTGCTTTACCACAGTTCAGGGAAAAAAGCCATTGAGTATGTGTGGTTACATGATTTAGAGAGAAAGAATTATAAAACAAATGGGCACATGTTAGCAACTGATGAATCTGGGTAAGGTAAATAAATGCAAGCGTTCACTGTCTTTGTACTCCTCCTTCAACTACCCCATGATTTTGAAATTTTCAAAAAAGAAAGTTGCAATAATTGATTCTAACTTTCTGGTAGAGATGTACCTAACACAGTGCCTAGTATCAAAGTAGATACTCAACTTTTAAATCATTTTTAAGTACTCATTTTTCTATCACATGTCTTATCAGTTAACCATAGAAACATGATTTCATGACTAAGCACAGTTTATTAAATATCTAGAGAAGGCTGGGTAAAATAATAAAGTCCTGTCTGTGTTAAAAGGCCCAACACTTAGAGATTATCACCATTGTCAGTTTCTCCAAGGTTACCAGATAATTTCACTCACTTTCAAAAATCACTAAACTCTAGGTGGGATTCTACTCTCACTCTGCTCTTCAGCTTCACCTTGCAGACACCCAAGTTCATTCTGAATCAATCCTTTGTGGGAAAAAAAAAAAATCAGTACTCCTTAACATGTGAGAGATTTACAAATTAAATTAAATTAATTATTACAAGCAGTAACCTGAGACATAACCCCCAACATCAAGTACCAGCTATTTCAATAAAATTGATGGACAAGCTGGTAAGACTTCCTCCTTAAACATGCTCATGTCTGACTTTATTATATTTTCGACATTCTATGAGGTAGGTTGTTTTGCTGTTCTTTGATATTAATTTTTCATTATTTGTTTGTATGTATTTGAAAATCAGAGAAATAGACTGATCTTCTATCCACTGTTCTACTTCCCAAATACTGGAAAAAGCCAAGGTTGGATCAGACCAATTCCAGGAACATGGAACTCATCCAGGCCTCCTACGTGGGTGGCAGGGACCCAACTACTTGAGATATCATCTGCTGCCTCCCAGGGTCCACGTTAGCAGGAAGCTGGAATTGGAAACAGAGTCAGGACTCAAACTCAGGCAGTCAGCAGAAGATGTGGGCAACTCAACTGTCATCTTAACCACTGTGCCAAATGCCTGCCCCTTCTTGCTGTTCTTAACTAACTAGCTTTCACTATTCTGTAACATAAATGGGGCATTCCACTTGCTGATCTCACCCACAGACAGAGAGATTTGCTTCATGAACAGAAAAGGAACAGCAACTCATATTTATGAGATTATTAACCAAAAAAAGGAAGAAACAGAGGCCTCTTCACAGGGCAGTGTACTCACAAGATATGCACAAGGAAAAGTGAAATTCAGCGTCATTTAAGCTAATCTCTACTTGAACCTTTTAAGAGATAAAACCATTTGAGCAGTAATTTAGCACTAAATTAACTTGTTTTTTTTCCTCCCTATCTTTGAAGTTTTCATTGTTTAAATAAAGGTTGCTGCAAGAGAAATGAAGCAACGTTCCTTTTCTATTCCGAAGAGAAAAATCAAGCTGATGGCTTGTAATGTCTGTGTGGCTGGGCTTATCACAGGCATATTCAGCAAAGAGCCAAATACATCCCACATTTTGACATATGACCTATTCCTCAAGACTGCCCCAAAATATTCTAAGATAATCCAATTTTTTATATATATCACTGTGTTATCATGCTGCATAACCTTTTTTCTACTACCAAGAATTGAACTCTGAAAGGGTAAGGATGCTAGACGAGGGGCAAAAAGAAGGGAAGACTACAGCAGATATTACTACCAGATAAAGGCTTTGAAAAGATCCTTAAGATTATAAGCTTAGCAGTTAGACTGAGAAAAAAAAAAGACTTCTTTTTTTTTTTTGTTTCTTGAGACAGTAATAATTCATCTTCTGTATTATCTACAAAAATGCAAGCAAAATCACAGAGCTGCTACAACGCCGGGAGTGGCTGTGTCAGGTAGGCAGCACTACTCCCAAAGTCAAGCACGTTTAAAACACCAGCTAATACAGGTTTGGATTTTAGAGCACTTCTCAATCATTTCTCCAAGCAGGTTCTTCTCAGGAACAACACGTACCAGACATGAGCACTGACTACTCCTCGAGGTGGCATCTCTTGGCTCCTCTTCACAGGGGCCAATCTCATCGATGCCAATTCCTTTCTCTCTGACTTCAACCCTACGTCTTCCTATTTCTAAAGGGCTTCACTTTTTGTCTGAAAGTCTGACTTTGCCAGCCTGAGATTTGTTAAGTCAATTACACCACTTTCATGCTGTAGTAAATCCTCATATTCCAATGCAGGCTACCAAAAAGGCTCTATGCATTTCCAACATCCTAAAATTTAAAGTTTCCATTAAAATCATGACCACAACGCCAACACAAATTCAGCTTGGCATACAGAAAAATGCTCATGGATATATCTGTAAAGCAAAAAAAGAAAAACACCTGTGTTGAGGTCTATTTTAGGTAAGTAGGTGTTAGTTAAAATGAAAGATGCAAAAGGAAGATGCTTATTCTGAAGGTAGGCAAGGAGAACCGGCCGTGCTGCACCTATAAACCAAGACAGTCAAGGGAAAAGCAGTGAAGAGAGTAGTTTTGTGCAATGGCAGCCAGCAGAAGGCTGATCAGCAGAACCACTTTCTTCCTCCGTCTCACTGCAGAATCATCAGTCTTCCAGTCCCATCAGGATTGGGCTGAAAAGTAATAAGAAACGAGGGCAATTAGAGAGGGAATGAGAGAGTAATTGAGGGAGGAACAAGAAGTAAAAATCTGAGATTAGGTTTCTGAAAGAGACGGGTCACGCTCCCATCCTGAGAAGAAGTAGCCCTGCAGCAGGCAGACTTGAGTTCCTTCTCGCAGCTGAGACTGCGGTAGGGGAGGTGGCCAGGAAGCTCTCACTAGTCACCCCTCGCTTGGAGAGGATACTGAAGCTTCCAGAGAAGGGAAGGCACACAGAATCGGCTCCATTTTATTCCAGGCAGAGAGTGGAGGCTGAAGAGGGGGAGAAATAAAAAGACTCCAAATTGAGAGGTCTTGGAGACCAGGAGGACCACGGGGACATTCACACTCACAATAACGCAGGTGATAGCTATGGCAGGAAGATGAAAGGTTCTGCTTTTGACAGGTGAGCTTTTGGGTTAATCCCAGCCAAGTGGAGATAAGCTACAGACAATGAGAGATCGGGGTTCACGAACCTTTTGTTTTCAAGCAAATTTTCTACCTCACCACCCTCTTCCAGGGACCACAAAACTTAATTCCTACTTGACATTGCAGTCCAGTGCTGGGCAGCTGGAGAGGAATGAGAGCACCTACCTTCCCAAGGAAGGCTGCCAAGAGCAAGGTACTTATTCTAGGCATTTTAAAAAGTCCATGTCACTGGAATATCAACTTCAAACACTGAGTAGCATTTAAATATATATCACAGCACTTTCATTTCAAGCCTATTTAACATTTCTGAAATATCTAGATCAAAATGTTGGGTCAAATGACTATATTCCAGTAAAACATCTACTAAAGGAAAAAAATCTTCCCGTCCCACATCTCCCTTAAGATAATCACCTCATTCAAGACACCTGTCAGTCAGAACACGTTTTCTTAGTGCTTGCTTTCCTCAATCTTGACGCCAAGGTTCTTTTGAGTAATAATGCAGGCCACACGTCATTTTGAATATGTGTGTACAGAAATGCCTACATCTCCCTTTTTTCTCACTCTAGTTCTAGGCCAACTGCACCAAAGCTTTTGAGAACCAGAGCTGGACAATCTTCAAAGAGAAACTGCCCGTTAACCACCACAGCAGCTGCGAGCTAGAGCCTGCAATTTAAACCTCTGAAAAAGAAACTGTGGCTTCTGCAATTTAAACAAGGAGGTGCCACTTGTAATTACAAACATTCCAGTGGGTTCCTTCCTCCATTGATGGTTTCCAAACAAAGGCTTTTTATTTGATTTTGGTGATGCTCCCCAAAACGCATTCCTTTGTGCAAAATGCATGGAGGCAGGCTCAGAAGGGACGCAGGAGGCGGGTTCCACCTGGCCAAGGCCACTCGAACCCCTCAGATTCAGCTCATGTGTGATTACCTGTTTGGATGGAAACCAAAAAATCAAATGCTTCAGATTTATAGTCCATATTACATAAAATATTTGAAAGAGCCTCTTGGGGAAAAAAAAAAAAAAACACCCTCACATTTCACGAACCTTGGAAAATGGAGCCAACCTATTTTCAGAAAAACCAAAGAAACCCAGAAATTAACACTGAAGCATTCCAACATTACTAGCTGAAAATAAAAATTCATTTTAAATCAGTGAGGCAAAGATTGAGAAGTAAAGGGAGTAACCAAGTAACCTCTTCTCTCCCAATAAACGCTCATCCCCAATACAAAAATTAGACCCAAATACTTACAACTTGTTGTATGGGTTTCCCATGCCAAAGACGGCATTTTGAGCTCACTTCAGTTACTGAATATGGGCTGAAATTAGCACTTAGCCAGTTAGAAATGGGAAAAGACATTTTTCCTTTTAAGCAATAAATTCACAAAATGCAAAGGTATTTATACTATAGAGGCTTTAAAGATATATAAACAAATAGAGTAGCTCACAGCCATCAAACTAAAATAAGTCCTCAGACAGAGGGTAGTCATTATGGGAAAAACTGGAAATCACCAGTCTGGCCAAGGGTGCCTGCCACAGTAAGGGATTATCTACAATTACTGCATATTTACACAACAATAAAATGCATCTTATCCAATCCAAACAAAACCCTGCTCAAAATAAACGAAGTCATAGGCAAAGTTTCCTGTGTGCAGGCAGCTGTCACTCTCTGGCTTCTCTGGTTTCTGCCTTTGCTTCACCCACCAGAACGACCTTTTATTTCACCTTCCTAAGTAAAGCAAGGGTAGGGCACAAAATCTGTATATCCGGTTGAGACATACAGAAAAGTGGAACTAAAAGAGAACTTTATTTTGGTGTGAAAAAATTCCAAATGGATGTGTAGGTTTTTCACAATCCATATTTTCCATGAACTTTTTGAAGAGCCTTCGTATGTATGGATTTCAAATATTTTTGGCACCAAAATAAACCTATCTTTTAATTCCATTTTCCACAAACTTTGTGAATTACACTCATGTGTATGATCCGATAATGAGACTATAATTATGATGGGAAAAAAAGGAGCTGTATCTTAGAGAGTCATTCAAAATTAATCGTGGAAGAAATTATAGAATGTCCAGAATTTATTTAAAATAAATCTCAGAAGAGGAGGAAGCACAGAGGAACAGACTGACCAGGGGTAGATAATTAGTGAAATTGGGTGATTTGGACACAGTGTTAAATGTGGCAGTCTTTCCACTTTTGTATATAATTCAGGATTGTAAAATGATTTTAAAAAGACCAATGTAAAAAAGTCATTTTGCAAAGTAAAATTCTTTTTTCTTTAAAAAAGAAATGAGGTTATTCTCAGCTTCATTAATGAAAATGGACAAGCACCTGCTAAGCCAATCGAGCTATGTCCTTGTTCTTGACTTAAGAACTCTTCCTTTTCCCTTAGTTCCATGGAACCAGTTCTATTGTAAATATTAGCAGAAATAAAAATCTCAAAAATCAAGTTCCGAGCTTCCTGAAGCCTAGTTTCGGGGTATCTGACTTACTGCAGCAACACAAATCTGGAGCTCCTCCCTAGGAGGATGCTTTGGATGACATTCGTGTTGTGGCTGCCAAGTCAAGTCCAGAGGTTTCAGAATAATTTGTCAACACCAAGACAATGTTACTGAGAACTGGTCCTTTCTTTTCAGAGATCACGCCTTTTATCCATGGGGTTATTACCTACAGCAACGATTAATCTTGCTGCTTTCAGAATACAAAATATTTTTAGGCAAGATAGTGTCTACCCGCGATCCCTATCTGGGATTGGGCACTGCTGCCAGGAGGTGGAACAGAAGGAATACTGGCTGGACATCCAGAGACCTTTCCCCATCCAGGATCTGCAGCCAGCTTAGCCTCAGGTCAGCTGGGAGCAAAGTCCCCTTTCCTCTGGGCTCCAGCTTCTTCATTTCTGAAGACTGAGATTTTACAAGATGATTTCTAGTATCTTTCCCCTTTCAGAAATTCCACGATTATCAGACTCTCTAATACCTCAAAAGGCAGTATTTTTAAAAAGAGCTTTTGTGCTAAAAGGTTACATGTTCTATTAAATACTTTTTAATGTGAATACGGGGTTCCGAGCAATGTGTATACATATGCATATATAAGTATGTATACACACATATTTCTGTCAATACACACACACACACATACACAGATACCATTATGCACTTATATGGAACTAATTGCTTCCAACTCAAAGCAGCAAATTTTCAATTCTGCAACAGATGTCGCTGTGTGATTTCTCCTTTCTGTGCGGCATTTTCAGTTAAAAAATGCCCAGTGTAATGGTCAGTACTGTTCTTCCCAAGAAAGATATACAGCACTTGAATCCTCTGGATTTATTTCCCACAAATTTTTCTCAAATGCTAGAAAATTTCCATTCAAATCATAGCATGGATTAGACTGGCCCGGTTTAAGTGATTTTCTGCATAAAAACGGGCCTTTTGTTAAAAACATACACACGCAAACATTTTTAAAATGTAAATTCTAAGTGGCCAATTATTAGGCATTAAAATGTCACATGCAGAAACCAAAGAGAATGAGACAGTTTATATTCACAGCAGTATTATCAATTTTTAAAGCCTAAAAAATCATTTAGCAATACAGGCCAAGGAAAATCAAAATTCACTCAGCTATGACATTAAAACATACCAGGTGCAGAAAAAGCCACTAAAAACTCCAAAAACAACCTTAATGACAAAGAAAATTTTGGATGCTAAATAAATAGGAAGTCTAACGTTATCAATGTAAGACATCTTACCAATCTGACATTCACTATCAACCACTTCCTGACACATAACATAGAAAAGTGACATCTCTCTCGTTTCAACCAGTATCTCCTCCAACGACCATCAGTCTCAACAGGTAGCTACCACTCTCTTCTGATGAAATGGGGAGCAGGGAGAAAGGATTTCAGAGTCTCCCTTTGAGACTCAGGAACCCATTACCTTCTGGGATTTGAGAGGGAGTAGAGAAAGTTGAGCAGGCAGTGATTCAGGACGAACTCCGATAAGAACACGAAGTCAGGAAGTGAGGGAGGAAGTGAAAGTGTCCTGCCTGTTGGCGTCTTCCTCATCCCACTCCCCTTTACCAGGAGGGCCATTGGGGAAAACTGGAGAAAGCATGTACAACATCCATATGAATAAAGCTCTTTGTTCCACAGAACTGCCTGCTCTTTTATTTGCCCCCTTTTTCGTATTTGTTCATTTCAAAAGATTACTCAATGGGTCTCTTGTTCCTCCAAAATGTCCCGGGCAAATAATGCAAGCTTGTCTCGTCACACAAGTCACTAAATGAAGCCTTGTGCGTCTCCAGTGACACACTGTAAATATAAAGTGGCATTAATGAGGGATATTTTATCAACGCTATCACAGACAAGTGCAAGTCCCTCCTGCGGCTATTCAATTTGATGCAGGGAAAGGCAACAATAGCAGGGCGGCACTTTTGTAAAGTCCCTATCCCGGTCTACAAGTCCTAACAGGCTAAGGCAAGCGAGGCTCAGCCCTGGGCTTCCCTTCCCCGTCATAGACCCCCTCCCCATCAGCCCTCTTCTCTAATCCTGAAAAAAGGTAAGAGGGGGGGTCATCTGCCCCTGGTTCGTTCGCAGTGGAAAACACCATCATGCGTGCACCTTAAACCTAACAGGCGTACAGGCGCGATTAACACTGTGCAGCCAGCTTAGGCAATCCCATTTTGGCTGCATTTCATCAACATCCATTTCATCGAAACACCACAGGAAGGATGGGAGGAGGCTTTTGGGGGTGGGAGTCAGGGTAGCCGGGATGGGGGAATGGACGACTTTAGTTACAGGAGAAAACAGCCAGGAATCACTGCACATCAGCCCTACGTGGATTTCCCAGCAAGGATATAAATGAAAACAAGCCGAATGAAGCAGGAAGGCTGCACCAACAGGTTTCTCCAACCCTGGGAGTGGGCGCTGGAAGCCTTCGAAAACGCTTAAAGAGGATGACTGAGAAGAAAAGTCCCCCATGCCCACCCGAAATTCACCTCTGCAGAAGGGGACCTAGGGCTGGCCCAAGATCCCCCCCCCTCAAACTCAACCCACAAAAGACATGCATTGAGAGGGGGGAAAAATGTAAAGAAAGTCATTTCATCCCTTTACTACAAATCAAACCCAATTACTTTCTAATTTGAACACAATCTGATAACCGGCGTACAAACAGGGATGTACACAAGAGCAAGAAGCTGCTTCCATGGTAACTGGCAACAGAATTTCCATGTAGCTTTGCCATGCACGGTTGAGTTCCAGACCGCTCCTTCCTAAATCAGCATCCATCCCTCGCCAGGAAAGCAACTTCTTGCCGCGATATAGTTACAAATACAGTGCTGGTGCTACTACCTGGTGCCTTCCAGGAGGCGGCTCACGGACGAGGCACAAGCGATGCCTGCTCCGCGGCGAAGCGGCGCTGCACGGCTCCCATTTTTAGTCGAAAGGCAGTCTCCCCCCGACCAGGGCTTCCCACCCGCCACCCCCCTCCACACACACGCACGCACACACACACACACTTTTTTTTGCAGCCAGTACAAGTCCATTGTTGCCTCTATTATGCGCCAGTTACCGAGCCTTTACTCACGCTCACGTTTAACTGACACTGGCGCTTTTTTTTTTTTTTTACAATGCAGCAGCACGAGGGATCTCTTTCAGGAACATTTTATTGAACCCATCCAGTCTCAGCCATCACCCGAAATGAAGTTGTAACCATACCGGCATGGGCTGAGCCCAGTCATCTCCTAACTCATGAATTAAGAACCCCACCGAGGGAAATACACAAACAATATTCGGACACAGACACTGGCACGATAGGAAAAAAAAAATCCTCAACGCTGGCACTGAAGCTGCTGCAAGCCTCCCACCCCCACAGAGTCCCAGTAGGTTCCCCCAAACCCAGCTCTGCTACCAGCCTGTTCCGGGGAGAAGCAACCAGCCCGGCACCCCCACCCCCACCCCACCATGGAAAGCTAGCACCCCCAGACATCCTCATTTTCTACAGCGTGCCTCCTGCGGTGTTTACATAACTGTGTGTCCTCTAGCGTGTAAACAAAAGGCACCGCTCAAGCGGAGAGACGCCCCCGGAGCCGCACGGCTGGGCCAGCGCGCCGCCCGCCGGGGCTGGGGGCTCCGCTGCTGGGGGCTGAGCTCTCGGCGTCCTCCGCCACTTGTTGCTCCCGGGTCCTGCAGCTCCAGAGCTGCAAGGAGGGGGCTCTGCAGGCGCACAGCCCCCTGCTGCATCCCCTCCCGCACCGCCGCCCGCCCCCCGCGGCCCGGAGCCCCTCGGCCGGCGCCAGCTCCGAGCCCCCGCAGCCGGCGGCCAGGGGTGCTGGGGACCCCGGGCGCGGCAGCACAGCGCGGCGCGGCGAGGTGGCGGGAAGGCAGGCAGGGTGCAGCAGCGCGGCCGGCCTCTCGGTAGGGGCAGAGCTCCGGCTGCCTTTTGTTAGCAAATGCAAACACTGCCCTCTTCTTTCCCGACAGCGCCAACGCGCCCGGCACACGGGCAGCCACACATGGAGCTCCTGCCGAGTGCTCGGCCGCCTCAGCGAAGGCGCCGGGGCGTGCACGGCCGCCCCCGGGCGAATTCCCCAAGGCGGCCGTCCACACGCGGGGCGCCCGGAGGCCCGCAGAGGCCGCGAACGCCCCCTCCGCCGCCCGAGAGGGCCGGCGGCCGGGAAACCCGGCGTTCCCGCTCGCGGCGGAGGACGCCGCGGGGCGCGCGGGCTGCGGGCTCCCGGCGCCTTCCCGCAGAGGCGGCGACGGCGCTCGCCTTCCCCCGCCCCGCGGGGCCGGGCCCCGGGAACTTTCCCCGCCTGGAGCCGGGCCAGGGAGACCCGCAGCCCAGCCGCGGGGGGCGGAGGGGCGGCGAGCGGCCGCAGGGAAACACGAGCGGCGTGCAGTTCGGGGACAGGGGGGAAAGGCAGCGCGCGGGCGCGCAGGGAGACGAGCCAAGTCTGGGGATGTCCTGGGGCCCGGAGAGGAATCACGCCGGAGGCGGGCGGGTCGTCAGCCCTGGGGAGGCTTTTCGGGCACGGAGAACCGGGGGGCTCGCCCGAGAGGTGGGGGCCGGGGGAGCAGCCCTGGGAGACGCGGGGACCTGCAAGTTACGGGGACGACCGCGAGTTGAGGAGGGTCCGGAAGGCTGGCCGGTGCTTTCGACCCAGCCCCTTCCCCCATACGCTGCAGCCCCCCCCGGCCCCCATCCTCACTCCACTCCGCACCCCGCGCCCAGCCGGGGAGACGAGGTGTGGGTGCAGCCGTCCCTGAGGATTCTCCTTCAAACCCCGCAGGGCAGGGCAGAGGGGAACCACCGGCCCCCTCAGCCCCTTCCAGCTCAGCCGCGAGTTTTCCTCGCCACACTCCCTGCGCTTCGGATTTAGGAAGTGGGGGAAGGTTGTCATGGAAACGTTTCCCCCCTCCACGGCTACGGCTCCTGGGGTGCCTCGGGAGATTTAGGGGCCGATCGGCAGGGGCCCACACCTACCTGTGGGGATCAGTGCCGCGGCGGAGAGGAGCAACAGCAGAAGCCGGAGCCGGAGCCCGGGAGGCGCCGCCGCCGCCGCCACTGCCGCTGCCGCCGCACACTGGGATCCGCTCGGCAGCACAGCACTCGCCATGTCGGGCACCTGCCTCAGACTGGCGGCGGTGGCTGCCTCCCGAGCCCGAGCGGACAGCTAATGAGATGCTAATGACATGCGCTGGAGGCGGAGTCCGGGCAGACCAATCACAGCGCCGTGAGCCCAACCCGGCTCTCGGAGGACTCGCCCCCTCCCGTACCCCGCCCCCTGGCGCCGGCGTTCGGCGGCGCGCCCGCGCCACCTAGGGGCGGGGCCGGGGGCGGGGCGTATGCAAATATGTTTATGTTAAAATTCGTCTTCGCTTTCCCCAGGATCAAGGAAAAAGTGTTCTCCAGGGCGGCCAGCGTGCGGGGCCTCGGGCTGCAAGGGGGCGGGCCCGGCTTCCCGTACACCTTTATTAGGGATGTTGATAGCAATCGCTACATCAGACCGACGCCTGCAAACTCCCTAGCAGGCTCCTCCGCCAGGCTCGCCGAGCGCAGCTAGCCCGCACACCAGCTGTTGCCAATTTCCGACACTCACCTTGCATCCGAGGAGTAGATTTGGGGGAGACGGGGGCCGTGCGGGAGTGCAGGGTGCCAATGCAGGTCCCCGGATTGACAAAACAATCTGGGAGAAGTGCATGCGTGCTTTGCGCGTCCGGCGGCGCGGGAGAGCCCGCTCGACAGCCTAGCGGCGGACTTGGGCATAGTTGGCGAGCCAGGAGCCGTGGAGTCGGGTTCTGGGATTTTCGAGCCGGTGTCTTTGCGGTAGCGTCTCCGGAAAGGTAGATGCAGGAGGCTGTACGCAGGCTCCCCAGCTTGGAGAGGGTCTCCTTCCTGGTGTCGATGTGGATGTGTGTGGGTTTCAGGTGCCTACGACATTATGCCATGGTACATGTTTCAGGTGACGCACGCACAACAGAAAACCTAGTCGGTCAAGGCTTCAGGCTGGAGGGCAGGGCTGCAGGACGGCGAGGGCCGAGAAGGTGGAGTCGGCCTTGCTGCTGCTTCGGGGCTCCGCGCGCTCAGCTCCCCGAGGGCTGGGGACCAACAGGTGCCGTGAGCGGCCCCTTCCCCAGGCGGGAGAGGCTGGTGGCTGAAGCGACTTGCTTCCCCGGGCTCGCGCTCGCTGCCCGAAATTACCTTGGCTTTCTTTCCAGCCAGGCAGCCGGCTCTCTTGTTTGCTTTTTAATTACTTATTTCCTTCCCTCTAGAAGACTGTGTGCGCTCTGACCCTCTGTTGCTCAAGCATCAAATTGAAGGACGAGCCATATTAAGTGTAAAGGTTTATAATAATTTAAGTATTCATAGAATGCAGAACAATAAGATGTAGGAAATACAATTTGCATAATAAATATCAATATCACAACAGCTAAAACAAACCATGACAAATTATCTGTGGCTAAATGACCAAGAGATTACTGAATGTAAATTGCTACGTCTGAGCTATAGTCTAGAAGAGCTGCACCAAATGACTTCTCCAGCCCTCTGTCCTCATCTGGCGAAAATAAATAAATAAATAATAAATAAATAAATAATACATATCAAAAAGGAAGTCGAGATCTGCCAACCCACCAAATGAGTTACACTTAAAGCCGGCCTCCTATTATCCATTATGCATAAACTAATTTCGAGACTGCCCTGTCTTCGCAGCCCTGGATATGCTGCTCTGTAATTACAGGCCCCGAAGCATGAACTACAGGCAACCCTCCAGAGGTGGGGGGAGCTCCAGCAGGCACATAGCACACCACCGGCAGGAAGCCACCACCGCTGGAGAACGCCAGGTCGGCAGAGTCCCACCGAGTCTTATCACCGGTGGAAGTGAAGCCACCTAGCTCAGATCCAAAGCAAAGCAGAGTGCCACCAAAATCAGGATTAAAGAAAAAAAAATCGAGGTCCTGTATACGCTGGAAGTGATGTGTAAACTGTCAGGTCAAGTCCTATATATTGGAAAACCTAGCACAGACAGGCCCTTACATAGAGCAGTATACATATTTCCTATTGTTATTACTACTATTCTCTTTTTTAAAAGATTTTTTATTTATTTATTTGAAAGAGTTACACAGAGAGAGGAGAGGCAGAGAGAGAGAATCTTCCATCCGATGAATCACTCCCCAATTGGCATCAGTGGCAGGAGCTGTGCCGATCCAAAGCCAGAAGCCAAGAGCTTCTTCCAGGTCTCCCATGTGGGTGCAGGGGCCCAAAGACTTGGACCATCTTCTACTGCTTTCCCAGGCCATAGCAGAGAGCTGGATTGGAAGTGGAGCAGCCAGGTCTCAAACGGGCGCCCATATGGGATGCTGGCGCTTCAAGCCAGGGCATTAACCCGCTGCGCCACAGCGCCAGCCACCCCCCCTTTTTTTTAAAGATTTTTATTTATGTTATTATTGCTATTCTTGTGTTTATTGGCTTCTGATAAGTATTTTGCATGCATAATCTCATTTAATCCTTGAAACAAACCCCAAAGTGCAGACTATTATTGTCTTCCATTTTATATTTTTAAAATATGGTTAGAAAGATTAGCAAATGCCCTAAGATCATCATTTCTAAGTTGCAGAGAGAGCCTATGCAATTAACCACTATGCTGTACTGTGCCTCAATAAATATCTAAGTGAATGAATAAGTTGTGCATTACAATGCATGAATAATAAGAAAAGGATAGCTACATTTTTAACATAAGGTGAAAATATGCCAGCAACACAGAGCATTTTTTAAAATAACAGAATTGCAGTATCCTCCAAAGGAAAAGCATTCCTCATGAGACTGAATCTCCAAGAGAATCCAGCCAGGCCCCAGTCCTCCCACACCCAGAACACAGTATGGGGACATTGGAAGATGTGGGGTGTTTTCATCTCCCTTCGTTCCCTTGGCACATCAAATGAACACCTACTCAAATTTCTAGTTGGCAAAGAGCAGCATGGGACATTGCTATAGGAAATGCTAATGCTGTATGAGTTACCTCACTAGAAGAATGCAAATAGCTTTAGAAGTTTCCACAAAAATGCCACCTGTGCCATAAGGATAAGGAACTTGCACATTTAGTTTCCCAGGTTTAAAAAAAAAAAAAAAAAAAAAAACGGAATCACCTTGAGCACACCTGTAGCACAGGGGTGTCTGTCTCCGTGGAAGAACCAGAGGTGAGAATTTAGGATGAAGCTGTTGCTATATCCACTAGCCATGCGCCTCTCCCACCCCCAGCTCTTTCACACTGAAGATCTCGCCAAGCGATTTAACATATGGAACATGTGAAGAACGTATCAAATTCCCGCAGCCGCTAAGTACAAGTTATGACTACTCTGGCTTTCTCATAGTAAAGCGCGTCATTTTCTGCTTCGTGGACTAGAACTCCTCGCCAACTGCAAGTTCCAACATTCTCTTCCCCTTGCTACATGGATTTAACCAATTTTGAAAACCAGATGGTGTTTTTGCCATTTATAACTGATAATCAATTGTTTTGTGAATTTAATTTTTCAAGAAAGAACTGAAATACTTATCAGAATTACAATCTGGGCGCTACTTGTGTTAGAATAAAATTGCCAGAAGCACTGAGGGCCCGGTGCTCGCTCACTCTCTCTCTCTTTCTCTCTCTCTGTTTTATTTATTTACTTATTTATTTTGGTGAGAAATTTTAAAGAGTGAGAGAGAGAGAGATCTTACATTGTTTGCCCTCACTAAAACAGTTGAAAAATATAAACATATATATGAAAAGTGTTAAAGGATGATTCATGTTTGGGGAGAATTTACCAGAGATAATCAATGAGAACCAGTAGTATCTTGCTTTTTAAAATGCTAATTAAAAAGTACCTATGTATAAAAAGCAACAAAGAGGGGCCAGAGTTGTGGCACCGTGGGTTAAGCCACCACTGGTGACACGGGCATCCCATATCAGAGGGGGGTTCGAGTCCCGACTCCTCAGCTGCCAATCCAGCTCCCTGCTAATGTGCCTGGGAAGGCAGCAGATAATGGCTCAAGTGTTTGGGCCCCTGCACCCAAGTGGAAGACCCAGATGGAGCTCCTGGCTCCTGACTTCAGCCTGGCCCACTGCCAGCTGTTACAGCCACTGGGGCAGTAAACCAGCAGATGGAAGATACCTCTCTCTTTCTCTCCCACACCCCACCCCATTTCTGCTGCTCTGCCTTTCAAACAAATAAATGTCTTTAAAAATAAAAAAGCAACAAAGAAATTTTTATAGAAAGCAGTCAATATTTGTCCTGCTACTTGATTAAGTACCCATAGAGAGGTAGTGTAGTCTCAGTTATAAATTGACTGTATGAGTACCCCCAAAATGTATCTTGAAGCTCTAATCCACAATGTGATGATATTCAGAGGTGGGGCCATTGAGGAGGAAGTCGGTTTGGAAGAGATCAATACCCTTAGAAGGAGAAGAGGAGACCCCAGAGTTTTGTCTTTCCATGAACATGCATAGAGAAAAGGTGAACACACAGAAGCCAGAAGATGACCCTGTGCAAGCCAGGCAAGAATCCAATTATACCTGCACCCTGATCTGGAACTTCCAGAGTCCAGATGATAAGAAAATTAATTTCTGTTGTTTAAGCCACCCGGTCTGTGATATTTTTGTTACAGTGGCTTAAGCAGACAAAAGCAACCTGTAAGCCTCAGTTTCAATTATCAAAAGGTATATAATAATGTCATTTGAGGGTGAACATTTAGTTCAGCAGTTACGATACCACTTGGCATGACTGCATCCCATATCCTAGAGCCTGGGTTTGAGTCCCAGTTCCACTTCCAGCTAATGTACCCTGGGAATTAGCAGATGACTGTTCAAGTACCTAAGTCCCTGTCACCCATGTGGGAAACCCAGATTGAGTTTCTGTCTCCTGGCTTGGTCCAGCTCTGGCTGCTGGAGGCATTGAGGGGGTAAGCCAGAGGATGGAAGATCTCTCTCTCTCTCTCCTCTCTCTCTCTCTCTCTCTCTCTCTGTTCTCTCTGTCTCTCTGCCTTTTAACTAAAATTAAAAACAAAAATAAATTTTAAAAATATCACCTGTTGGGGGCCGGCGCTGTGGCGCAGTGGGTTAAAGCCCTGGCCTGAAGCAACGGCATCCCATATGGGCACCAGTTCTAGTCCTGGCTGCTGCTCTTCCGATCCAGCTCTCTGCTGTGGCCTGGGAAAGTGGTAGAAGATGGCCCAAGTGCTTGGGCCCCTGCATCCACGCAGGAGACCCAGAAGTTCCTGGCTTCGGATCGGTGCAGCTCTGTCCATTGCGGCCATCTGGGGAGTGAACCAGTGGATGGAGGACCTCTCTCTCTCTCTGTGTCTCTACCTCTCTCTGTAGCTCTGTCTTTCAAATAAATAAAGTAAATCTTTTTAAAAACCACCTGTTTATAGAAAAGTATTATATAAATTAAGATAATTAGCAGCATATTAGAATATTGCACTGCACGAACTCTTGTTCTTATTTAATAGACAGCTCTTATATTCTTAGATTAAGACTAACTAGGGTGGCCAGCGCTGTGCCCTAGCAAGTAAAACCGCCACCTTCAGTGCCGGCATTCCATTTGGATGCCGATTTGAGTCCCAGCTGTTCCACTTCCCATCCAACTCTCTGCTATGGCCTGGGAAAGCAGTAGAAGATGGCCCAAGTCCTTGACCCTTGCACCCTCGTGGGAATTTCTGGCTCCTGGCTTCGGATTGGCCCAGCTCAGGGGTTGTGGCCATTTGGGGAGTGAACCAGCAGATGGAAGACCTCTCTCTCTGCTTCTTCCTCTCTGTAACTCTGCCTTTCAAATATGAATTTAAAAAAAAGACTAAGACTAAGTAAGTCATCTTTGTGGGTATCAGTGTATGATCCTCTGAAATACAAAGCCAACCAAACCTATATTCTGAAATGAGTGATTGACCACTTGACCCAAAGATTCATTCTTCAGTAACCATGGTGTTGGCAGTAAACTCTTGAAGAGCTGGAGTTGGATACCAGTTTGACACAAAGAAAAATGCGACTGAAGTAGGTTGCAGGAAACTACACATGAACTGGTCAAAGAGCAGCCTTAATGCCCATGGAAGGAAATTCTCATAGGGACCCAGTCATATCTTGCTCTAATCAGATATCTAGGAATATATTTATGTATATATGGCTGATCCAATATGTATTCAATAAAAGAAAAAATGTATACAGTACTTTTAATGGAATAGTCACTGTGAAATTCTGGGACCACAAAGGTGAAGGAAAGGGCCTTCGCTGTGGTAGAGTGAGTTTAGCCACCACCTGCAAGGCTGGCATCCCATTTGGGCTCTGGTTTGTGTCCCGGCTGCTCCACTTCCTACCCATCTCCCTGCTAATGTGCCTGGGAAAGTAGCAGAAGGTGGACCAAGTGTTTGGACTGCTGACACCCATGTGGGAGATCCGTAAGAAGCTCCTGGCTCCTGTCTGGCCCAGCCCTGGCTGATGCAACCAACTGGGGAGTGAACTAGTGGATGGAAGATAGCTCTCTCTGTCTCTCCTCTCTCTCTGTAACTCTGCTTTTTAAATAAAATAAATAACTGTTTTAAAAAGGTGAATGAAAAACTAGTACTCTCAATGAGTTCTGAGTATAGTAGGGGAGACAGATCAGTTATTATGATGATTATTACATGTAATAAACGCTTTTATAATGTGTACAGTTTTATTAGAATATCTGTGTACCTGGAAAATTCACACAGGAGAATGTTCTTCAGCTGAGTCTTTAAAAGGCAGAGTCAAAGGGGAGGGGGAAGAGAGAGAGAGATCTTCCCTCTGCTGACTCACTCCCAAATGGCATAATTGGCCAGGATTGGCCAGATTAAAGCCGGGAGCCAGGAGCTTCATTCAGATCTTTTACATGGATGCAAGGGTCCAAGCACTCGGGCCATCATCTGCTGCTTCTCCCAGACCATTAAGAGGGAGCTGGATCAGAAGTGGAGCAGCTGAGACTCGAACCGGCACTCATATGAGATGCCAGCATTGCAAATGATAGCTTTACCTGCTTAAACCACAATGCTGGCCCCCTTGAACTGAGTCTTGGAACCTGAATAAGTCCCAAGACAGACAGGGATACCACCATGGCAAAAGAAAGGTGTGGCTAGAGGAGGAAGTCATTTACAAGGCCCAAAAAGCTTGGGAGAGCATGGAGAGTTTTGGGGAAATTACAAATAGAATATCTGGATCACAAATTGCCAGAGGACAGTGGCAAGAGAAGAAGCTGGAAAAAAAATATGGGTACCAGAGAATGTATCAACTGACATGTTTAGAAGTTTAGATAGTTTGTTATAGGTAATGGAAACTCAATGAACTAGCAGAACTGCATAGTCAGATTTCCATTCAAGCAAGTTAGGAAAGTCTTAAAAAACGAATCCTAGATTTGTGCTTTCAACATTGCAGTTGGTATTGGCACCACTGATCCAAGATAGGTACAGAGTTAGGGAGCCTGTTTATTTAATTGTTTATTGTGTGGGGAATGGGCACTGGAAAGAAAATGATAATTTAACCTGGGACAAGTTGGCCTTGAAGTGTCTGTACAATACTCAGCCAGGCAATATATGCCCTGCAATGGTGATCTAGAACTTGGGGAGGCAGTAGCACTGAGTCTAGAGCATGTGGGTAGAAGCTGAAGCTGTGGACTCAAGAAGGAAAGGTTTGCTTAGAAAAGGCACATTGGGGGAATTTTGAGAAACAAGCCGAGGGAGAAGGAGTTTGCTACAGAGATTAAGATACAGGGCCGGCGCTGTGTCATAGCAGGTAAAGCTGCGGCCTATAGTACCAGCATCCCATACGGGCACAGGTTCATGTCCCGGCTGCACCACTTCCGATCCAGCTCTCTGCTGTGGCCTGGGAAAGCAGTAGAAGATGGCCCAAGTACCTGGGCCCCTGCACCTGTAAGGGAGACCTAGAAGAAGCTTCTGGCTCCTAGCTTCAGATAGGCACAGCTCCGGCCATTTCCGCCATTTGGGGAGTGAACCAGCAGATGGAGGACCTCTCTCTGTCTCTCTCAGCCTCTCTATTACTCTGCTTTTCAAATAAAATGAATAAATTAAGAAATAAAAAAGATGCTACTTGGGGAGCTGGCACTGTGGCACAGCAAGTTTAAGCCTCTGCCTACAGGGCCAGCATCCCACATGGGCATCTGTTCATGTCCCAACTGTTCCACTTCCAATCCAGCTCCCTGCTAATGTGCCTGGGAAAGCAGCAGAGGATGGCCCAGGTGCTTGAGCCCCTGCACCCAAGTGGGAGACCCAGAAGAAGCTCCTGACTTCTGGTTTGGGATTGGCCCACTTCTGACCATTGTTGCCATTTGGAGAGTAAACCAGTGGATGGAAGATCTCTGTGTTCTCTCTCTCTCTCTCTCTCCCTTTCTCTTTGTGTGTGTGTGTGTTTCTTCTCTCTCCCTCTCCCTCTCTCTCTGTAATTCTTTCAAATAAATAAATAAATCTTAAAAAATATTTTATTGCAGATTGTCTTTAAGTGATATAATAAAAAAAAAAAAAAGATGATACTTGGGATGCCCACATCCTATTTTGGAGTGCCTGGTTCAAGACTCAGCTCCTGCACTTCTGATCCAGCTCCTTACTAATGAACAGCAGATGGCTCAAATGCTTGGACTCCTGGCACCCACGTGGAAGACCCAAATGGAGTTCCAGGATCCTGGCTTCAGTCTGGCCCAACCCTCACTGTCACAGGTGTCTGTGGAGTGAACCAGCTGATATGAATGTCTCTGTCATTCTGTCTCTGTCTTTCAAATAAAATTAAACAAATAACTGAAAAGTCAGGTTTGCCACTATAATGAACATCAGTTATTCAAGGATTTAGAATAGAGATTAAGAAGGAAGGACATGGGGGTAGAGAAGAAACACACAGAGGAAACTAAAGAAAGAAGAGGCAGTGATTAACCATGCTAATTGCCACAGAGCAGTCAAAGAATACACCTCACAAAAAACTATCAGATGTTGGCATTAGAGATAAAATCCCTTTATGTTGAGGTCCAGTGTGTGATCAGTCCCACAATAGAGGTAAAAAAGTTAGATTAAAGTTTGATGAAACAAGGAGAGAGAAATTTGCGAATTTTTTATTTTTTACCTTGCCAGTAGTGCAGGAAGATGTGATTTGCTAGTGATTTTCTAATATGGAAGAAATAGCTTTAGAGTTTTTCAGTTTGACATTCCATTTCATCGACGCTGACAGCCAGCCTTGGGTGGGATAGAGGGATTCCTGCAACTGAAGTCACTCAACTAATTATCACATATAGACCTTAGTTTTTATTTCCAAACCAAAATGTGATTGGTCATGGTGCTGCAAAAGTTTTCTCTCATACTTTAGAAGTCATATTTTCTTGATGTGATATCATAATTGTCAGATAAGCTTCTGTGATAATTCCATAGCAGTACAGCACAACTTCCCAGGCAGCAGGATTTCTGCAAGATCCATTAAAAACAGATATTGATATCTATAGATTTTCATAAAGCTGCAAATATAAAAAAGCCATATTATGAATATGAGATTATATCACTCATGCTGCTAAAAGATGACAATGGTAATATAACTTTTTGTAATATGGATTGTAAACAGGACGAGTTCTGGGTAGAAATTGTCTTGATAATCTATCTGGCAGTTCCAAATGGGAAAAGTTTTGGGGAAAATATTCTCAAAAGCCTGTCCTTGGGGTCCTCTGATGGTTCTTCCCAAGTTCTCCTATTTGTCCTTATGATTTCAAAGGATACTCATATTTCTCAACTGCATTTCGAATTGGAGGTTTGACTTGCATTCCTTCTTTCTGGCCATCCTTACCTGAATAGAGGTTTACTTCCAAACATGTATTTTTGCACTGAAGTGCCCATGTTTATTCATTCCTCAAGCTCTGTTAACTTAAATCAAGCAATTGTCTGACTTATAACAGTCACCAAACCCTACATTTCCAAAGGACTGCATATAGTTTAGAAATGCAACTCAGATTAAAGTCAATGTCTGGAGAAATCCCATGTAACTCTTTGAAAATGTAGGAGTTTGTCAAAAGGGTTCCAGAAGAGGAATAATCATCTTATTCTTTTGCAGATTTAAATAGTTTTTTTTTCTCTTTTAAAAGTTATTTCAGCTCTCCAAGGATGCCTTTCTATCATCTAGCAGGAACCCCACATGGTGCTTTGAATATCTTCTTTTACCTGTCCCCAGACTGTGAAGAACTAAAGTTCAGTTTGTTTAAAGATTGTGTTTTGAAGAAAAGCAAGGCTTAATTTCAGTCTTTCATGTTCCTTGACAGCATTGTCACTTGGTAAGCTATTTCTCTAAGACTTTGCTACAGTACTAATATCTCTCTATATGTTTTATTTATGTGTCTTGGTCTGTGATGAATAACACATTTATGCAAAAATCTCAATATATCTACAAGATGCCAATACAGAGAACGAGCATCCTCTTCCCACAGTGCAGTTAATAAAATGCAGCAAATAGCATATAGTTTCTGAGGCAATTAGTGTAGTTTGTGACTTCAATTGCCTCCTCCCAAAAAAATCCCTTATGACTTCCAAGAATTGTTATTTATCTTTTCATCTGCAGTGTTTCTCTTGTCTGCCTCAGCCGTGGCCTGGAAATAGCAATGTCAGTGGGGAAAGTCTAGAGCTGCTGCTCACACGCGAGGATGAGGAGGAGACATTGAGGATCAGGACCTTGGAGCTACCTGCTCTTCTTGCAGAGCTACTCCACGGGACTTGACATTGATCTGATTCTCCGCTATGCCATCCACTCATGTCCTCCCACCAGAGTGCATTACCTGGCTTCTGAGTTCACATAGCCAACCTATGCGGTGCCTTTTGGTTGCTAATGTAAAAGAGGAGAACATCTTGTGAAGTCAATTCTAGCTTAGAAAAGGTTAGCAATCCTAATTTGGTAAGGTGTCTGGGATCTTAGTCCCTCTGTAGGGGACTCTTTAGAGGCTTTTGGTAAAGTGTGGTCATTGTAAAACCAGATGTCACTTCAGCAGCTTCCATACCTGTTTGATTGTGGAACAAGCCCAGATGGGGCTAGGAGCCTTGTGTCCAACCCTCGTCTCCAGGTAGTTCCAGCGAGACAATGTCCTGTACCTAAAGATTCTCCCAAGGAGGCTAAGATTTGCTACACAGAGAACCTTGGACCATCACACTGGGTATTTAAATGACTCTGTCTCCTCTTCTCCAACTTACAAGGCATCCATCACTCTTATATTCAGGGTAACACTGTTTTCCTGGTAAATTACATGTGTTCAGCATCTACCACAAATAGAATTTCTGATTTACAATTTACAAAATTATCCCTTCCACCCTCTGGGTTTGCATTGTGGCTCATCCAGGGGCTTTTATTCAATATGTGTTTTGTTACAAAGATGAAAAAGCAAAAAGAAAAAGGTCCCCTCTTCCTTTCCCCCGCCTCTACCAAATGTGCTAATAAAACAAAGTCTTTTGATTTAGAAGAAATCCTATTGAGGACCTAAAGGCGTGTCATTAGGGTAGCATTACTTCTTCATTATCTGATTCTTTTCCCAATTGGCATTGCTTTACAGAAAGCCATACTCTTTCAAAACCAATGATAAAGGGGTATTTGGAACAAACAGAAGAGGCCCTAGTCAGTGAGCACCTCAGATTGCCATGGATTTGTGACTTTTAAAGCCAGTTCCAAGGAACTCAGCCTTTTTATCTTCAAATATTCAAAATTAATTTGCCGAGCCATACAGATGGGCTTTCTCCCCTCACTAAAATTGCCTTTAAGATCACTGAAGTTTAGACTCTGCTTTCCACACCGAAGCAGAGGGGTGGTTGTTCTGGTGTCTCCTCCCTCTACCCCTTCTTTTTCTTTTTCTTTATTTTTTTTTTAAACAATGTCATTGATTTACTTATTCTGAATAACTGAGAAAAGAGACGTGTTTTGAAGATGATAAGAGGGCTCCGACTAAGGCACACTCATGGAATACACAGCACTGGCTCACATCAGTTATCTCGGGTCAGATTGGCAGGTGTCAATCTGCCCATTTCTGTTTCTCAACACCCAAATGGAACCAGTTCACTGAATCAGGCTACAATGACCAAGTCTATATTCTCATCATTTTCAAAAGATTGCTCCTCTACTCTGAAAGACATTGCAAGTAAACACACATACAAAGAAAAAAAATTGCTTTCTCCCTGGGAAGACAAAACCTTAAGGGCAGCTTGGCACACTTTGTACCCTGGCACTCCCTGCAAAGTCCCAAAAACTCAGAATCACTGAAAGACACCCAGAGAACAACCTAAAATTCCCAGCAGGAAAACCATTCCTGGAGCCCCCAACTCATTTTTAAACAGTATTTTTATTTCAGAGTTTTTATAATATTTTGAAGTCTCTAAACTCCCACAAAATGCATTATTTACAGACACTTTGCATTTCAGTTAAATCCTCTACTCTTGAAGGAATTATCATTTTTCTGAAGGTTAGTTGCTCATTCTGCTGACTGTTAAGGCTGTTTAATAAGAAAGAAAAAGTAACAGGAAGAACAGAAGGAAATTAATATTTGCAGATCAGTGACAGAGTGCCAGGAAATGTGCTAGCTTGCCTTAAAGGCAGAATCTATTTTTTCCCAGAAACTCTTCCTTATTTTTAATTTCTGCAATGACAGGTATAGCATACAAAAGGCCCTTTGTGGCAGAAAAACTTAAAATCGGCTTATTTTGATTCTAAATATGGGGATATTATTTGAATTTTTGCTTAAGGGATCCAGATTGTCAAACTACTTCACTGGATAAAAAGAATAAGACAGATAGGATCTGTATTCAAGTGCCATATTCCTGTTTTTCTTTGGTTAGTTTAAAGTGCATTTGACAAAGGTATACAAATTTTAATCAGACCTGAGAAATATGGAGTAAGAGAGAGCAGCAGCAGTATTTCCCTCAAGGCTTAGGATAGGTTTTTCCTAATATCTATCTCCATGAAGCTCAAATGTTGAATGGACCTGCCTCCATCTTCCTTCACAATTGCTTTCTTGGGTATTTTAAAATTAATCAGTCAAGCAAATATTTATTGACTAAAACACTATGTAAGGCACTATGAAAGATACAAACTGTACAAGACATGATTTTTTTATCTCAAAGAATATATAATTGAGTTAAGAGGCAATCGGTGTGAAAAGTTAGCTAACAGCTCAAGGCTATATATGAGAAGCATTTAGTACGTAGGGGACAAAAGCTAGATAAATACATTAAAATCCTATTAAATAATTCCTTATTGTATGGATATAATTACATCCAGAACCAGCTTATGTTCCTTAGTTATAAAATCAGAAGATCTTATGTAACAAAATTGACTATAAATACAACCAAATTTCAAAAAACAGGACTATATATATCCAAGTGCTTTATCTACTAATTCTATTATCTTGTTTTCTCAGTTGTCAACTTGGAAAAAAAACTGGATGATAAATTTGCATATAATTTCACTTCATATAAAAGGTACCATCTTCCCTTTCCGTGTTTCTCTTCCTTCTTTCCTCCCACTCAAAAATCCAAAAGACAGTGTTGTAAGCTGATGTACCCATCCCACCCACTCAGCCCCCATATCCAGGTCTGCATCCCTAAAGCCCGTGAATCTTACCTTATATGAAAAGAAATTGCAGATGTGACTAACGCAAGGCTCTTCTGATGTGGAGATTATCCAAGCGGGTCCTAAATGCAGTCACAATTATCGTTATGAGAGAGAGACTTGACATGCACATAGAGTAGAAGTGCTGTGAGAATGGAGCAGAAAATGTATTTATTTATGTATTTGAAAAGCAGTGTGACAGAGAAAGAGACAGGGAGATTTCCCATCTGCTGGTCTATTCCCCAAATGCCAGCAACAGCAGGGCCAAGCCAAGTCAGAGTTGGGAACTCAATCCAGGTCTGATTGAGTCCACGTAGATAGCAGGAACCTCACCACTTAAGTCATCACCTGCTGCGTCCTCGAGTGCACATTAGCATGAGGTGAGAATCAGGAGCAGAACCAGAACTTGAACCCAGGAACTCTAATATGGGATGCAGGCATCCCATTCCACATCTTCACTGCCACGCCAAACACTTGCACCAGAGCAGAGATGAAAGGAAACTGGCCGTGAAGCCTGGGATGATGTAGCCACAAACCAAGGAATTCCAGCAGCCACTAGAAGCAGATTCTCCCCTAGGTCCTCGGAGACAGGGCAGCCTTGCCGACACCTTGATTTTGGAGTGGTACTGATTTTGGACTTTTTGGCCTCTGAAACTATGACAGAACAAACTTCTCTGGCTTTAAGCTGCCAAGTCTGTAGTGATGTGATACAGCAGCCACAAGGAACAGTTACAGACCCTGAGGTTTCTGGAGTGTCCACTGGGAGCTAGTTATTCTAGCTAAGGCATCTCATTTAATTCATGCAACAACTATGATCTTTATCATTATCATCATTGTTATTAGGAAATTGCAGCTTAGAAAAGTGAAGTAACTTGCAAAGATCTGTCTGACCTCAAAGCTCATTCCCTTTCCACCTGCCATACTTCAAAACATCCATGAGAAAATTGAATTAAAAGAGAAGTTTGTTTTGATGCAAAACACTCTTTCTTTCTTTCTTTCTTTCTTTCTTTCTTTCTTTCTTTCTTTCTTTCTTTCTTTCTTTCTTTCTTTTTAAAGATCTCATTTATTTATTTGAGAGGTAGAGTTACATATAGTGAGAGGGAGAGAGAGAGTGAAAGGTCTTCCGTTGGTTCACCCCCGAAATGGCCACAATGGCCGAAGCTGTGCAGATCCAAAGCCAGGAGCCAGGTGCTTCTTCCCGGTCTCTCACATGGGTGCAGGGGCCGAAGCACTTGGGCCATCTTCTACTGCTTTCCCAGGTCACAGCAGAGAGCTGGATTGGAAAAAGGAGCAGCCAGAACTAGAACCAGCACCTATGTGGGATGCCAGAGCCACAGGCAGAGGATTAATCTACTGTGCCACAGCGCTGGCCCTGCAAAACACTTTTTCAATACATGCACTTTTTTCATAATATACATCATCTATGACCTTTTGGAAGACCCCTTGTCCTTTCTCAGTGCCTTTCTAGCTCCTTGATTAACTGCTATTCTTGTGTTGGGTTAGGATAATCCAAGCTGCTATGAAGTATAACCAGCTTAAACATGGAGAGGTATAAATTTCTTTCTATTTTATGTACTCCACAGGTTCCATTCTAATCCAACATTTACTCTCAGGTACTGGTTTAGTGTGGAAAAAAAGAAAGAAAGAAAGAAAGAAAGAAACAAACAAACAAACAAACAAACAAACCAGCATGGCCTTTTTGCTGTAGAACCTGGCAGTGATTTGGGTCTGAGGGTCATCCTATGGCATAGACTTTTTTTTTTTTTTTTTTGGACAGGCAGAGTGGACAGTGAGAGAGAGAGAGAGACAGAGAGAAAGGTCTTACTTTTGCCGTTGGTTCATCCTCCAATGGCCGCCGTGGCCGGCACACTGCGGCCGGCACATCGCGCTGATCCAAAGCCAGGAGCCAGGTGCTTATCCTGGTCTCCCATGAGGTGCAGGACTGCCTTCCCGGGCCACAGCAGAGAGCTGGAATGGAAGGGGAGCAACCGGGACAGAATCCGGTGCCCCAACCAGGACTAAAACCCGGTGTGCTGGCGCCGCAAGGCGGAGGATTAGCCTAGTGAGCCGTGGCGCCGGCGGCATAGGCTCTTATAGCAGCACCCCTACATACCTGCAGAAGTTACACCTCGGCCCCAGAGTGAAAGGATCCTCCAGGTTGTTGCTGCAGACACACGTGTCTGATAACAGGTGTGCCATTAGTTAACATTTTGGCAAGGGAGACTTTCTAATGGAGAAGAGGGGCTGAGGTGGGGAGAGGAGAAGTTCATCTTGTCTCTGCTTTCTCTCCCTCTCTTTGATGGCAGCCCTGGCCTTTGAAGTTGGGTAAATACACAGCATGGTGGGAGGGGATGCCAGCTGCCCAGACACACTGGCAGAAGACTGAAGAGCTGTTGCTTCCTCTCCCCAGCCGGGGAGGTGTGCCCTATTGCAATGCTTCTTCCCCAGGGCATTCCACATTGAGAGCTGTCAAATAAATCCCCAACTGGTATTCTGGTCGTTAGGCCTTAAACAGCACAGGCTCTGAACAAGAGCTTTCTGACTCCAGCCTTGTCCTCTCGGCTGATCATCCTCTGGCCAGGCCAACATCCATGCCACCAGGAACCGTAGTGGGAAAGGCCCCCTACCTCCCATTTGCTTCTCTTCTGCACCATTTCCTTTCTGAATTCTTTTATAATCTCAAGGGCTGATCTCTCTACCTCTTCTCCTTTCTCTTCTATTAAAATGTAAACTTCTACATGATATCTTCAAACTACAAGCACTCATTAAGCCCCCACAGTTTATCATGCAATATACTAGGGTTTGTGCCATAATAAGGATTAGCTTGGCACCAAACAAGTGAGCCACAGAGGTGTGTAGAAGGGGAAGCAAGCAAGTAGCTGTGAGTAGAATCCAACCTGGCTTTTCCTTAGGAAAAGGCATCTTTCAGAGGATAGCTTTCTACCCAAGCAGACATGTCCAGATGCTGTCAAATGCTACCCTAAGACTGCAAAATAGGTCCCAGGAGAACTTGCTGACCAAATGATTGGAAACAGCCAAAGCTGGTGTCAGAGAGAGAGGACACTTGTGAAGGGAGAAGGAGACAGAGACTTCAATAGGGCAAGTAGTTAAGACTCTGTGAGGTGCTGGGGAAACAGGGCTGTTCTCAATAAGCCACAGAATTTAAAGGACAAGATTATTAAAAATCATGGCCTCTGGCTGGTGTAGTGCAGCAGGTGAAGCTGCTGCTTGCAACGCTGGCATCCTATAGCAGAGCAGTTCTTGTGTTGGGTTAAGATAATCCAAGCTGCTATGAAGTATAACCAGCTTCAGCACAGAGGGGTATACATTTCTTTCTTTCTGTGTGTACTCCATTTTTTTCCATTCTAATACAACATATGCTCTCAGATACTGATTAGCTTGAGAAAAAGGAGCAGCTAGGGTCGAGCCCCAGCTGCTCCACTCTGATCTAGCTCTTTGCTGTTGCACCTGGGAGAGCAACAGAAGATGTCCCAACTGCATGAGAGACTTGGACAGAGCTCCTGGCTTGAGCCTGGCCCAGTTCCTGCCATTGCAGCCACCTGGGGAGTGAACAGCAGATAGATTATCTCTTTTTCTCTGTCTCTCCCTCTCTGCCATTCTGCCTTTTAAACAAAATACAATTCTTTAAAAAAATAAAAGCATGCCTGTTTACATAAAAGGCAAACCTCAGCCATAAACAAGCTAGGGGGAGACTTTGGGACCTTACTCTATTGCTTTGGGTACCACCCTGCTCTCCTTCAGGACTCAACTAGAAAAACTTCCTCAGAGCAATGCTTCCCTAGGTGAGTGACACCCAGTGCAACCTGGATGCTTTAGAGCGTCCCTCTGAAGAGGCTTTCCTAGTTTAAGGAAGCAACACCAGGATTGCTATTATGTCTATTAATAATAATTAAAATGTATTGAACAATTTTCACGTACATGCTGGATTTATGCTAAGTGCTGTACCAAATCTAATATTGTCTGTAATAAGGAGATGTTCTTCTTATACATTTTCCAGATAAGGGGACTATGGGTTAAAAATATTAATTAGTTTACCCACAGTAACTACTAGTAAGTGGTGGAATCTGCTAGAAACCAGTTATGAACTTGCGTGAATTTTGAAGCCCGTGTTATTTGACAAATGGTTGATCAATAATATGGATGCATGCATGCACACACACACTTACCTCCTTAACATCATGTTATGGAAATACTGCTCTGAAATAGCTCCCTGATGTTCTTAAAATTCTTGATGCCAGGGCTGGCATTGTGGTGCAGTGGGTTAGGCTGTGACCTGCAACCCCAACCTTCCATATGAATGCTGGTTCATGTCCTGGCTGCTCTACTTCCAATTCAGTTCCCTGCTAATGCACCTGGGAAAGCAATGGAAGATGAGCCAAGTACTTAGGCCTCTGCTACCCACATAGGAGCCCAGAATGGAGTTTTGGGCTCCTGGTTTTGGCCAGGTCCTGCCCAGCCATTGTGCCTGTTTTGGGAGTGAACCAATCAATTCTCTCTCTCTCTCTCTCTCTCTCCTTTCAAATAAGTAAATTTTTTTTCAAGTTCAACCAATTTCTTCCCACTCCTTTTCTGTAATTCTCTGTTTCCCAGACCATTTCTTCGAACACATCTTGATCCCCTGCGAAGCCTTTATTTTAAAACTCAGTCCAATACTCATTCTCTCTTGGCCAATGGTAAATCCAGATGCACTTTTTAAAAATCATTTAAGGTCAAAACCATTTGCCAGAAAAGCAAACCAGAAAAAGAGAATAGAAGCCATAGATTTCTCCACAGGACAGTGCAGAGCTCAATGGTGAGAGGCTTTGCAGTTTAGTGCTGTTATAGTCACTGGCTGAGAAAGTACCATCTGACATGTTGGCTCAACAGTATTCAGTGGCTCTCAAACTTGGACACACATTAGAATTACCCAAAGGACTTGTTGAAACCCTGACTACTGGGTCTCACCCTCAAAGATTCTGATACAGTAGCCTGTTGCCGGCTTCAGAATTTGCATTTCTAAATCTAGCAAGTTCCCTGGTGATGCTGATGCTACTGATCTGAAAACCACTTGTGTCAAGAAATGTATTTATATAGTTATTTCAGAACTAACATTATAAGCAGTCTAGGCTCTATGAGATATATATATATATATCCCTATATATATTATATGTATCTTCCTCTCTCTATATATATATGTAGTATATCTCCTCAAATAAATATATAACCCCAAATAGATATAATATATATCCCCAAATAAATATATATGTTATATATACATGTATATGTATATCTCCAAAGCATGTTCAGTTAGATTGTTTTCATACCATAATTTTCCCTCAAATAGCACTATAACATGATATGGTTAAGACAGTGGACTCTCAGATCAAACAGTGCTTAGTTGAAATAACCCATCTCCCAATGACTAATTGTGCTACTTTGGGCAACTCACTTTAAGCTCTTGAAGACTCATTTCCTCATTACTAAAACTGAACAATGAGAGTGTGTACTTCACAGTGGTGTTGTGAGGATTAATGGAGATAATGCGGGAAAAGCGCTTCCCACACCGACATTCGATGAGTAGCCCATGAACACAGGTGCTATTGTTCTACTTCTACAGCTGAAGCACCGAAAGAATATGGGACTTGCTCAAGGACCCCAACCTGCTGGGGGCAGAGCTGAGCCTCCAGTGCTACGGCCTCTGGATTTCCAAGCATGGATTCCTGTGTGAATAATTTTAGCACATTGCCGATTCTATGGGCAGCTTTGGGGATGGTGTTACCTCAGTTAATGAAGCCTCAGGGAAAGGAGCTCTTTTATTCCACATTTTAAAAGCAAACAAAAAACCCTTCTTAAATCATTTGAAGAAAAGCCGCATGTATTCACAGCTGCCCATGACAAAAATACCTCTGAGCACAGCTTCTATTTGTCCCTTCCCAGTTGAATGTAAATAGGGCTCATCCTAGGCAAATCTGTAAAGACGAAGAAGATTCTTTTATTCCACCTCAGTGGCAAATGTCAGGTGTTCACATTCCTCCCTTCCCTTTTCAAAGTATGAAAGCACCTGCTATCAGTCATTTACTCTTACTGGTACATTGACCTTCGTGTGAGTGTGTCTCAACATACAGCCACATCTGTATTTTAAGTCTTTCTATTTAATTATGGGAACCAAAACGTTTTCTTCATTAACATAAATTTCAAGCATTAGCTGGCAGACAGAGAGAAATGAGAGAAGTTAAGAGGACCCCAGGATATCTTCTGTTTCCCTGAGCTATTAGAAGGATGAACTGGGAACCGTCACGTATTTTTCTCCAGATGTGCGGAGTGGAGTGGATAGGGTGGCTGACTGAGGAGTTGGATAGGATGGGGAGAGAGTGGGGACTTCTAGAATCTCCCCTGGACACCACTTCTGAGCTCCCCAACTAAAAATATAAATAGGGGCTGGCACTGTGGCGTAGCGGGTAAAGCCACTGCCTGCTGGTTCAAGTCCCGGCTGCTTCACTTCCAATCCAGCTCTCTGCTATGGCCTGGGAAAGCAGTGGAAGATGGCCCAAGTCCATGTGGGAGACCCGGAGGAGGCTCCTGGCTTCGGATCGATGGCAGCTCCAGCATTGAGGCCATTTGGGGAGAGAACCAGCAGATGGAAGACCTCTCTCTCTCCCTCTCTCTCACAGCCCTCTGTGTAACTCTGACTTTCAAATAAATAAATAAGTTTTCAAAAAAATATAGATAAAATCAATGTGCTACCTTGCAAACAAAGTTTCAGGACAAGTCCTCAAACCCTGACTATCATTCCTACACCCCTTCTTTATGGAAATTCTGGAACCATCACTGATCCTCTCTGTCTGCCCTTTTCTCCTCCCTTTCTTACCTGGCTAGACATTAGTCTCCTGGCTCCAGTGCAGCATATGTACTTAGACAAATGACACCCTCTCTGAGTCTAGAGTTCCCCAATTTCAAATAGAAATGACGTCTCTCTTACTGGGCACAGTGAGAAGGACAAGAAACTTTACAGATAAGGCTCCTAGGACAGAGCCTGCACCTTGTGAACACTTAACAAATGCTTAGTCATTTATCCAATCTTGTCAGTCTGTCATTTGGTCACTCATTAAAATAAACATTTGTGTGCATGTAATATGAGCCGTGCACTGGGCTGCCCACTGGACGTGGAATTCTGGGCACAGAAGGCATGGTTCTTCTGGTGAAACTAGATGTGGTGCTGTGGTTCCCACCACTGAACACACATCACCTCCCCTGGTGGAGGGAGCTGCTCCTGGACCTCACCCCAGATCTCCTGACTTGCAATCTCTGCAAGGAAATGGTTTTATTCAAAGGCCAGCCAAAGCTTCGAATGCTCAGCCAACACCAAGGACCATGCCAGGAACTCCACCTGTCCTCTTCCCTTCCACCAGTCCTCTCATAACTTGATCTGATTCCCCCACTGCCTTCCCTTTGCCCTGCGGCAGCAGCATGATTTAGGTTTTCTGGTACGTTCTTTGTTATTTTAGTTACTAGTGTATATTTTGGTTAGTATTTAGTGCTGTTTGGGCATCACCATTGTCGACCAGTATCTTGGCATACATCCCCCCTTGCTTGTGTATTTCCATGTCTGGTAATAGTGTTTGCCATTGAGACGTGTCTTCTTAATTGGTAGTGGCTGTGGCTGCAGACTTAGCTGTGCTGCCTGGATTAGAGCTACACTTTCTAGAGTGCTTGTGTTAATTCTTGGTCCTTTGCTCTCTGTCTTCAGGCTCTTCCGTCAGTTCCTATTAATTAAAGTAACCAATCATGGTGCTTTGGACCTGGAATTTCCCAGTTGTAACAAGATAGTTACTGGCTGGCAAAAAGATATTTTTAGGTGCAATATGATATACTAAGTTCATTCCAAGTGATGGAATTATTATGATGATCTATCACTTAAAAAACCCTTGATAGTATAACCAAGTCCCTCAAAGATCCATCCAAATTAGCTCTGAATCAATACCAAATGTTGTCCAAAAGTCAAGTTCTGTTGTAAGACACTAGACCCATGACTGATCAATAGACAGATAGATAGACGTTCAGGCTATGGATTGGTCAGTTAATAATTCTAAGCTGCGAGTCTTTATTTTTTTTTAAAAGGAGAAAATAAGGGAGGAAAAAGGTTAAAATCCCTAGATTGGATGGAATGAGCTGAAGTGTTTTCAAATGGATTTGAGAAACTGAACTGTTCCCAGGCGGAAAGATAAAATGTGAAACTGCAGTCAGTCTGGCTTTCTGGCTCGCCTAACCTTTTTACTGCTGGATAATGAGGAATCAGCTATAATTTAGACACAGTATTCTTTTCACAGATTATATTGAGGTGGAGGGGAGACGAGGGAAGGGAGAGAACCTCACTTTGTAGTCTTGCATCATCTCTCTCCAATAGACAAGACCAGTATACCCTCCCCTCTGCGTGTTGTTGTGACAAATTTCAAGTCAAGAGGGTGCTTGAATTGGATTTATTACAATTGGAAGAAAAGAAATTGTAATCTTTATGAGCCAGCGACATGGAGCCTTATAATAAGAGAGTGAAGGATCATTTCAAATTTAAAGCAAATTAGATTACCAGGGTTAAATTCCTCAACAGAAACATCCTGACTTCAGAGTGAAGATATTTGACATCCTTCCTCCCATCTCAGGTTTGCATTAACATTTAATTTAAAAAAAAAAAGCCACTTAGTAGTTACAGAGTGAATTTTTCCTAAAATGCCAAATAACGAATGGATGGAATAGGGAGAATCTACCAAAGAATTCACTAGTCTATGTGCTGAACTAGGGCTTGCCTACATTTACTGTAGACATGCGAGGACCTTCACCAGGTTACTTGGTCAAGTACTAGGAAGAGCATTTCTAAATCATATAGCAAAAGGGCACCTAATTTTCAGGGATTTTTGTAATGAGACTCTCTAGCTCTTTTGGCTGCTTGTTCTGGTTTTCAATCTCTGTACAAAACCAATAAACTCTGCCTGTGTCTTGCCCAACTCTTGCCTTAACAATCTGAGAGTTTGTCTATAGCCTGTGCTCTTCATTTACCACTAATCTTTCAAAATCACCCCCACCACCACCACCAACATTGTTGTAACCTGGGAGGTTACCTATCATTACAATTCACTCCCAACTAAAGATCTTTCCCATAGTATCACTTAGGCTGTAAGGAAATGTGTGAATTGACATCTATCACTAATACATGCAATACACATCCATCTTGCTGTAGATTTGTTTTTTCTGTTCCTCGCCCTACTTCAAGTCTAGGTCTATGTCTCTGCCATCCATTTTTGTCCACAATTCCAGCCTCTCTGGGTCTATCTACTTGTTTCCTACACTTGACTTCCTAAGTCTCTCATGAAAGTGGGAAAGGTCTATGATGAAAAGATTCTAGTTCTAATCCAGTCCTAGACTGTGACTCCTTAAAGACTAAGACAAAAATTTTGAACTCGATTCTGGCTATGGAAATTGGAATCCAAAGATTAAATAAATAGGTGATGTTTTCCATTCGTCTGCAATTTCAATGTTTGAACAATGGGTAATTGGAACTTCACAACTTTTTCTCTTCTGGCTCTGCCAAGTCTGAGTATGAACAATAGCTACCATCTATCCAATGATCTCAGTACACCTTGTTGGTCATTGCAGAAGCAGAAAGTAGGAGACAATAATTAGGAATTAGTCAAGTTTTCTCAACAGAATTAGACTCAAGGCTCTGTATTCCCTAGATTATTTTCCAGCCAATTTATCCCTAAGGAACCTCCCTTACCTACTTCCCCAACATCTTCCTTAAAACATAAATGGGCCAGGAAGACCCACAGGTCTGGAATAGTAATTCCTCTGCTCCCAAGAAAGATCTCTGGAGATCCTGTGCCAAGTAAAGGTTTAGATGACCCAAACATTTAAGTGCATATTGATTGCAGTCAGATACTGTACCCTGACCTGCATCACAAATGCTGGACTGTATTTCTCTGGAATACTAGCTTTTTATGTATTAACCTTCCACCACCTCCCCATGGAACAGAGCACAGGCCAAAATCTAAGGCCTGGACAGAGGTGAAAGTTTTACCTATTAAGCTGTGTGGGAGCTTGACCTTGAGAACCGAGTTTTGCATTAACTTAATATTGCTACAGATTCTTCAAAGAGCCTAAATAATTGAGCAACCATTATCCTGCTTCATCCAATCTTGTTTTCTCACTCTTCTTTTTAAAAACCAAGACTAAAATAAAAATGAATAAATAAGACACCAGAAGTGAATTTCTCTTTCTTTATCCAAGTTGTGAGGTTAGGAAAGTCAGGGATATCTGAGGGATCCAAACTCTACAGATATAAGCAAGAAGGGAGATTTTGGGGTGGAGGGGAGTAAAAGGGGAGGGAGAGGGTGTCGCTCCCCCTCTTCGTGGAGGAACGACACTAAACCCTGCCTAGGTTTCCTATCCGAGTCACGGCACCATTATGCCTCCTAGGCTTCATATCCGAGTCACGGCACCATTATGTCACTCCCCCTCTTCGTGGAGGAACGACACAGGACCCTGCGTTGTTCTTTCGTCTGCTCAGCCCTTCCCGGGTTTGCTGCTGGTTCTTCCCGGGTTGGCTACCGTCCCTTCCACCTCCGTGGAAGGGCGGTTCCCCCTGCCACTTTCCCCACTTCCGCGGGGGAGCGGCACAACGCCGGCCGGCTCTCTCGGGGGCTGCACAGGTGTTCCTTCAGATAGATGTTCCTGGTGCATGTTGTCTCTCTCCTCCTTTATAAATTTTTTTTTTTTTAATTTTTTTTTTTAATTTTTTTTTTTTAATTTTTATTTTTTGACAGGCAGAGTGGACAGTGAGAGAGAGAGACAGAGAGAAAGGTCTTCCTTTTCCGTTGGTTCACCCTCCAATGGCCGCCGCGGCTGGCGCGCTGCGGCTGGCGCACCGCGCTGATCCGATGGCAGGAGCCAGGAGCCAGGAGCCAGGTGCTTTTCCTGGTCTCCCATGGGGTGCAGGGCCCAAGCACCTGGGCCATCCTCCACTGCACTCCCTGGCCACAGCAGAGAGCTGGCCTGGAAGAGGGGCAACCGGGACAGAATCCGGCGCCCCGACCGGGACTAGAACCCGGTGTGCCGGCGCCGCTAGGCGGAGGATTAGCCTAGTGAGCCGCGGCGCCGTCTCTCCTCCTTTATAGTCCTCTTCCACCAATCCCAACTCTGCTACCCACACGCCGAGCACGCTGCTCTCCTCCAATCAGGAGCAGGATCAGCTCCTGCAGGTCATCACTCAAGTTGGCGAGAGGCAGCTGCGTAGAAGTTGTTACTCCCTTCTCAGCGCCATATTGTGGGAGAGCAGATGCATAGAATAAGTCTTAATTCCAGTAACAGTCTAGTCTGAGTTGCTCCCCACAGAGGGTATCACGGAACCACAAATCTTGTGGTTGTAAGAGCCATTAAAAAACTATGCGGTTCAGCTTCCTGTATTCAAACAAGGCAAGGCTTACAAATTTCCTTTAGTTGGGGGAAATGGAAATGCAGATTGAGGGAAGTGGAGAAGTGATTTACCCAAGGTCACACAGCTAGGGAGTGTCAGAGGTGTACTGCCTGTGAGCACAGTTCTGGCAAAGGAGAGTTCACCTAGTCCAGAGAAGGGCTGGACATGCCTGTTCCTTCATCAGAAACAAACTACCTTCAGGCCAGATGGCTGGAGCTATAAAATTAATAGGAATTTTTTTTCCAAAAGGCTCTTTGAAAACAGAGAATGGAACACTGCAATTGAAAGCTCTGTCCAAGAATCATGAGGATGCACACAGGACATGATGCTGTCAAGGTCAGACTGGCAAGAGGCCCTCAGGAAGCTTCATGGACTTCAAACCAAATTATTATGGTGATTCCAATCAGCAGATGGGATTCTGCAAACAATAACATTTACAAGGTAATCTCCATTCTCACTAATTGCATTTCCCAAGAGCCAATTGGTGGGCCAGGGTAGAGCCATCCCAGAGAAGACACAGCAGCTTCTGTAAATCTTTCTTACCTTCAATTAGCTTTTTTTTTTTTTTAAAAAAAACAGGCAGAGTGGACAGTGAGAGAGAGAGACAGAGAGAAACGTCTTCCTTTTGCCGTTGGTTCACCCTCCAATGGCCGCCGCGGCCAGCACACTGCGGCCAGTGCACCGCGCTGATCCGATGGCAGGGGCCAGGTACTTATCGTGGTCTCCCATGGGGTGCAAGGCCCAAGCACTTGGGCCACCCTCCACTGCACTCCTGGGCCACAGCAGAGAGCTGGCCTGGAAGAGGGGCAACCGGGACAGAATCCGGCGCCCCGACTGGGACTAGAACCCGGTGTGCCGGCGCCGCAAGGCGGAGGATTAGCCTAGTGAGGCGTGGCGCTAGCCAGCTTTTGGCTTAACACAAGCACACAACACATTCTTGACTATGCCTATACACATGCCAACATGCACACGTTCTGGCACACGTCAACACCCAAGGCTCCTCAAAAGGCTGCGGCGTAGCTCATCGGTAGGATCTTAATTATTATGTGTGTACGTTCCAGACTTGCTCTACCAATAGTAAAGAGCAAAACAGCACTGGGCAGCGGTGTTCCCATATCAAAGAACAAAGTTGAAACTCCCATACAATTATGTTTGATCACAGTAGAAGGTGAAATCATTAGATATTAGCGAGGTGCAGTGGAATAAAAATGATGTGTTAGCGGGGGTTCATTACACTGTATTTTCAGAGCCAAGAAGATCAATGCGTTCATGCATCATGAATTAGGCTCCGACTTTAGCCTTCCCTGCTCTCCGGAAACCCAACATGATCTATCACCAGCCATACATCACCGTTTCAGGATTGCACATTAACGAGAAAGCTGCAGTTTCCGCCTGTCAAGCTGACCAGCTGCCTCGGTCTCTGCAAAACGGGGAAATATTTCTGGTCCAGGATTTTCGTTTTAGAACAAAAAAGGGGTAAAAGAGCTCAGTGTCATCTGGACAATCGTAGGGTCTGATCCCGCTGTTGTCCCAGTGTTGCAGTAGATGGTTCTATCTTCTGCCAGGCCTCTGTCCACCCTGGATCTAGGCCTGTAGGAACTCACTGTTATGGTTTAAGATGCTGCATCCCCCATGCGACACAGCTGGGGATACCTAGGGCACACCCTCCTTGCCCCCAGCATTTGCTCAACATCACTGGGTACAGACAGAAGTCTGAGAGGGAGACCCACGTGTCAGATGTGCTCCTTTTCTATGCCGATTCCCCTCTCTCCCTGCACACACCCCCCGCCTCTTCCCTTAATAGAGGCTCTTTCACCACCCAGCAGTTTGCCACTAACACTTTCCCTTCATTTACTCGCAGTCCACCTCCCTTCCCTGCTGCCTGACCCACACCTGCTAGCGCAGCCCCTCTTGCCGGCTGGTGCTCAGATACCCGCAGACAGTTCTGATCGCGGCTTTTAATCGGCGTTTAGCCAGTCTGTCCATATTTAGTTCTTTTAATCTTTCCTCATCATTCAATCCCTCCAGCCTCTTCATCATCTTTTTTTTTTTTTTTTTTTTTTTTTTTTTGGTGTGTTGCTCTTTCCTGAGCTTTATCCAATTTGTCTATATCATCTTTCTGGCTGTGACATGCCCACCAGCCCTGAACTCCACCACTGCGGGAAGAGAGGCTGCGAGGGTCTCCATCCACCCTGCTCTTCTCCTCCAGGACTAGCTCAGAATTTGAGGGTGGATTTTGATCGCTGTCTAGCTCATTGCTGAAACACAAGTAAAAGCAATAGGAAGATAATGTTAGAACAAAAGAGATTGAAGTACATGGGAAAACTTTCCGACAATTGTTCTCCTGGGAACAGAAGAGACCTTGACCTCATCTGTCTGGACTCTGGGAGAAGGAGGCTGTCTCAGGGGTTTCCGCTGCCCCTCTCTCTCCAGCCAGCAGGGCGTGCCTGGAGCATCAAGGTTGATGACTTGATCGCTGTGGTCACCCCTGGGCCACTGCCTCCCCAGTTAACACATGAGGCATCTTCAAAAAGTTCATGGAAATGCATGTTATGAAAAAAAAATGCATGCATGGATCTAAATGTTTTTTGCATCAAAATAAACTTTTCTTTCATTTCTACTTTTCATAAACCTATTTTTTAAAAGATTTATTTATGTACTTGAAAGGCAGAGTTTTAGAGAGAAAAAGAGAGAGAGAGACAGAGAGAGGTCTTCCATCTGCTGGTTCACTCTCCAAACGGCTGCAACAGTCAGGACTGAGCCAGGCCTAAGCCAGGAGCTTCTTCCAGGTCTCCTGTGTGGGTGCAGGGCCCCACACACTTGAGCCATCCTCTGCTGCTTTCCCAGCCACATTAACAGGGAGCTGGATCAGAAGTGGAGCTGCTGGGACTCCAACTGTTGCCCATATAGGGTGCCAGAGCTGAGGCCAGGGCTTTAAACTGCTAAGCAATAGTGCTGGCGCCCTTTTCATGAACTTTGAAAAATTTTATTTATTTGCTTTATTTGACAGAGAAGGAGAGAAAGGGGAAGAGAGAGACACACACACACACACACACACACACACACACAGAGAGAGAGAGAGAGAGAGAAAAACAAAGATGGAGAGATATCTTCCATCCACTGATTGACTCCCAAATGGAAGTCAGGTCAAACTGCAATAGTCAGGTCTGGGCCAAGCCAAAGCCAGGAGCCAGGAGCCAGGAACTACTATTCAAGTGGCAGAGATGCAAGTACTTGGGCCATCTTCTGCTGCCTTCCCAGGTGCATTAGCAGGAGGTTGGATCAAAGTGGAGTAGCCAGGTCAGAACTGGCATGCTGATATGAGATATTGGTGTTGCTAGCAACAGCCTAACCTGTGGCACCACAAAACCAGAAAAAAATGACTTATTTGAAAGGTAAAGCACAAGAGAAAGAGATCCACCATCTGCTAGTTCACTTCCCAAATCCTAGCAACAGCTGGGGCTGGACCAGGTCAATGGTAGAACTCAATTCAGCCAGTGCCATGGCTCACTAGGCTAACCCTCTGTCTGCGGCACCGGCACATCGGGTTCTAGTCCCAGTCGGGGCGCCAGATTCTGTCCTGATTGCTCCTCTTCCAGTCCAGCTCTCTGCTGTGGCCAGGGAGTGCAGTGGAGGATGGCCCAAGTCCTTGGGCCCTGCACCCCATGGGAGACCAGGAAAAGCACCTGGCTCCTGGCTTCAGATCAGTGAAGCCTCAGCGGCCATTGTGGGGTGAACCAACGGAAGAGGAAGACCTTTCTCTCTCTCTCTCACTGTCCACTCTGCCTGTCAAAAAAAAAGAAAGAAAAAAAGAACTCAATCCATGTCTCCCACATGGGTAGCAGGGATCCAAGTACCTGAGGCATTACCTATTGCCTGCCAAGGGTGTACTGCAGCTGGAAGCTGGAATCAGGAGTAAAACCACGACTTGAACCCAGGAACTCCAATAGGAAACTTGGGTGTCTCAAGCAGCATGTTAACTGCTGTGGCGAAGTGGCAGCCCCTCCTTGAACTTCGTGAATTCCCCTTGAATGGCGTATGATGAAACTGAGCATCTGGAAAGCAATTTTTGATAGCATCCGTGAAAACTACGAGCAAGAACTGACTTGAGGCCTTGGAGGGTCTCCATTTGAGGACTGCGAATTTATGAGAAAGTTTGAGCTCAGCAATAGGACTTCTGAACCATCAGCATTGTGTGTAGAAGGCACAGAGCTGAGATGGGCGGACTGCAGGAGTCCAGGCTCAGTGACTTGCAACCCGGGGCCATTGGGAAGGAGGCAGTTGGGTAGGAGCTGGTTGGAGAAGGGGAGACTTTTATAGTTGAAGAGCCACACACTTCCTATTTATTAGGGTTTGGAATCCACTCCTTTGTTTAATTCAGGTCTCCTCTCAAATGTCACTTCCTTAGAGAGCGCTTCCTTGAAAACACGCTCTACAACCGTGCTCTACGTGACTTCCTGTGCACTGTCGGGCGACTAAACTATGTTTCATTTGTTTGACACTTCATCGTCCAATTCAGCCCCTAGAACGTAGGTGGCCTGAGAGTGGCAACAGCAGTGCTGGACAGTGGTTTCGGTGTTCATTGTCATCCTGCTTTTCCTCCAGAAGTAGGAAGTGTGCAGACTCCAGTTCGGACTCACAGGAGCTGGTGGCGCACACGGGAGTCGCCAAGGTGTGAGTCAGCCTGGCTCTCCTGGGGTCTCTGAGCAAAGCCCCACTGAGTTCAGGGCACCGAGAATGAGCTGGGAAAACCTTTTCCAAAGAGATCGCTGCCACCAGCTCTTCTCCCCCCTGGAAAAAGAGCTGCTGTGCCTCCCAACTGCCATTCTGCTGTTACAAACAGCTTAAAGCGCATTCAAAAAGATAGGGAAAGAGCTTCTGATCTCTCTAAAGGGGCCCTCCCCTGCCCCATGCCCAAGCTGAAGCCTAATGGACTTGCAGCAGGTTCCTATGCCACTACTGCCAGTAATGTATTCAGATATTCCAAACACTTAAGTCCAGGGATTCCAAAATCTGTGTGCATATCACTGATGTATTTATATATTATATTATATTATATAATATTATATTATAAAGCAGTTATTATATATCTAATATAATATATCGATATATATTATAGTGACTCTATAGCTATGCACTTTCTATTTTAAGATTGTATTTATTTATTTGAGAGGTGGCGTTACCGACAGACAGAGGGAAAGGCAGAGAGAGGTCTTCCATCTGCTGGTTTGCTCTCCAAATAGCCACACTGACAGGAGCTGGGCTGATCCGAAGCCAGGAGCCAGGAGCTTCTTCCAGGTCTCCAACATGGGTGCAGTAGCCCAAGCACTTGGGCCACCATCCACTGCTTTCCAAGGTCATTAGCAGGGAATTGGGTCAGAAGTGGAATAGCCGGGACCTGAACTGGTATCCATATGGGATTCCCATGTTGTACGCAGAGGCTTAACCTTCTATGCCACAGCACTGGCCCCAAGTCAGAAGTTCTTAAAAACTTCCCAGCTGATTCTAACATATAGCAAGTGTTGGGAGCCACCATTCTAGACACATCTATGGATGTTGTGAACCACTTGCTGATCTAGGGGGGACCAAGATGATGTTTCAGAAATAGCAGTTACCACAGTTGCTGTATCTTGGTATTCTGTGGCCATGGTTATTAGTCAGAGCAGGACAAGGGAAATGAGGTGGCTTGGGACCTCCTATTTGGAACCTGCAATGGAGAAGCTGACCCACTTTTAATTGCAGCACAGATATGAAGACAATAATGTAGGTCTATGGGAAAGTTATAAAATTATCTGTAAGGAGGTGAAAGCAGATGGTAAACATGAATTAGGATAGGAGTTTAAAAGTTCAATAGATAGCTGGCGCCGCGGCTCACTAGGGTAATCCTCCGCCTTGCGGCGCCGGCACACCGGGTTCTAGTCCTGGTCGGGCGTTGGATTCTGTCCGGGTTGCTCCTCTTCCAGGCCAGCTCTCTGCTGTGGCCAGGGAGTGCAGTGGAGGATGGCCCAAGTGCTTGGGCCTTGCACCCCATGGGAGACCAGGATAAGCACCTGGCTCCTGCCACCAGATCAGCGCGGTGCGGTTCACCCGGTGGAGGGTGAACCAGCGGCAAAGGAAGACCTTTCTCTCTGTCTCTCTCTCTCACTGTCCACTCTATCTGTCAAAAAAAAAAAAAAAAGTTCAACAGATGGGTAGTGGGCAATGGTGGTCTCTCTGCATGGTGTCAGGCTCAGAACCTTGACCTTGGGTGGTTACTAAGACCCTTATTAACCCAAAGTTGAACCTTCCAGGACACCTGGAAAAGCTGATAAAATAGCAACCTAGGATAGGGATGAAAACAGAGACCTCAAGACTCAGAAATAAAGCTAGAGACATCCAGTCCTGTGGTCAGTATTAGGAAATAAAACTGAGTAATGGTGTAAAGGGAGATCCAAGGCCAAACCCATCAGGTGCTTGAAAGGAGTTAAGTTACTTCCAGCCAGGTCTATTCTGTTCATTGATGCTTAGCCGAGTACCTGGGAAATAAAAAGGTTCTCAATAATGAGGAAGGAAGTTTGAATCTGCCTGCAGGTGGGGATCATTAGTAGATGTAGTTTTTTGTTTTCAAACAGTTTTATTGATACGTAATTCACATACCATAAAATTCACCCATTTTAAAGTGTACAATTCAATGGTTTTTGGTATGCTGCATTATTCATGTTTAAAAGTGTGGTAAAATACAGATAGCATAAAATTTGCCATTTTAATCATTTTTATGTGTACACTTCAGTGGCATTAATTACATTCACAATGTTGTACATCCATCACCACTTTGCATTTCCAGAATGTTTTCACCACCGCAGACAGAAGCTCTAACCATTCAGCAGCACAGTTCCTTGCCCTCCTCCTTCCCAGCCCTGGTGACTGCTAATCAGCCTCCAACTTGCTGCCTCTATGAACTTGCCTATTCCAGATAGTCAATATGAACAGAATCACAGCCTCTTTGAGGTGCTGGAAGCATGAATGCATGGTAGGGGCAAGAGGGTGCCTAGTTCACAAGCACACTACTTCATGTTGCTGCTTCCTCTCTTAAGACAGGGCTTGTGATTTTGCTTTGCTAATGTTCTGAGGGTTGGCACCAGCACCTGCCAACCTCCCCATCACCTTCGAGGCAGTTGAGTTTTCTTTGGAGCTACTTTTCAGTCTGTAATAGAGCAAGTATTAAGAAGTGGTTGTGGGGCTGACTCTGTGGCACAGTTGGTAAAGCCACTGCCTGCGGCACCGGCATCCCATATGAGTCCCCACTGTTCCACTTCCAATCCAGCTCCCAGCTAATGCGCCTGGGAAAGTAGTAGAAGGCGGCCTGGGTACTTGGGCCCCCGCACCCATGTGAGAGACCAGAATGGAGTTCTGGGCTCCTGGTTTTGGTCTGATCCAGCCTGGCCATTGTGGCCATTTTGGGAGTGAATCAGCGGGTGGAAAATGTGTCTCTCCCCGTCTCTCCCTCTCTGGGTAACTCTGCCTTTCAAATAAATGGAAGCAGTCACAGCCTCCCAATTAATACACATCTCCGTAACAATGAGCGGAAGGCAGGCCTGCTCTGCAATGCTGGGGTAGAGCTGCTATTTCTCTTTCTGAAGGGAGAACTGGGGCTTCCTCTGCGGCATCAGCCCAGGAAGCCGGTTATTCCCAGCGCTGAGGGTCAGCTCAGCCCAGGCTGCCCCTTCTCTGAGGTTCTATTGCAGTGACCTCAACCCTCTGCCTCCTCCTGGCCTCCTCCCTGCTGTTTGCTTCTGACCACCTCCACCCCTACCCCCGACCCCAGCCCCTCGCTGCCGCCTGCTCCATGCCCTAGCTCTTTCTAGTTCTTGGGACGGCAGCCAAATTCTTGTATTACTGCCGGTATTCACCCTGGGTCCTCTGATGCACAAGTGTCCTCGCGGAGGCCTCACCAGGGAGGCGGGACCATCACGGATGGCTGACATCCCCAGCAGAAGGTCAGGGGCAGGGCGGGCCCTGCAGGGAGATGGGCGGGGACACAGTGAATGCGGCACAAACTAGCAGCCCAGGCTCACTCTCGCTGGAGTCTCTAGACAAGGAGCGCTTGTGCTAGAGAAGAGAGGAGGAAAGAGTCCGGGCAAGGGGGTTGGTTGAGGAAAGAGAGGAGAGCAGAATGCGGGAAGCAGGAGTTGAGAAGGCCTTTGGCTGAATCCTGATACCTTCCACTGATCCCCTGCCCAGGTCATGTTTATTGATCAGACACACAACTGGAAATCCTCAAAGGTCACGGGTAGGGAGAAAGCTTGGGTGATCTGGAGATGCTATCTAAGAAACACCATAGCATGTGCAACGTGCACACACTCACCCATTAAAATGAAGCCTTATGGCACCTTTTCCAGAGCGCTGTGGGTCTGAGCTCCCTGCTTTGGAACACAAGAGACTTGACTGCAATTATAGTGGGAGTCTGTTGGTTCGGGTATTCCAGTGATACATGATGGGGTTAACTGTGTAGACACACACCCCGAGCAGTCTATCAGATTTAATGTGCTTCGAATTCCAGTTCCATCTCACTAGGGATGTAAAAGTTTTAGCCAAATAAGTCCTCTTTTTTGTTTGAATTCTTTTTTCATCTTCTTGGTTCTGTATATCTCACTATATCTCCTGCTGCTATAGACAGACCACCTACATTCGAATGGTTGCTTCTTTTCTACTAATTGTAAAAAATTCTCAGTCTCTCCAGCAGCAATTCCTTAAAATTTTCCCTGTATGTACAGCATCTCCATTAATTGTATTTTGAAAGCTCAAGCTACTGCTGTTTATAATAGCTACTCTATAGGTCCATGTAGTACTGAACTATTTGTGTATTCATTCAATAAATTTTGTGTGAAATTACCTGTAACCCCAGGAACATTATCTTTTTATAGACCATAACTTTACTCCGTCTCACTGTTTTGTGTGTTCTCACACTGTGAAGCAGTAGGAGGGGCTTTATACTCCCTAACTTTTTTTTTTGGCAAAAAGTGCATGATTCTTCATTTCAGCAATAACTGGAAAGCCTTTCGCCACTATCTAGGACTCATAGACTTTGTTGCATCTGTGTTTCCTCTTCTCTTTGTGCTTTTCACTGAATAACTTCGTGTTTACCTCTATGTGAGCATAGGAACATTTATGTGCAGCAAGAAGAAGACAGAATTAAATGACTCCTTGGCTGGAGTCCTGCACTTTCCCAAATGCACTGTGCTTTGTTTTAGCACCAGGTCATGTGCACGTGGTTACTTCCCCTTTGGAATTCTCTCCCCTCCCTCTTTGCTTGGTGATTCCTTTTCTTATCTAGGGACCGACCTGGATTTTACTTCTTGGGAGCCTGCCTTGCCTTCCTCCCTAATTGTAGATGGTTGTTCCTTTTCTGGGTTTCCACAGTACTATTACAGTTCTTACCTTTTTTTTTTTTTTAAAGGATCTATTTATTTATTTATTTGTAAGGCAGAGTTACAGAAAGGGAAAGAGTGAGAGAGACCTTCTGTCCACTGGTTTACTCCCCAGATGGCCCCAGTAGCTGGAGCTGGGCCAATTTGAAGCCAAGAGCCAGGAGCTTCTTCCAAGTCCCCCACATGGATTCAGGGGCCCAAGCACTTGGGCCAGCTTCAGCTGCTTTCCCATGCGCTTTAGCAGGGAGCTGCATCAGAAGTAGAGCAGCCAAAACTTGAACCAGCACAAATGTGGGACTTGCTACGCCACAGCACTGGCCCTTACAGTCCTTATGTTAATGTTTACTTTTCAAGATCTACATTCTCCAAGCCCTGGGTCCACCTTGTCCATTATTCTAACTTCAGCGCCTGGTACAGTGCTAGGACCATATCAGGTACTCAAGGCACATGTGAAGCTCAGCCAGAGCCGTGTTCTCAAGGGGGCAGCTTCTGTTCCCATTGCCTATACTTCCCTTCCCACTTGTAATGTATACCTATGACAGAAATAAATTTTCATCCCTAACCCTGATGTTTTCTTTTGTTATTGCCTTGTATTTTTGTCTCTCTCTCTTTTTTTCTTGAAATATTTCACTGAAAGCAGCGACTTGTTCAGCCCAGAGTTGCCTGGTAAAATAGATTGTTCCTGGGTCCATTACCCAGGGTTCTGCAACACGTCAGCTGGCCACAGGGATCGGGAGCAGCCAGTGCATCCCAGCTGATGAGGGCTTCCCTCCCCAGCTGCTGCAGACTCTCACAAACACACCTGGACAGTTCCCCTTCCTCCTCAGTGGGAGCGGGCAGGCTGCAGATATGGGGATGTGGGAGGCTGACTCTGATTTGAGCTTTGCTGCCCTTGCTTAATGAGTAGGAGATGGAACCGTGTAGCCACCAGAACTCCTGGACCTGTTGGGCTTGTTGGGGTCCAGTCTCCTCCTGGGAAACACGGAGCGTGATTTCTTTCATGAATCCTGAGGAGCAGTCTGCATAACAACTGTAGAACCATGGGTCACTTCATTGATTCCTTCATGCATGCATGCATTCATTCATTTCACAAATATTTAATTGTTGTTAAAGACAAGGAGGACCCAGAGGTGAACAAGACTTTTCTAATGAGGAAGAGAAAATCTACACAAATGCACAGAGAAAAAGAGAGACTATGTAACATGATTTCATATGGTGAGAAAGGCTTTGTCCCTCTTGATGGGGAGGCTGTGATCTTACTGCAGCTGGAGGAAGTAAGCTCTTCCCCTTAGTCTGGATCAAGGTTTCCCACTCATTAGATGAGATTCCCTCTGTCATCCCAGGACACCAAATATGCTCTGAACATCCACATCCACATACCTCCTCCCTGTAACTCCCAGCAAGAAGCGATTGTCCATGTCAGCCTGTTCTTCCTCCTTCCCAAACCTGTGAGCAAGATGTCTGGCCATGCAAAACAGCCGGAGCACAAGTGGGCATCCGTTGTGCTCCAGCTGTCAGACTTTACCTAGTCCCAGGCTTCACCCGCTCTCCTCTCTAAGCTGAATTTCCTTGGCTGCCAGATCTGCAGGCTCAGCTGTGCCCCGGGCTGTAGGATCAATTCTGACTTCAGGCAGCAAGAATTTAAGCTGGTGCAGTGCCACAGTGTTGATTTGGTCTTGTCACCCTGGCTGCTTGCCGTTGTCCCTAATCTTGTGACTCGTTCTGACAGGTGGATGGTTTGACATACGCCTCTGTTCCTAAGTCCTTGCCTTGGTTATTTTCCTGCTACCTGGGGCCTCAGAGACGTGCCCTGTCCTGGCCTCCAGTACCTCGGGGATTTCATCGTGCCCCTTTACCTTGACTCTTGTAAACAGGCATCTTCCAGGGTGGCTCCCTGCCTGCTGAGACGCTGGCGTGTTGTATGTATTTGAGCTGTTTCTTGTGTGCATCTTGACTCCCTTCCACCTAGCATGTAGCTCATCATATTTCCCACGGAAGACACACATTTACCTTTCACCCCTTATGTGAGCCAGCTTTTTTTTGCAAGAACACATGCCGCAGGAAGGCCGGCTTCCTAGGGAAAAGGAATGTGTTTTGACTCATGATTCTGGGAATTGACGATCCAAGATCAGGTGGGTCCCGTGGGCTCAGTCTCTGGCAACAGTGCTCTTGCTGCAGAGTCGTGTGCTGGCACAAGACATCATGAGGCAGGAGACGTGGAGTACACGCCTGTCTGCCTGTCTGTCTATCTCTCTCTCCCTGTAAGGCCACCAGTATTCAGTCCCAAGGACTCCACCTTGATGACGTGATTGAATTTGATCATTTCCCAAAAGCCACACCTCTACACATGACAACTGGATTAAGTTTCTACCTTCTTACTACCATTAACTCACAGCCAAATTGTACTGTCACATGGTCTGGTACTCCGTCAGGTTCTGTGTGCCTTCCCCTGGATCGCTCTGCCCTCCTCTTGGAGCTTTCCTCACCATTCTGACCTCAGAATCTCCGCTGGCTTTCCTGTCCTAATGCAGTCAATCAGCCTATGCCCAGCTGTGTGCTCAGATGTGGCTCTGCCTCCCCCTTGGGACTCACCATCTTTCTTCCATCTTTTAAGTTTCTCCAGAGGTTTTAGTTAAATAATCAAAAAGACCCAGGGCCTCAAACAGATAGGTATATAGAGAGGGACTGATGGAGTCCCCTTAACTATAGTTGGGAAGGAAACAACAACAAAAAAATCCCCAAACAACAAAACCCATCAACAGAAGGCCAGGGCATCTGCAAGTGAGACATGGCAGCCTTGCTAAGTAAGGATCTCAAATCCCTGTGGGCTGTGGGCAGATGTCCCATAAACTCATGTGCAGCCTAATTTATACTGGGTGGTTAGTTCTGTTGTGGGAAGGTTATTTTGCTTGTCCTGGAAGCCAGGGCACCCAGTGGGATCCACCCTCTCTAAAGCTTGCCCTGTGCCAGGAAGGGGGCACCAATCTTGCCTCGAAGGGGTAAATCTAACATTTGCAAGCCTTGCCCTAACAATTCTGACCTCTATCCCATGCCCCGTCTTCACCTGGTCTATGTCCATGCCTGACCCTAGGCTCGGTCCTTCTGGTTTCCTGTTTGCTGCGAACAAGCCTCCAGCATCGGTGACACAGTTCTCCTGCTTCCACCTCTCTTCTTTGTGTTTCCTGATGTCTGGCATTCCTTCGTTTATTCCCTATAGTCTACAGAGGATACAGTCGCACAGCAGTTACTGAGTAGCTACCTCACAAGGTTCCCTAGGAGCGGAGCTGTGATAAATGTTGCCCAGTGAGACTTGAAGATGCTCTCGAAAGCTGATCAGCTTCCTCTGGCGAATCTGGGAGTGTGTCCTGGAGGAAGGGACCTTCATGCTGTTAGAAGCAAAGTGAAGGGAATCAGGGGGTTGGGATGGGGAGACAGGGAGGGAGTGAAGAGTGCTCCAGATGCAAGGATACAGCAGGGGCAGAGGCTTGAGGCAGGACATACTTGTATGTCTTTCCTACAAGCTTCACAGGGTCCACACTTGTACCCAGGAAGCAACCACCGACCTCCTGGGTCTGCGAACCTTCTTCTTCGCTCTCTGTTATGGAAGTCAGGTGAGACCATCCTAGAATTCCAAGATCCACCCTTATCTTGACTTTGGGTCTGGAGGGTTGGAGCAATCTGGCCAATGTGTGTCTTTCTGTGTTCTCCACACTGCGCCTTAAGTGGATGGGCAGTGAGTGTTTACAGCCCAGGGAAGTTTATCCAAGGTTCTGGCATTCTTTAATCTCCTTGACCTTGACTCTGAGAGCCCAGCCTTCTGTTTGCCGCAGGCTTCACAGGTGTGGCTCTGCGTCCAGCGCAGTGCCTGGCTCACGGTAAGCACTCTACAAATGCTAGCTGATTTGATTAGATTTGATCTGGGTCCATGTAAGCAGGCACAGGAGGAGAAACAGAAGAGAGAAATCAAAGGTTGATGACTATAAGGGGAGCAGTGATGTAATTTTAACCTGAAAATTATCTGTAAATAGACTACACAGTTTATTCAAACCTTAGTCTTTCGTAATCTAATTATATGCAAATGCCACTGTGGTCTTCCCTACCATCTTGCGTACCTGCACAGGGCATTTTGGAGACTCCAAGCAGAGCTCCTCAAGTTAAGGGAAAAAATAGACGGGTGACTTTGGAATGAGCTGAAGGGCAGCAGAGTGGTCCCTCCTCTGGTGGGGACAGCCCTCTTCAACCTATGTTATTCTTGTAGTCTCGTGAGCACTGCCTGCTTTCATTATCAGAAATGACTTGTTGGTACGCATGCCTAATTTGGGGGCAAACTTGTCATTTTTCTCATTGGTTTGAGCCCTGCCCTTTGAAACTTCTTTGACTAAATCGGATTTTGTTCCCGCTTGATTTCTATTCTAATGTTTTTTTGTTGTTGTTGTTTTGTTTTTGGGGGGTGGGGCAGGCAGAGTGGACAGTGAGAGAGAGAGACAGAGAGAAAGGTCTTCCTTTTGCCGCTGGTTCACCCTCCAATGGCCACCGCGGTCGGCACACTGCGGCCTGCATACCGCGCTGATCCGATGGCAGGAGCACAGGTACTTATCCTGGTCTCCCATGGGGTGCAGGGCCCAAGCACTTGGGCCATCCTTCACTGCCCTCCCTGGCCACAGCAGAGAGCTGGCCTGGAAGAGAGGCAATGGGGACAGAATCCGGCGCCCCGACCGGGACTAGAACCTGGTGTGCCGGTGCCGCAAGGCGGAGGATTAGCCTAGTGAGCCGCGGCGCCGGCCTTATTCTAATGTTTGAAGATGGCTGTAGGGCCTCCCAAAAGTTAGAACTGTAGGCATCCCTACCTGCCTACCTTGTTCCAGAGCCCTATCCTTCCTGCACAGCTCTGCTTGGGCGCTGGGGCTCTAAGGAACTCTGAGGGCCCCCGCTGCATCCTCCCAGCCCTCTCCCTAGGCCACACATATTTATGGTGGCTGGATCAGCCTGTGGTCCAGCTCCTGTGATGGGGTCACATTTATGCGCGCATGCTTAGGTCTCTGCTGCGGCTCACTGCTTGGGATTTAGTGCCTTGGATGGGGGCCCTGTCTTACCTCACAAGGCCTCCCTAGGAGTGGAGCCAAACCTCTCTCCCTGCGGATGACTCCACAGTCTTTGATGCCAAGTACTTCTGCTGGCCTCCTCCTTGGCCCCTTGCCTGCTGGTAGACTCCATGGATCCTTTCTGGCCCTGCCTTGGACACTAACTTCCTGTGTGACCCCAGATTCCCTGGTTCCTAGCCTACAAATAGAATGAACTTTAATACATTCAAGGGTCCAAAAACTGGACCAAGGTTAGAATTAGGGCTAGGCTGAGGAATGAAAGTTAGGCTGGAGTCAGGGCCAGGAAGAGGAAGGAAAGGTTTGTGGCCTGTGGACTGTAAGTCAGCAGCTCCCTGGGGCAGCGACCCTGCAGCATAGGCCCCAGAGAGTGGCTATCTCTCCACATTTTGTGCCCTCAGGTCCTGACTTACTTCATCCCAGTTCCAGGCCTGCCAGGACCAAGGCCACGCTGGCAGCAGATCTGATCTATGTGGTCCAGGAAGAGGCCCAGATATTGCTTATTTTTAAGCTTCTGTTCAATTCTACAGGGGGTCAACATGTACAACCTGGTTTGGAAATCAGTGGACTAGACAACCTCTTGAGGGGCTCGCACCTTGAAGGGTGCTTCGGGCCCCGAGACTCTCAGCTGCACCCCTCTACCTCTGATGGGCTTTGGAACTCTACTGACTGCTTGTGATGGGCTGCTCTTTCCTAGTGGGGCTGTTTCATCTCCGGATTCCAGCCAAACTCAATCTAGCCCACCCTACTCCTGACCAGGACTTTGTTCTGACCAACTCTCCTTTTTTTCTAAGCAAAGCCTTCTTTAGATAGCCAAGGCTCCAAATCCATCATTCTATTAGCTTCCTGCTGGACAAGGGCCAATTGCCTGTGCATCTTTTACATGATGTAATTTGAAGAGTTTACAGTCTCGTGGTATATTGCTACATTCACGTTCACTTACTCAACAGGCACCAACGGAGTCTCTGTGCTGTGCCTTGCCTTATGCTACCTGCTGAGGAGGACAGAGACATAGATGTGATAAACTTTCTGCCTACTGTAGTTTATGGTAGATCAGCAATTCCCCAAATGTGTTCTGATGATTAACACACATTATGCAAAAGTAAATACAACAAAGCACCAAAGAAATTTCCTGGTGAAATAATGTAGGAAAACTTTAGTTAAAATAAACAGGCTTCTTTATTGGGGGCTTTTCATAATCTTTAATATGTTAACATGTACCATGCATCTTCTCAAGAAGAACCCAGTATAAAAAATCCCCAAATGTATTTGACCTCCAGACTCCCACTTAGCATGGAATATTCCAGAAGACATTTGGAGAGATGCTGTCATAGAACCTAGAATATGAAATCTGGAATCAAGCTTAATGCTAGTTATGAGAACTTTGGTAATGGGACCACAGTTGCATCACGAGTTTGAGCAGTCACACCACTCTGTCAACTTCTTGGGAGCTCTAAGCCAGCTAAATTGCTTGGGTCTTTTCCACACAACCATCATCAAGCAGGTCTTTCCTGTTTGGAAATTGAGCTGTAGATATTTTTGGAATTTAAATATAGAAAATATCAAACTTAACTTTACAAGGAAGCTTCAACACATTAGAGAGAAAAATGACATTAAAAGGTAATAGCAGGGGCCAGTGCTGTGACACAGTAGGCTAAGCCTCTACCTGTAGCGTCTGCATCCCATGTGGGCAGCGGTTCATGTCCTGGCTGCTCCACTTCTGATCCAGCTGTCTGCTGTGACTTGGGAAAGCAGTGGAAGATGGCCCAAGTCCTTGGGCCCCTGCACCCATGTGGGAGACCCAGAAGAAACTTCTGGCTCCTGGCTTCGGATCAGCTCAGCTCTGGCAGTGGTGGTCCTTTGGGGAGTGAACCAGCAGATAGAATACCTTTCTCTCTGTCTCTCCCTCTGTCTGTAACTCTACCTCTCAAATAAATAAAAATCAAATCTTTCAAAAAAGATAATGTTTGGGCTGGCATTCTGGCAGAGTGGGTTAAGCCTCCACTTGCAATGCCAGCATCCTGTATCTGAGCACTGATTCCGGTCCTGGCTGCTCTGCTTCCAATTCAGTTCCCTGCTAATTTGCCTGGGAAAACAGCAGAAAATGGCCCAAGTACTTAGGCCCCTGCACCCATGTGGGAGACCCAGAATGAGTTCCTGGCTCCTGGCCTTGACCTGGCCCAGCCCCAGCTGTTGTGACCATCTGGGGAGTGAACCAGAGGATGGCGCTTCTCTTTCTCTCTGTCTCCCTCTCTCTCTCCATCATTCTGCCTCTCAAATAAATAAATATTTTTTAAAAATGGTATTGTGCCTTTCCATGAACTTGTTGAAGCTCTCCACTATGTGTTGTCTACAGTTCATGGAAATAGAGCTGCATTGTCTTCATCCACGCCTCTGAAGGATGGCCTCAGTAAGACAGAGTCCCGACACAAGACAAGAGACTTCCCTTGGAATCCTTTATCAACAAGGGTTGAGTTTAGTCATTCAACAAACCCATTTAGCTGAGCCATCACTGGGCCTACAACCTTTCATCTGGGTCAAAAGTTAACATGAGAGGTTTTGGGAAACGCTTCATGGAAATATGCTTGCCTTACTTAACTAGTCTGGTAATATTTCCCAAGAACATATAAAGCTAATTTGTAAAAGAGTAGGTCTTTCAAAGGAGATATTATTTTATTTTTGTGATTATAAAAGTAACCTATACTCATTATAGAAAATGCAGAAAATATAAGAAAATTCCCTAGTAGTAAGCAGAAAATTAAAATCACTCAACATAGGGTGGGCATTGGGCACAGTGCTTAAGTTGCCACTTAGGAAGCCCACATCCCATACTGGAGTGCTTTGTTCGAGTTCTGGCTCTTCTGCTTCCAGTTCAACTTTCTGCTATAACACACCCTGTGTGATAGCAGTGATGGCTCAAGCATTTGGGTCCCTGACTTTCATGTGGGAGACCTGGATGGAGTTCCTGGCTCCTGACTTCAACCTGACCCATGCCTTGTTGTTGTGGATGTTTGGAGTGTGAACCAGAGGATGGAAGATCTCCTCTTTCTCTCTCTCTCTCTCCCTCTCTTTCAAATACAATGAAGATAAATAAGTGAAAATTTTGAAAATAAAATCATTCAATATCTTACTATGCAGAAACAATCTTGGTTAACTTTCTCTTTCTACACTGCCAGTTTTCTAGTATGTGCATACATGGATTTATTAAAGATTATTTATCAAATATCTTGTATGTGAAGAGCAGAAATCTAGGTGTAGCAGTAAACAAGACTGCTACCTCCCCCACCCCAACTCCTGCCCTCTTGGTACTTACATTCTAGTCGAGGCATATAAACAAATAAACAACACAGTCTTTGCTAAAAGACACTTTAAAGTATCCTGCCTTTTCCTCCCTGCTTAACATTCTATCAGTACTATCTCAGGAATGAATTTCTGTTCCTGAATCCAGCCAGCTTCTCATGAGTTTCCTCGTTACATGTTCCCAACTGTCTCTGTAGCAGTGCAGCGTAGACTTCCCTGTGCATGTGTGTGTGGGGGAGGGGGTCAACGTGAAGCCCACCAGCCTGCAGTTTCCAGAATGGAGCTTTTGCCTCTCATTGACAACTGGGACAAGCATGCTTATCACCTGTCACTTGGCACCTCTTCTTTTTCTGTCTTTCTCAAAGACTGCAGATTGTGGTCCCACAGTCCCACCTGCTCGGGAGGTGATTTGTCTGGGCTTGAGGACGTGAGCTCATTTACAGATAGTCTTTCCCTCTGCACCCACCCATCACTGGTTTCAGTCTGTTCCTACCCGAGTTTGTCTGACCCTCCCCATACTGAAGCCGAGTCCGTCTGGCAGATGAGGTGGAAGCAAAGGCGTTTGCAAAGTCCTGCTCTCTGCTGTCTATGAGCATTACGTCATCTGCACTTGCCCTTCCCTTTTTCTTGCACTGAATTTGGAAGGGGAAGATTATGCAGGAATCTGGAGGAAAGTCCTTTTAATTTTCATTAGTTTCTTTTTTTAAGAGATTTTATTTATTTATTCGAAAGTCAGAGTTACACAGAGAGAGAAGAAGAGGTAGAGAGAGAGAAGTCTTCCATCCGCTGGTTCACTCCCCAGTTGGCCGCAAAGGTCGGAGCTGCGCTGATCCGAAGCCAGGAGCCAGGAGTTTCCTCTGGGTCTTCCTACATGGGTGCAGGGGCCCAAGCACTTGGGCCATCTTCTATTGCTTTCCAGGCCATTGCAGAGAGCTGAATCGGAAGTGGAGCAGCTGGGACTAGAACTGGTGCCCATATGGGATGCCAGCACTGCAGGCGGCGGCTTTACCCGCTATGCCACAGCGCCGGCCCCTCATTAGTTTCAATAGCTGTCTTGAAGGAAATTCTTGACCATATTCTGATGGGGCTGAGTCATTGTGTTACCGTTTCATATTTGCCTCCTCCCTCATTTTACAAATAAGGAAACTGAGGCTCATGTCCATCCATGGGCATTGCATTAATCTGATCCCAAGCTAGAATTAGAGTATTCATGTGAACCAATCTTGCAATATCTGAAGAAAAAACTCTTGCAAGAACCAGATCACTAGGAGGGGAAAAGAACTTCAGGAGAAATTTAATTGAGAACCTCTCTCACGGGGAGAGGACAATGGCTTTCACTGAATGCGCTCCCGATTGTAGCGTGTTTTCCCTGGTTGCAGCCATCCCACTGGGGCCATTCTGCTCCTTTCTGCTTGGGGGAATGGCAACACCTCACCTCCTTCACTTTCAGCTCCAGCGTGGGAAGCCAAACAGCTGGTTCTTCTCCATACGTAGCCACCCCAGCCCTGCCCTCTTCATTAGCGGAAACCCTTCCTTGGGGAGCGCTGACAGCTCCCTTTGACTGGCTATTGACAGCCGTGCTGGGGCTTCTAAGCAGCTCCTTGTTAACCTTGAAAGATGACTATTTAAGTTTCCTGGAGTCTCTGTCACCACCTGCAGACAGAAGCAGACGATTTAAGAGGTGAAGAGATAGGAAATCTGTGACCTTCAGCGATATCCCTGGGATGGGCAGACACAGTCAAATCCCTGCACGACTTCTCTGTCTTTATGTCCTGGCTCTATCCCCAGTCCATTGTGTCCGATAAGAGGTTTCATGTTACCCTTGAAGGGCTGGGATTACCAGGCAAGCTCAGAAGGCATCTAAAACACCATTTCTCTGTAAACAGCCTTTGCAAATGCTGTGTGAGTAACAGACCTGGGTGGATGCCATTTTGGCATGGAAAGCGCCATCTTTCAGGGCAAAGGCTGTGTGGGTAGGGCCATAAAACATGAAAGTCAAGCTAATTTAGTCTATTTAAATGTATAAATAAATAAAGCGATTTCACTGGTGCATTTTCTAAACCAAGACCAGGAAACATAAAATTCTCTATAATAAATAATAAAATACAAACTTTAGCTTCATTTTATAGCCAGGAGAGTCAGAAGAAGGCCAAGAAAAAGAGAAAATGTGGAGGAAAAGAAAGGAGGTTGGAGCTGTGGGCAGGACAGGGAGAGACCACACGGGCACCATCTCTAAGGGTGTGGCCTCCTTGATCCTCTCTGCTATCAGGCACGTGCTAGTTCAAACTGAAGGGCTTCTTCACCCTGGACTCTACAGGGACAGCAACAAGGAAGATCAGCTCCAGACTTTCTTGGCTTTGTGAATGAACAACATAGTTAATGTATAGCCGATGGCTATACCTTGTACAAGAGTATCGGCAGCACTCGGGTCTGGTCTTGCATGAAATGCTCATATGCACCCTCCGAACCTTCTTCTCTTATCCTGCTGCATCGGCGCTGGCCACAGTGCCCTTCTGCACTGCCTGCTAGTGGATTGGGCCCATCATTTCCTTGTACCGGAGATGGTAGGCCGACTGCAGAACTGTAGATGGTCTCCAACTGTTCCCTCTAGAGGATACAGATGTCTCCCTGTGTGTCTTCTACGTTAGCTGTTTCTGTTCCTATTTGCTCCCACACATATTCATGCAAATGTGGGAATTTTAGGAGGTACAATACTCTTCCAATGTAAACCTGTTCTATGAATGCCTTCTGCAACAAAATGCCTCTGCAAAATGTCTGTGAATGGCTTTCCCAGCTGTTGTAGATGGGATTTTAGCATCTTCCATGGGTTGAGACAGGAAAAGAGTAACTTTTTGGTGAAGCTGCCTGGAAGTCTTCCCCCTTCCATTAGCAGCTCTATGGTTATATCCTGCGTCCAACCATCAAATGGCCCTCAGCCACAGCAGCTGTGGCTGATGCTTGTTTTATTTTAATTAACTGTTTCCTTCCTACTTAAATGGAGCTTATGCTTTTATACTTTTTCTAGACTCCTGATTTGTTTGCCTCCCACCATGGTTGGTGGCCTATTATTCCTTCCCTTCCACTTTCAATGCTAATTCAGGCCTCAAGGTCTTGGCTTCTTTTGCACTTGAGCCCAGCCAGATTATGATGCCTCAAACCACTATCCAGATCCCACTAATACTCTTAGATGTTCCCAATAGATCCAGGTGCAAAGACTATGGTCCACACTCAACTGGACGATGTTAATGGTACAAGCTTATTTATTTTTTTTTTTACGAGCTTATTTTAACAACATCACTGTCACTCCTTTTCACCTATAACCAACTTGAAGCAGGTTTAGTATCCCCATTAACCATAAGTCCATAAGTGCTTAGGGTTGGGTTAACATCATAGACAAGACAGTCTTCCTTCCTCCTGTGCATCTTGTCATCAAAGCTAACTGTTGAACGTTTACCAGCATTGCTGTAGCTGTGTCTTCTTTGAGTTGGTGAGGAAGAAGCCCTCTCTACAGGGTAGAGATATTTGTCCATGCAATCATATTTATTGATCTGTATCTCTGTGGGGTTATCAGAGCTGGGTTCAGATCAAAAAAGAGATGTACTTGCTAAAGTTAGAGGGATTCCAGAGGGAATGAAATCATTAGGATTCTGTGAAGTTTGGCTAAATAGTCTGGCTCCATTGGCCAGTGTAGAAACAGTCTAGACCCTTCTCAAACTTTAATGTGCAGAAAAATCATCTGGAGCTCTTGCTAACACATAGATTCTAATTCAGCAGTTCTGAGGCAGGGGCCAAGAACAAACTCCCTTGTGATGCCTACACTGCCATTCCCCCCGTCTATGGATGGCACTTTGAGCAGTAAGGAGTCAGGATCTCTGCACTGGGCTATAAACTTGTCCATATCCCAGGTTCATCTTAGCTACCTGAGAGTCACCATTTGTGAAATGAGGGCATAGAACTGCTTGATTTCTTAGCACCTTACAGTGCTAACACGTACGGCTCTGGGTACCATGAGAAATCCTGCTCAGTCCCAATGTTGCCTCTTCTCTAAAATCCTGCCCAGTTCGCCAATGTAATTCTCATCCGGAGCTCCCATCATGTCTCAGTCAAGTTAGCCTGGAATGGTTCAGTTCCATCCAGACATCTTCAGGGAACAGTTCTGCAATGCAGGCATTAAGTGTCTTTCTCTGAGACTGAGCAGATGAAGATGATGCCTTTAATAAAAGTGGAAGACCGAGTTCCGGCAATGGGAGATGGAATTGCTGATAACTGAGTTCAGATTGCCATGACATGTGTCTGGTGCTGGTAACACATAGAGGTGCAAAGGGAACATGGTATGGTACCCACTAGAGCCAGAACTAAGACCACGTGTGTTTGGAACTTGGCCCTTATGTTCACAAGCTGTGTGATCTTGGACGAGTTAATTTAACTTCCCTTTAGCTTGGTTTATTCACTTTTATGATGGACAGTACAGTGCACACCTTCATAGGGTTGTTATGTTGCTGGAAGGATTAAATGAGTTAATATTTGTGAGGCACTCAGAATACTATAGGTACATGGTATGTTAAAAAAATACTTGTTCAAAAAATATATGTTCTTGTGATAAAAATCTGAGTAGGAGACATGGATTTGAGAACTACCAGTATTTAGATGAGGTCAGGGTCTAGGGACAAAAGATATCTTCCAGGGAAAACATAAGCTACAGATTGAGTGGCAAGGAGGGAAGGACTGGATTCTTTAGGGAACACCAAAACGTAGGCGGCAGGTGGAGGAAGAGGATGCAAAGGAGAATGGGGAGCAGTCTCAGAAGGAAAGACAACTGGGGAGAAAAGAAATCAGAAGCCAAAGAAGCAGGGAATTTTAGAAAGGAGTGCTGATCAAGAGTGGCGAACATCATAGCAACATCAGAAGATCAGGAGTAAAACAAAACCATTTGTTCAGAGGGCTAAGAAAGTACGTTTCATGCTACACAGAATTCCTATGTATGTCTGTCTCCCCTCTCCCCAAACCAAGATCCCCATTGTTAGGGGTCAGGTTTACTGTTCAGCCTTGCATACCCAGGGGCTAGCACATGCCTGCAGCCTAGCTGAGCCCTCTCAGGATTGTTGAAGCATTATTTTTGTTGCGAGACTCTCTAATGACTCTCGTTCCTTAGTGGTCCATTTTGCTCTGCTTGTCTTTGGAATACTGAGACAGTAGGGGAACGTGAGAGAATCTCATTTTCTGTCTCATCCTTTCTTCCCAGGGGACCCCAGGGGAGGTGAGGCCAGAATCTGCTGGTACTGGGCACGGGGTCATTGTGGCAGTAGAGATGCAGTCATCTTACTTAGGTCTGAGATGGGGGTGGGGTGCCGCTGCAAAGCCCAGAAGAGAGGATCTTGCATCTCCAGATGCTAATGGCGGCTCTTCCTTCCAGCCCGATGGGTGGGTTCCCACAGCTGTGTGCTGGGCAGGACCCTCAGGACCCACGGTCTCCAGTGGCTCTTTTGTCTTCACTCCCAAAAGACAAACTGACCACACACCGGTGGTGGGTGCTGGGAAAGAAATTTCTCTATTGGGTAGCAGAATGGGCTAGAATGACCTGGGCGGTGCGTTTCAACCTCAGGACTCTAACAGCCTGGACAACGCTGAGTGACACCTTGCTGCAGAGTCCCCGCTTCTGGTGAGGTCCAGCTGATGGTGGAGTGCGGAAGTCCTCAGTTCACAGTTCTGCGCTTGGTGTTCAGGCTTCCCGAGGGTTGCAGGGTGAACTGAGCATGGCTGGGAGAAGGGAGGGTGAGCTGGAGGGAGGAGGAGGAGCCTGTGAGCTGGAGGCCTGCAGAGCCCTGCTCAGAGGCTGTGATTCCTCAGGTCCCTGTGGGCCAGGTGAGAGGGAGGCAGTAAGACGGGGTGGTGGGCTGGGAAGGAGGCGGGTGGCTCTGACTCACTCTGGTGTTGACAAACAGGCTGGATTCCTTTCAGGCAGCTGGACTTTGCCCTTTCCGGATGTACAGCCAGCGTCAGCACACTGCTAATGGGGCTGTGAGAGTCTCCTTTTGATGAGCACGTCCCAGAAAGCAGGTATTAGCCGTTTCTGCTGGGGAGGCAATGAAGGCATTTGCAGCTGAAATCGGCTTTCCTGGCTGGCCTAATAAAGCAGAGACTCTGAGAGCCCCATTAGCAGTGTGCTGACTGCAGCTTTACATCTGGTCTAGCCTGGTTCAGGAGGGGAGCGCTGGGCACTCGTAGCCCAGACCCCAAGGAATAAGCTGCCTGCCACCAACGCCAGCTTGTTTTCCTGGACAGACTGTGAGCTCCTTAGGAGAGATACTGTCTCTGAACCCCCGGGAGCGTCTATGCTGTCTGGCACAAAATAGACCCTCAGTCAATATTTATGGAAGTGGTAAATGTATTTTGAGGGGCGTCATCTGCTAAAAAGAACTAGGGTATGTGCGGACAGCTCCTGGATTCTTGTGCAAGTGTGGGAACACTTATATCTATAGGGTGGGTGAGTGACAAGTAGGGCAAAGAGGAAGTGGGGAAAAGAGGAGTGAGGGTACTGCAAGAGAAAAGGAGACGTAACTCCTCTCTCAGCCCCTCATCTGCTGACCCTTGCTGCAGGCCAGAGGCACCACAGCCTCCCAGGTCTCCCCTGGGAGAAGCCACAGGAGCTTTCTCTTACAGGTCCCAGAGGTGGGGAGTGGCATGGGGAAGAGAGGGCTCCTTGCCACCAGGCTCCTACTAGTTGCACATGCGGAGAGATCCACATAGACGAGAATGATCTTCCCTTTCTGAGTGAGGGCACCGGAGCCTTTAGGAACTGTGTACCCTTCCCAGATCCACAGAGATGGAAACGATAGAGGCAGAATTCGAATCCAAGTCCATCTGCCATCCACGCTCATACTGCTTGTCCCCAGCCCCCGCCCATCTTCCCTAGAGGACCACAGAGCCCAGTGAGGCTGTTGCTGTGAACATCAACAGCTTCTAGACAGACGGTTTTCTGCACCCGCCCTCCCTGTGTACATATGCTCTTTGACAGGCAGCCATGTAAAGGTTGATCATCCCAATTTCCCATCAACTTCTTCCTCTCCCCTGACCCAAGGCAAATTTCTGGGGGATGGGTGAGTGGACCAGAGCAGCAGCCCTGCTAGCTGTCAGTTTCCATCAGACCAGGCAATGTTTCTCCAGGACGATGGGCTCTTCCCTCCTCTTATCTCATCTTCCTGAATACAGATAGTTTCAGACAAGAGCTTCCAAGGAGCCCTGTAAAGAGAAATAAATACTAAATAAATAAATGGAATGAAAGCGATCAATACACACATAGCTGGCTGGCCAGAGCTGCCTGCCCTTGTATGTTGGCTCGGCTCATCCCGGGCCTGGTCTCACACAGGTCCTCTGTGAGCCGCTGGTGTGTGACTGGGGCTCTCTGCCCGACTGTTCTGCCATTTGAATATTTCCAGTCAAGATTTAGTCACTGCACATCTCTGGGAGTCCTCTAATCAGAGAAATTAACTCTCATCAGACACAGGAATTAATCTTTGTTAGCGTTGATGTCAGTCTAACTTGGCCTTCCTTGGTGCCAGACGTGGGGATGAACACCCTCGCAAGGCACGGCTGCCCCCCACTGCCGAAGACCTCGGCGGAGGATGGAGGCCGGCCCCTCCTCTCTCTTGTGTCCAGCGTTGAGCTGTGCTGTGTGCATAGCTCTCAAAATACTCAGTGACTTGCATGTGTGAATGAGGCAAAGGCAGGGAGGGGGTGTGTAGGGGGCTCCTCTGGGAAGGACACCAAAGCAAAATGGCAACCCATTCAGAGGAGGAGAGTGCAGGACGGGAATTCTCCATTGGTTCACCGGAGTGCTGAAGATGCAGACCTACCTTTTGAAGCCATCATTCGACAGGCATGTGTGTGGCGGGGGGCTGGGCTGCCTGCAGCCAGGTAGGGACAGGTCCTCATGGCATTTCTGAAAAGTCAGGAGCCAACTTCAAGTTCAAAGAACCACAGCTTCAGCCCTAGAGGAACAATAAGGCTAAGAGAATCCGATTGCTGCAGAGTAAATAAACGTGATGTTAACACCATCTTCCATAATATATATTTCATATCCTCTCATTTGCTCATGAAAAATATATTATGTAGCCTTGTCTGTTATCATCACATTCATTTACTCCACAGTACTTGATTTTGTTAGTGTCAGGCTATCTGTATTTCCAAGTCAGTTGTCACCGTCAGCTGTTGTCATCAGCATTCTACTGCAGATTTTCATTTTAAGTTACAATGTCTTCTTGCACGTATCTTTCTTCCGCAGGACTGGAAAACCGGGGGTCCTTTGTCTCTGAGGGGTGGGTGGTAAGGGAACTTCTTGCCTGGGAAGCAAGAGAGAGGACTTCCGGCTGGTTTTCACACCATGTCCTCTGTGACCTTGGAAGATGTGTTTCTGCTCGCGGGTCCTCAGTTCCCGCCTTGTAACATGCAGATATGAGACGGGATCACCTCTGAGGTCCCTTCCAGATCTAACCTTTAGTTAGTCTTCGAGTAGTCACTGAGAGGGTAGGAAGGGGAACAGCCCAGAAAAGGGAGACCAGGGTGTCTTTATAATGTAGGGTGTGGTGGCCGGGATTGAAGCTACCTCCATGGCCATATTTTAGAGCCCCAGAAGTTCCCCAGCTGGATAGGGCTGTCTGTTTCACACTCTCCATTTGTTGGATGATTGCTTTCTCTGCTTCCTGGGATTTCAAAAAAAAGAAAAAAGACTTTCCCCCTTTCCCACCAAGACCAGTCACTTTCTCATTGGCCTGTGACATGTACATGAGCCATCTGTATTATGGATGCAAGCATGGATGCCACCAACGTCGATGCATGCCTTGGTGACCTCATGGATCACTGACAGCCGTGCCACCTGGCAGCCTGCCTGGAATTCACCAGGGCCTGTCAGAAGCCCCAGCTGCACCGCCATTTTGCAGGCAACCACGGGCCTGGCTGCAACCCTTGGGTTTCAAGCCTGGCATTGTCAGTCTTAGGAACAATCACATCTTCAAATCAAAAGTCAGGAATTCTAAGAGGAGCAGTGCAGCTCACAGAACTGAGTGGTGACTTGCAGAAGTACAATGAGATAACAAAGTCTCTTTCAGACATCCTTTCATAATCCAAAGCCCTAGGTAGCCGATAAACAATGCAGCAGCCAGCCAGGCCGAGTTCTTGCTATCTTGTTGACTGGAGCATTCATTGTGAGGCTTCCTGGGCATCCTATTATGGGGGAAAGGAGGACTCTGGCCACTTCTGCATAGTGTAGATTAATCTGCGGGCTGCACGACACTTTCACTTCATGGTCTTTGTCTCATCAGGTGTCGCAAGGGAGGGCGAGTTGCTCTCTCTGGTTTTGGACACTTGCTTTTTCATCTTTTTTTGCTGCCTTTGATTTTGACTTCTGGCTCCAGGGAAGGCGGATTGTCATGGATAGAGCCTCGTGCCTGGCTTAGCATGCTGTGTGCTGGAGGAGCAGTACTCTGAACACTTACCGGTGGGTCCAGGGCCAAGGCGGCCGGATCACCTCTTCTCGACCTTCGTACTCACATGACTTTGTCAGGTCAAACCAGGTGCAACAGCCGGCCATCCACCCCCCCACCCCAAAAAAAACCTCCTGTACCACCACCACCACCTCAGTTCCAAACCGCCCCCTATAAGTCGCATTGCAGGAGACTGAGGAAGGTTTCAAGGGACAGGAGGCTGAACCATGCAGGTCAATGTCATTGTCTGAGAATACTGGCACTTAGAAAATATTTGGCACTCGACAGAGTCACCGTTTCCCAGACTTGAAAATGGATCCCTAGGTAGGGCCTGGAACTTAGAAGAAATGTTACACACTTAAAATATAATAGGCAACGGGCTGAAATAAATGCAGAATAAACTTCTTCTTTTTGTTCCATTCCTGTGGTTGTATGAGAACCAGCAGGCAATACTACTGAGGGAAAAGCCATACTGCTGCAATCCGATTGGAATTTGTCTGATTTCCTATGATCTCTATGCCCTCATTTCCAAACCTGTAAAGTGGGGATGTAATATTTTCTTTGTGGTGAGGTTTAGGGAGTGTGTTAGGAGCACAGCACCTAGTAGGCGCTCGGTAAATTTTTGTGTTATTTATTTGGAGCCTAATATCTCCAGAGAAGATAGGACTCTGGGTTTCTTGTTTCTTTTTTTTTATTTTATTTATTTATTTTTTTGACAGGCAGAGTGGACAGTGTGAGAGAGAGACAGAGAGAAAGGTCTTCCTTTGGCGCTGGTTCACCCTCCAATGGCCGCCACGGCTGGCGCGCTGCGGCCAGTGCACCGCACTGATCCGATGGCAGGAGCCAGGTGCTTCTCCTGGTCTCCCATGGGGTGCAGGGCCCAAGCACTTGGGCCATCCTCCACTGCATTCCCTGGCCACAGCAGAGAGCTGGCCTGGAAGAGAGGCAACGGGGACAGAATCCGGCGCCCCGACCGGGACTAGAACCCGGTGTGCCAGCGCCGCAAGGCAGAGGGTTAGCCTAGTGAGCCGTGGCGCCGGCCTCTTGTTTCTTTTTTTATTTAAAGTTGTTTTATTTTCATCTGGATGAACACATTACTACTTGTATGCTTTATGGGGGACAGTGCAGTATTTCAACCCAGAGGCAAAGTGTCAACAGATCAAACCAAGCAGCTTGACTTCCCGTTCCTTTCCTTTGTGCTTGGAGCCCACTGGTTCCTCTCTTCTTTTGTTGTCTTTTCCATCAGATTTGCCAAGAATCAACAATCTAAGTCTGGTAACAGAGTTGGACTCTGAGGGGCAACATGGGCTGGTTCTGCTGCCTGGAGGCGGTGGAAGTGGTCCCTGTGACTTGTCAGGAGTCCCTAAGGGTGATTCCCTGGAAACCAGTAGGAAATGAACACTTTCTGTATTTTCCTGGGTAGGCTGTGGCCTGCATGGTGAACCTCATTTGGCTGGAAGGGGGAGTACTGACCACAATCCCTTATCAAAGCCGCTTGGAGCCGGAGGTGTCTCAGAACACAGAATTTTCCAGGGCTGGCACCGTGGCACAGCGGGCTAAGGCCCTGGCCTGCAACACCACCATCCCATATGGGCACCAGTTCAAGTTCCGGCTGTTCTGCTTCTGATCCAGCTCTCTGCTAATGTGCCTGGGAAAGCAGTGGAAGATGGCCAAGTGCTTGGGCCCCTGCACCCACGTGGGAGACCCTGATGAAGCTCCTGGTTCCTGGCTTCAGATCAGCTCAGTTCCAGTCATTGAGGTTATTTGGGCAGTGCACCAGTGGATGGAAGACCTTTCTCTCTCTCTCTCTTTGTAACTCTGCCTTTCAGATAAATAAAATAAATATCTTAAAAAACACAGAATTTTCCATATTTTAGAAAAGCAAGATGGTGAGGTTACTGTACATTATGTAATACCCCCAGCAGCGTCTGGGGCAGCGACTTGTAAGCAAAAACATTCGTATTTCTGCAGCAAATATTCATCTTAAGTGGGATAAATGAAGTCTATGGAGAAATCCAGGTCAGGTCAGGTTTTGCTGCCAAACGAGTTATGAAAAATCTTTCAGTACTCAAAGCCTTTTGGACTTCAAAATTGCACCTTGTTGATTTACAATAATAAGAGAGAAGATGATAAATAATAACAACAATTGCATTTAATAACCATTTTCCTTATGCCAGGGCCTTTAAGTGCTTTGCATATATTTTTCTGTTTATTTTCTATCAGCCCTGTGAGGTTGGTATTATTGTTTTCCATTTAGTGATGAGAAAAATAAAGCTCAGAGGTACTAGGAGACTTGCCCCAGGTCACACAGCCAGTCAATGGCAACCCTAGGATTTGAACCTAGATTCATCTGTTGGCAAAGCCTATGCTGGTAAAAACAGATTTGCTCCCCCCTGCATAGGGGGAGGTCGTCTCATGGAGTCCAGAGAATTTGTCTTGAGGATGACAGAATATTTGCAAGCCTATTTTCGTCCCAAGATTTGAGCTAGGTTAGGTATCTTAAACTGGCTAGTGGTTGAGAGGCCTGAAGAGACAAGAAGTAAATAGGGTGTGATGATGTAAACTTGGCCACTGCAATATTGGCAAGCCCAGCCCAGACAGCTTTGACCTTGGTCTGATCTCCTACCATTGAAGAAAAGTTTCCTTCAACTTCAAATGGCCTTGCTTGGAACTCAGCTGTCCAGAAAGGGTTAGTGGCACTGTCCCAAGCTCGGACCAGGCCTCCTCTTTGTGTGTGACCTCTATTGTGTGGGTAGAGTACTACAGGAAAAAATCCTAATGAGCCTTAATGTGGGAGGAAATGGCCATCCTAAAAATAACGCCAGGCCCTGTGGAGTAATGACATCATTAGCCAACTCCAGCTTAGAGGGATCTAAGCACTTCTGACTAGACATTTTATTTTAGCACAAGATGTATCAAGGAGATCTATTATGCTTGTCAGCCCAACCAAGGGTTGCAATGCAAGAATTAAGTGAGAGGCACATGTGAAGGGGCATGATGCTTCCTTTAATCACATTCTACATAATTGGAGTAGATGCTATTTCTGAATCTTTGGCTGGGCAGTTTTCAGGACCACAAGAAAACAGATCTAGGAAGAGCATTCTATTGTCTGGAGAGAGCCTGACATTTCAACTTAATTCTAAGTCTTGGGAGGAGAAGAGGCCTGAGGAACTGGATTAACCATGAGCTTCTGCGAAAGATGGAAGTGATGCCATGGAGACCTGCTCAGTGCTGAGATTTTTCTCCCCATTTGAGCTGACAAGTGAACAGAAGCTTCCCTCCTTCTCATTGTCCTTTCCTTCCCTAACAGGTTCTTAGGATAATGCATGACATGACAAGCTTTGCTCAACCTCTTGAGGCCAGGATCGGGCTTATACATCTCTTTTCCCCAGCACTTGACATAGTGCCTGGCATGCATAGGGACCCTCAATAAAAATTTGTTGAATTAGACCAAATGCCTATGAATGGGTTTGGCAAATGGTGAAGGATTATTTTGTACATCCTTGTCCACTTGTAAGAGGTTATTATTGGGGCCAGTGCTGTGACATAGCCAATAAAACTGCCACCTGCAGCACCAGCATCCCATATGGGTGTTGGTTCAAGTCCTAGCTGCTCCACTTTCAATCCAGCTCCTTTCTGTGGCCTGGGAAAGCAGCGGAAGATGGTCTAAGTCCTTGGGCCCCTGCACCTGCATGGCAGACCCAGAAGAAGCTCCAGGCTCCTGGTTTCAGATCAGCCCAGCTCCAGCTGTTATGACCATTTGGGAAGTGAACCAGTGGATGGAAGACCTCTCTCTTTCTCTCTCGCCCTCTCTCTCTGCCTCTGCCTCCCTGTAACTCTGCCTTTCAAATACAAATAATAAATCTTTTTAAAAAAGAGGTTATTATTAATGTACCCTAAGGCCAAGAATGGAAGAGGAGGCCAACCCTTGTCCGTGATGGAAGAGCATGAAGTCTGCCTTGGGCTAAGGGCAAGAAGACTCACATGTTTTGGCTTTATTCAGGTGGTTCCAACATTTCAGGCTCCCCTTCTTGTAGCACAATGACAAAACTCCTTTGTCTTTCATGGCTTAAGAGAGGGACCAGCAGAATGAGTGGCATTGAGCCTGATTAGATTAACCAACTGCTGGAACTCAGACCTGAAGTGTCTGGCCCCTCCCCATTGCACTGGTCCTGCAGTGGGCACTGCCCTGGAATTCCCATAGGTTTACCTCCCCGAGGACACAGGGAATATGAGCATGACCATGAGTTACGTGGTCGGCTGGGTGTCTGGCCACGTACTTGCTTCCTACCAGAACGAAAATGTCTGCTTCAATGGTTTGCTTTCTCCCTCCCTCCCTTCTCTGCCCTCCTTTCCCACTTGCAGTGCTCACTCTCTTTGCTCAAGCCTTCCCCTCGCTTTGCTCAAGCCCCCTGGGGTCTGTCATAATTAGAAAAGTAGGAAGGAGGGGAGCCATCCTAACCCACCAGGGCTTTAGGGGGAGTTGGGACTGCGTGCTGGGGACCTCGAGCTGCAAAGGGTTCAAGGTCTTTCTGCTTTCCTAGCCACTGTTCCTGTCAACAGAGCCAGGGCCTCTGCTGAAGTCAGAGAGGGGCTGAGACCAGGAACACACGGATTTGTATGTCAATATGCATGTATCACCCAGTGTGTGTGTGTGTGTGTGTGTGTGTGTGTGTAAAGCTGTGTTTGTGGGTATGTTCAGATAGGGTAACAATGTAGAAAAGGATGTTTTAAGCTGGGAAGTTTGTGTCAACTTTAAGGTCCAAATTCTGGGAATCCCTGTGTACTAAGCCCTCTTTCTGCCCTCCCCTTGTTGTGCGCCAAGCAGTAGTTGGAGTAGATGGCCAGAGTCATCCCAGATCTGACCTCTCTGCCCCAAGCCCGAGGTGTCGGCCCAGGGCGGGTGTTCAAGCTCAGCAGTTGCACGTAAGAGACGGATGCAGCCTCTCCCGGCTTCTGCTGCGCCGCAGTCTCGCTCCTGCGCTGGCATTTTCCTGAGCAATGCTGAGGGGATCATTAATCTGTCTCCTTGCTATTTTTCTGCCCAGCCCAGGGGACGACTCTGGCCTATAAATCAGCTCAGTACAGAGTGGGAAAATCAAGAAAGGGATACAGTAAGGAAGAAAATAGCCACTCAGAGAGGATACGGATCTGAGCTGGGAGATTCAGAAAGTGGGGGAAGAAGGAAGCGTGATCTTCAGAGGTAAATGACATCCAGAGAAAAAAACTACACCCAGCTGGGAGGGCAAGATCTGGGACAAAGGCGATCTTGAACCTGATCTTCAAGATGTTGTTCTAAGCTTCTTGCATCAGCTAATCTCTCTGGGCTACAATTAGGCCGTCTGTTAAGGTGGGATCCCACCATGCCCTCACTCAGCTTTGTGTGTTCCTGGAATCTACAGCTAGAGCAGAGACACAAACCAAATTTCATGCATGCAAGTTCGTCAAAGCCTACTCATTTTTTCATGCAAGTTAATTAGTGAAAATACTCATGGTGAAGATTTCCAGAATGTGTAGCTGGAGCTGGGAGTGGTGTGGTCGGGGGAAGAAGATTGGCCTGGTCCTGCTTCTCTTTGAGTCTCTGGGGACCTCAGCTTCCTTGTCCTTGAAGAGCAGTTTGGACGCGAAGCTTCTGTGGCGATGACACTTGTCAGCACGGTGATAGGAAGCACATTTCTCTCAGTGCCTCTTCTACATCTTGGTAATCATTCCCAGGCACTGAGTTTGCAGGGGGGGTGGGGTTACCTCAGTGGATCCATCGCTGGGAGACTCAGCTCTAGCCCATTGCTTGTACTTGACTACTCCCTGTGGAGACAAAGATGGTTCTATGGGCTGGGATATTTCAGCTTGGTGGCTTAAAGAGCTCAGGCTCTCAAAACAGGTGGACCTGGGTTTAAAGGCATGGATGAACTTTGTGGCTGCTGGAGAGATCCCAAGCCTGTCTTCCGAGGCCCTGTGACCACATCTGTGAAATGGGCTCACAATTCCTGCCTAGTGAGCTTGGGGACAACATCAGAGAGCGCATCATTCCTGGAGAAGAG